>NC_067398.1:74118506-74448006 GCF_016432865.1 Antechinus flavipes | reverse complement strand
ATTGTCCTTATCTTTACATTTTATTTAGAGTAGGGCTTTTCCATTATAGCTCTACCTCTATTATTGTTGTCACAGGGAGAGTAAAAAGATCTAATATGTTTGTATCAGTTGACCATAAGAACCAGAGGTTTAACTAGACAAAAAGAGGAAAATGAAAAAGAAAAAAAATTAAATTTAAAATTTTTTTAAAAGGAGGCTGTCAGATAATACTTTTAACAACTCTAATAAAGCCCAACTCATATGCTATGAGAGGAAGGGTAATACAAAGGAATACTAAAGAAATGTCAGCAAAGGTGATGGATCTTGTGTGCTCTGAGACAAACAGGTTAGACATGAAGTCTAAAATGCTGGCATAATAAGGTGCTAGTGGAACCATTGACTGTCTCAGCTCGTCAAATAATATGATGAAAGTGCTTCCAAAAAAATCAAAGAAATAGGTGTAGTATTATAAGATATCAAATTAGCTCTCCTGGAACAGTTATAGTGAAGAACCTGACAAGGAAGATAATAAAGCAGGTGGTGTTATTTCATGTTTTGATAACCACAAGAGGGCTCGAATACTTGAATACATCAAAAATACTAAAATTCTGCCTTCTAGAAGTGCTTCATGGAAGATGGTGCTGTCCACATAAGTGAGTAAATGTTAATTTAACTATTAATGTTTTAATTAAATAACAATAGAGAATCATCACAAACCTGGAAACATTAGTTATGAAATGATTTTTTCAACAATACTTTCAACTCCATGTTGCGAAACATTCTGCACATCAGTGTGGGGCAATTATAAGAAATAATTTCATCCCTAACTCCAAATTAGATGAAATAAGAACAGAAATTAAAATTTTAAGGGGAGAAAAGATGAAGTACCTAGGGTTATTGAAAATCTTCATTTAACACACATTCAATTGTATGCTTCCACAATATTTAACAGAACATGTAAAAACATAACAGGACCAGCACACTACAGGATATGTTGTGGGCATTGTCACAGTGAAAATGAAAGGACAAAGGGTATAGCTTTTAAGGAATACTCCTAAGGACAGGATCAAATAACACCATGACAAAAGTACTTTGAAAGAGTTACTGAATTGAGAAAGGCACCAGAAAATTTTATCAATATCTTACTAATAGAATACACTCTAGCCTGATTAAAGACAACAAGAAAAGAAATACAGAATAGACTCCAGAAGACAAAAATTTAACAAATTCTAGATTTCCTTATTCTACAATTTAAAAAGTCAAAACATTAATGCCATACACAATGTGTAACAGATCAACATAATTAAAAAAAAAAAAAACTTGCTATAGTGGTTTTAAGAAGCAAAAAATCAGGAGAGAATGAAAAACCTTGGAGAAAGATTTAGAATATTTCTGGACACATACACAGTTGCAATAAGTGCAACATAACAAAAAGACAAGTTTGTAAGGCCACAGATAAAGCTTGTAAAGATAGCCTGATGGGAGGAAACTCTTATGTGGACCAGTAGAGTAGAGACACTGTTCTAGATGGGACATAGCATCCAGAGCAGAAATTTTGGATGTAAAAGGGTTGAAATTTTGAATGCATAGTTTCTGGTGTGAACAGTGAATGATTAGCAAAGCTATGGAAAAAGTAATCACAACATATTTTTATTAAAGCTTTTTATTTTCAAAACATATGCACTGATAATTTTCATCATTCACCCTTGAAAAACCTTGTGTTCCAAACTTTCCCCTCCAATTACCCCCACCCCCAACCCCTTTTCCTACACTGCAATCCATATACCTAGATACCTTGACAGATAATTCAATATAATTCACAAAATATTTTAAGTGGCTACTATGTGCTAGGCATTGCTCTTAGACACAAATGCAATAGATATGAATACAATAACAAATAATTTTTATTGGCAAAGAATTTTTATTTGAACAGAAGAAACAAGAAGGACATATACAAGCATATATAGAATAAAAAGGGAATTAATACAAATAAATACAAAATACATTAATATGGCTCTGAGAGGTTGGGCATTATAATGTGGGAGTATTAAGAAAGGCCTCATGTAGAAAGTGGTGATTCAGCTGAATTTTTAAGAAAGGGATTCTATGAAGCAGAGAAAGGAAGGAGAATTTCCAAGCAGAGGGGAGAACTAGTGCAAAGACAAAGGAGGAGTGATGGAATATCTTTTGTAAAAAAAAACAAACAAAAAAAAAAAGAGAGAGAGAGAAAATGCCAGTTTGACATTGTTGGAAGGGTAATAATGTTCATTAAATTATAAAAGATTATTTAGGCAGAGTTGTGAGGAGATTTAATAGCTAAATTAATTGAAATTTATAATTGATTCTAGAGGCAATAGAAAGCCACTAGAATTTATTGAGTTAGGGGTGTGATATGGGCATGTGTCTACATGATGACCTGGAGATTTGTGGCAAGGAGATCAATTAGGAAGCTGTTGCAATAAGCAAAGCAAGAAATGGCAAAAGTCTGAAACTAGTTAATAATGATGTGAGTAAAGAGGAGTCAAAGAGAGGTTATAGTGCAGAAAGGACTTGCCCTTGAACTTCAAGAGAAAGAAGTGGAGAATTTATTTCAGAAGTCATCACATGAAGGTTTCTTCATCTATCAGTGGTCCAGGTATAGATCAATTGCCTCACTAAAAAATCTAGAAAAACTGGAATAGACTGCATTCCAGTTGAGAGGGGGAATATTCCATTTTTTTAAGAAGTCTTCAATCAGAGGTCAGTTGACCTCCTCTTAGATATATTACAGTGGGGATTCCTTTGGTGTATTGACTGAACATCTGCCAAGGTCACTTCCAACTTTCAGATTTAATTCTGTGAAATACAAAAAAAAAACCCCACATTATATTAGCTAAAGAGTAAAAAGTATGTGCCAAAAATCTAAATACTTTATAGATCAGCTCATGATCATCTTGGCAATTATTGAATAAGCCTTCACAAAACACTGCAACATTTATTCTACATTTTTTATTCCAAACCCTTTGACTCACTTCTTCACTCTTGGTTAATCCATATACTGAAGATACATAAAAAGACCTAAGTATAGAGAGAACTCTAATGCATTTAATATCATGAAGAAAACTGATCTCTATTTAATAATCAAGCCACTAATACAAAAATGTAAAAATAAAAACAACTGATATAAAATATGACTTCTTTTGGAAAGAAAATTTAAGCTCATTATGGTTTTGTTTAGCCTTAAATCCATTATCATTTCTCTTGTTTTGGGAGTATGAAACCAACTATAGCTGGTTTCTTGTACAATTGGCAACCCCAATGTCTTTATCAAGAAAAAGAAGTTTAGCTACATTATGTCAGACATATTAATACCATTTTAAATATATGTGTATGCATACATATATGTATATACACATGTGTATATATATATGTGTATGTAGATTTCTAGGTGTGTATACATATATATGTGTATATGCACACATAACTATATCCATGCTTAATTGTACCCTAGGGAGGTGGGGGGAGGAAAGGGGGAAAAAAGAATAAAGTAAAAAATGCACAGCAGAAAACAAAAGAAAACTACAAGAAAGCAAAAGAAAAGATGAACAGTTCTTAATACAATCTATTATTATATATGAGTTCTTGAATTGGAAATTTTTGTTATATATTTTGAATCTTTTGTATATTCTGCTGTGCACATAACAATGTTCTTTTTTCTTTTTCTATTTTGTATTCAAGTTTTAAATAAATAAATAAATTTAACAAGAAAATAATTTAACAACATTGGATTGAGAAAGCTAGCTTAATTAAATTCAGGAAAGTTTCTCAAGCTGCTACAAATTTGAAACAGTTTTACCTACAGAATGTATAATATGATACCATACTGACTGAAGTATCTTTAAGGACAAATCCTTTAGACCCACAAAGTCTATTCGTAGTAAGATATTATTTAAGTTACTTGGAAAGAACTTCTAATCCAGTTTTCATATGTGGTTTGCATTTGATATGACATGATTCAAAGAAGAAAGAATTCTGAAGCCTGGTCAAATAATAAGTCATATATACAATCACTACAGTATTATACATAGAGCCACAAAGCAATATTAATTGAATTCTGCAAATTTTTAAAGAATATACTTGATTCCTAAGAATAGATACAAAAACATATCTCTCCCCATTTCTTTGCAGAGGTGGAGGGGAGTGGTATCCATAGGCCTTAGAAAATCACATATGTTTCAGATTTCTACAATGTGTTGCTCACTTTTGCTGAATTATTTTGTCTTCATCTTAATTTTTCTCTTAAAATTTTTACAAATAGTTTTTTAGGAGAACAGGGGAAAGAACAAAGCAGAAAGTCTGGGTGTTGTAAAAATAAAAGATGCTGATAAAATCTACAAAAATATATACATCATCAAGAATGGGAAATTAACTCAAAGGACCACTTTAAAGAAAATAGTTGTAATAACTCCAGTCTAATATTTTCAGCTAAAAATTAGACTTAAAATATCTGTTTATTCCAATAGTATCTCAAATACAAAGTATTAACAACCACATGGAAAAATATTCCAAATCACTAATAATAAGAAAAATAAATACAAATCAAAACACTCATAAGATTTTATCTCAACTTATGAATTAGAAAAGATGACAAAAGATGGCAATTGTCACTATTGGAGAGTGTAGAAAAATAGGCACATTAGTATATTGCTGGTGGAGCTGTGAGTCAATACAACCATCTTGGAAAACAATTTGGAATTATGCAAATAAAGTGACTAAAATGTCCATATCCTTTTAATTAAGTAATTCTATGCAGGCTTATACCTTAGCTCTTTTCTTTATTGCATGAAATGTGATGTCTCTGAAACAGCACAGGACCTGATTGTGGATAACAATCGCCCATAGCTTCCTCATTCAAAGGAACACAGATATACTGTATTAATTTTTGACTTCTCCAGACATTCAGAATTCAGGACTACATAAAACACAAAAGAAAATAGGAAGGAAACTCCAGATCACTGCAGCTGAGCCAATTTTACTTGTGTCTGCCTTAATTCATTATTCACTTCTGTATTCTTCTGAACACTGCATCACAAACTTAACTAAAATACAAAGGAAATGCAATACACAATATTTATAGAAGGACTTTTTGTGTTAGCAAAGTACTAGAAGTAAAGCAGATAGCCATTGGTTAAGGAATAACTAAACAAATTGTAACAAAAGAATGCTACAGAATATCATTGTTCTGTAAGAAATGATGAAAAAGTATAAGCAAAAACAGAAATATTAACTGAAGCAAAATGAAACAGATCCAAGAAAAAAATTTATATATACCATGATTAAGATGATGTAAAAGGAAAGAACAACAAAACTGTCAAAACTAAATGCTAAAAAGTAACAATGATTAAACTTCACACCAAAGAAGAAGTATAAGAAAAGATTTCTTCCTTCTTTTCAGATGTATGGTCTAGGGGTATGGAACATGTAATATAATTTCCTTTTTTTTTTTTTTTATTTATTTGTTTTGTTGAACTTTTAAATCTTCACCTTTCCAACTTCTTGTTAAAAGAGATAAATCTCTATTTGGGATTGAGGTAAGGGATAACAAAGGAAGTATAGATTATATAAAAAGTTATTAGTAAAATGTATGTGCATTTATATTATCATGAGTCTAATATGCATATGCCTGCTACAAATATGCTTTTATCCAAACCAGATATAGCTAGAGCCTTTAAGATTCATCTTGATTACATAATTCTGTGTTCCTCTGCCCTCATTCCTGTAGGTCACATAATAGAGAATACTAAACTTGGAGTCAGAAAATCTGAGTTCACTTAAAAACTTTGATTATGGACATGTTACAACCCTTAAATGATTGCTTTCCTACTTACAAAATTAAATAATTGCTTTATTCCCCAGAATAATTTTATTTTTCATTGTTCTATCCTCAGGACTTGTATGGAGCAGTCATTTGAATATATGCATATATATATTGAATATGTGATATAAATATATAGTGAATTAATTGAATAATTAATTAATTGCTCTACCTATTTTAAAGAGTTGTAAAGACCAAATGAGGTAATATAAAGCATCATATAACTTTAAATGCTCTATAAATATAAACTAATTTAGTTACCATAGAATACTGGTTCTATAACATACATAATTATTTTATCCTAATTAAAATGCTTCAAAAGATCTGTGAATATATATGTACACCTACATATATTCACAAATACATTCATATATTTTGTCCCATAACACCAAGAGCTCTAGGTGCATGTATATAGCTACACCTACGTACACACATTTATCTATCTATCTATGTATGTATCATTTAGATTCAAAGTTACAAGGAGCCAGGAACTGCTTTTTCCAGAAGAGAACATTGGCCAATTTGGTGAGGCAAGTAGCTGTCTAAATAACAACTGGAGCCAGATGCCAAAAGTGTTAACCTCATCCTCAAGACAGAAAATAAAAACAAAAACAACCCCCAAAACAACCCACAAATTAAACCCTCATGTCCTTGAGCCCCTTCCTGATTTCTCTAGAACTCTTACAGTAAGTAGTCATCCATTCTTTCAAGGAACTTGCATCTCATCAATGATTCTTTCCCATTTGCTTCCAAATACATTTAGATTTCCCTAATGCTTAGAAACAAAATAAACAAAAAAAGAAACTTTTCTTGAACTTTCTATCATATTCAAGGATTATCTCATCTTCCTCTTCCCTAGAAAACTTCTTAAAAGAAAATGCCTTTCTTCAATGTCTCAGTACTTACCTTTCTTTTTATCTTATACTTTATTCTTTCCCCATATCTTCTGAGATCCATGACTTGATCCTTGCTTGATCCTTGCTATTGCTTGCTTTTACTCCATCTCTCCACTCTGGGTATTTGTTGTCCTCTGCTATCTGGATCACTCTCCCTCATTTCAGCCCAACAGATTCCCAGCTTCCTTCAAACATCCATTCAAATCCCACCTCCTACCAAAAAAATCTTTCCCAATACCTGTTTATGCTAGTGCTTTCCCTCTATTGATTATCTCCAATTTATCCTTTATATATCTTATCTGAACATTGTTAGTTGTTTGTTGGTTCCTCCATTAGCTTGTGAGCCCCTTTAGAACAGTAACTCTCTTTTGCCTTTCTTTGTATTCCCAATTCTTAACAAAGTGCTGGTACATAACAGCTAAGCATTTGTTCAATTCTTGTTGCTTGATATACCTCAGTTTTCCCAATCGTAAAACAAATAGGTTGGATTAGCTGAGATCTATGATTCCTTCTAATCTAAGATCTTCTTTTCAATCTCTTCAACTCCTTGTAATCAATTACATCTATAGCATGCTACTGAAACTGATCTATCAAATACATCAGATTGACCAAACCTATCAATTATTCATTCTGGGTTTTTTGTTTGTTTTTTAGTCATCTTCTCTGAAAGTTTTGAGACTATTGCTACCCATCTTTTATTTGACATGATGCCAGAAGCATCACAATCTCTGGCTTCTCCTTTTATTTTTCTTAAACATTTCTATCTTATGACTCACTAGAACCTTAAATGTAATGTTTTTACTAAAGCACTAGCTTCTCTTTCTGATGTTGCTATTTTTGTCTGTAGCATCACCATTCACTATCTCCTGTATTTATGATTTTGAGATTCCTTTAACTAAACTTTCCCTCTTACATACCTTTTACATTTAAATTCTATTGATTTCACCTCCAAAAAATTTCTTGCATGCATCTCTTCCTCATTCCAACTATCACCACACTTATATAACTATCACACATTTGTATAGGGCCTCATTTTTACTTTCTTAGACTGTTGGAATATAAAATAAATAATTTCAGTAATTTATTCCAATGGATCTATTATCTAATAAATATTGGTATATTCTCCAACAATACAGATCACAAGTTTACCCTTCACATAGGACTCTTATCCATTCTCTCCTATATTCTTTCTCACCCAAAGGCAGGAGATCTAGCATTTTTTTTTTTTGGCATTGAATATATGTCAAAGAAGCACTAGGGGTATCTACTTGCTATTCCTTATTTTTGCTATGTGACCAGCCTTATCATTTTTTTCCAGGCAAACATCTAATGAAATCACTAACTTAAATTTAGTGGTAATTCCTGAAGGCGAAGGCAGCAGGTGGAGAGTCAAAAGAATCTGGAGAGCTAGTTGATGTGGAAATTGAAAATTTGCTTTTAAATTATGACCTAGAAACAGATTCACAATTTAGATAATTTTTTTTGCCAGAGGCTTGTAATGTCAAGGCCCTGGAAAACTTCAAAAGATTTTTCACTTCAATCTAAGACAATTTCAGTAGATTTGAGATAGAAAATGTCATCTGTATATGGAGAGAGAACTATGAAGACTGAATGTGATTAATATTTTTACCTTTTTTGTTTGTTTGCTTGCTTTTTCTTGTATGTTTTTCCTTTTTGGTCTGGTTTTTCTTGCACAGCATGACAAATATGTAAATATGTTTAAAAGTATTGTACATATATAACCTATATCAGATTGCTTGTTATTTTAGGGGTGGGGAGGGCAGGTGATAGGATGAATGAGAGGGGATTTGGAACACAAAGTCTTACAAAAATGAATGTTGGAAACTATTTTTGCATGTATTTGGAAAAATAAAATACTATTGAGGAAAAAAAAGATTTCTTTTTAAACTCATAGTCTGCCCCCCCCCCCACATTTTCCTGGGGGAAAACTACTTGACACTATTCATTTTGTTGATACCAATTCAATCACACAGAGAGTAGTTCACATAAAATGGAAAGTTCTATGGTAAAAGCAATGAAAATAAAACAGAACCCTTGGAAAATAAAAACCTTCCAAACAACACTCCTTCCCAAGGAATACATGATATTTCTTATCATTTAAAGTACAAATAGTCATAAATGCTCTTGTGATGTATACTTGCTTCCAATAGGAATTACGAGGGGCTCTTAGTTGTGATTCATCCTATAGTTCCTTATAGTTCCCAGCAGGCATTGCCAATTATTGCTTTCCATTATTGCTCCATCCTCTACAAAAAGTCTCACAGCAAAGATCTAGAGAAGACCAAAATCAAAGACAAAACTTACTATTTTTCAATGAAGCCTTAAACAAGAAAAGAATATGTTCTCTACTTGGCAGGAAACTCAGTTCTTCTTGTACCAGTCTGTGACACTAGACTAAGGACTTCTTCACCCTAAGGCTATTCTCCCTTTTCCTTCATTCTAGGCAGCCCCTGGCCTAATGTCTCCTGCTTGTTGTGGTTTGTTAAATGCTTCTCTCCTTATTCTCTTTATATAAATTAATTGGTCCTTCTTGGTCTCCTTTGCTGAATCTTCAGACCAGTCTCATTTTCTGTCTCACAAAGTCTCTGTCCTAAGACCTTTTCCCTCTAGTCTTCACAATGTCTCTATGATCTCATAGTCTCCAAGTTTAATTGCTTTTACAAAAACAATCCTCAAATCTATGTAGCCATCCCTAATTCTCCTTATAGCACCCAGTCACATATAACTGCCTGTCTACTGATGGATATCTGCCTCTCAATACCCTCAAAGCATTTAAAAATCAACATGTCTAAAAAAGTATTCATTATAATTTTTAATTATTTCATCCCTCCCATAAGTCTGCCCCTTCCTCAAACTTCCCTGTTTCCATTGAGGGCATCACCATCCTTGTAGTTATCTAGGTTCACAACCCTAGAATCACTCTTTCTCTTTCCTCAACCCTACTATAGCCAATCAATTGCCAAGTTTTCTTCAATACTATAAACTAAGTTCAAGATCTTAAATTCAATAAGCATTCCCATAAAATCCAACTAAAAAATTAATAAAGATCAAAATAATAAATTTTAAAAACATAAAATAAGAATAAAATACTATACAGCTCTTCCATCAATCAATCAGGAAGTACAAAACATTGTCTGACTTACTTTGTCTTTACATTTTGAGAAGCAGAACCTTACCCTTTTCTTAAAAGGCCTATATAGTTCCCTTCTAGCTAGTATATGGAAATAGAGAAAAGAGCCAGGGAGAAGGGAAGTTAGAATTAATAGACTCGCAGCAGGGGTCCTCAAATTATGGCTCGCGGGCCAGATGCGTCATCTGAAGACCTTTATCCCCCTCACCCAGGGCTTTGAAGTTTCTTTATTTAAAGGCCCACAAAACAAAGTTTTTGTTTTTACTATAGTCCGGCCCTCCAACAGTCTGAGGGACAGTGAACTGGCCCCCTATTTAAAAAGTTTGAGGATCCCTATAAAGGAACTTGCAGTGGGAGAAAGTGGGGACAATAGTTACACTCAAAAATTTGAAGACAGACCAATCATTCCTCCCAACAACAGCCTCACTTATTGTCTGTGTACCTCGTATCTGTCTTTCTTTCACTCACACTAAGTTTAGGCCCATATAACTTCCTGACTAGACTTGCAAAAATCTTTCAATTTTGTTGTTGTTGTTGTTGTTACCCACCACATCATTCTCTAATCAATTCCCCATATAGTTCTCAAAATCTTATTTTGGCAGTCTGAACATACAACTCCCATGCTCAAGAATCTCCAATGGCTTCCTATTGCCACTGGAATAAAATATAAACTCAACCTGAGTTTTTAATACTTTTCACAATTTGCACTCCCTTTTTTTACTCACTTCTTTCTACTTTCTTTCCCTCTACACTTGCCAAATTGACCTACTATTCTACAAATTCAGAATTCCATCCTCTGCTTGGTACCTTTTGCACAAAGGCATTCTTTAGTTTTCATCAAGGTTCTGTTCAGATATCACCATTCATAAGCTTTTCACGTTCTCCTAGTAATTAGTATCCCCTCCTACTCAAATAATCTTCTATTATATATTTTATTCCTCAGTAGAATATAAACTTCCTGAGTAAAGTACTATTACTTTTGTCCTTTTTGTCTGGGAACCTCAAAGTCTAGCATATTGTTCACAGTAAGCATTGTAATATATGCTTGTTTGATTGAATTGTTCTTTCAAACACATAAGGAGCACATCTGTTATGGTTTACCCATTTCAAGAGAGTCTCTGGCACCAACTTTCTGTCAAATAAGTGACTACAAATTATGATGTGTTTTTTCCTTTTGGTATGTGTTCAATTTGAATAAAACTTGTCTGATTCTTAATCTATCCTGTAAACCACTTTAATTTAACCCTAATACAGGTGGCATGTATTGCATAAACTCTTAATAATCAAGTACTAATTAAGCATTTCTGTGTCAGGTACTAGGGTCAGAAAATCTTCCTGCCTTCTGTGCCAAGTACTAGCATCAGAAAGATCTCCTTGCCTTCAAGAACCTTCTACTTTTGAGGGGGAGATAATGTCAAATTATATACAAAAGAAATATATAATAAAGGATACACCATTTAGTACCTGAAGGACAAAGGGAGGGAATCTGAAAGACTTCATGTAAAGTATGTGAACTAAGCCTTGAATGAAACTAGAAAATCTGAGAGATAGATATGTGGAGGGGAGTACACTAAAGATAAAGGACAGCTACTCTGAAAAAGACTAAGGGCCAAGATGATACAATGTTGAGTGTTGGGTACAGCAAGTTAGTCAGAAAGACTAAAATATATGAAGGAAAGCAATAAATTAAAAAGCTACAAAAGTAGATTGGGGCAGGTTGTAAAAAGCTTTATTAAATAATTTGTATTTTGCTCTAGAGATAATAGGGAACCATCAGAGTATAATGAAGACTATTTAGTAATTTATCATAATTGTAATACCTCAAGTCCAGAGTGATAAGAATTTGGATTACAGTTGTAGCCTTTTAAGTACAGAAAAGGAGTGAAATAGCAAAGGAGTAGATACCTTAGCAGGCTTGGTAATTCACTAAGTATATGGGATGAGGATAAACACCTCTGAAGCTGGGAATCTGGGAAACTAGAAAGATTAAGTGTATATATGGGATTATTCTAATAAGGTTAAGACTTTCAATAATTCCTGCTAGTTAATATCATCTGATGTAATGATAGTTACATAATTATGTAAAATAAGAAAGGTAGGAAGAAAATTGTGTTCCTCTGACTCCTTCAATATATGCATTTTCTCTGAGAATATCTTTTACATAGATGAAATGGGAATGGGTAAAGACTCAGGACTATCTAGCCATATTTTATGCGTAAATGTGAAAATTAAAATTATCGTATAAGTTGCTATAGATGAAGTAAAATGAGGTGCAATGTACTCTTATCACTAGACAACTTGATGGTGGAAGCTTTTGATCTTTGAAGAATGTAAGGTTTTAAGCAGAAGACAAGTTTCCATGTCTTCATTTATCTAATGGCTTTATAAATAGTAGATTAAGTTTGAAATTTGGCCAAATGCAATTTTGCTTGGGTCTTTCTTCAATTCACAGCTTTTCTGCAAGCTAAGGAGGACCCCTTCTTTCCTCACCTTCTTACCAGAGGACTGTTTGTGCAATTAGCCACTTAGTCAACAAGCATCATTAAGCATTGCCAAGTACTTGAGGATAAAAAAAAAAAAAATAGGGCCCCATCCATCAAGTGGTTTTTATTATAGGGAACACTGCACGCAAAAGACTATGTACAGGCACGATATAGTACAGTACAACTGGAAAGTTATTGGAGGTAAGGAATGTTTCAGAAGAGAACTCTTGTTAACTGTGAGATGGGAGCTGAGTCAGGAAGCCAAGGATGTTAAGAATGAGAAGAGAAATGAGAAAGATTCCAGGCCATAATCAGGAGATCCAGTACAATAGGCAACAATGACAGAGAGTTTTCTATTTAATGATAAAGATTCATAGGGAGAGTTTGACAACCAAGTAGAGAATGGCTAGAAATGGTGAATGAAGAGTCAGGGAGATCAATTAGAAGGTAATTCCAGGCAAGTAGAGACAAGAATCTATACTAAAGTGGTGACTCAGTGTTATTGTAGGCATGGCTTTAAAGCCAACACCTTTCAAATTTGATTTTGGAATTTGAAATGTGGTACTCTCAACTGAGTGAACATCTGACAAAGGAAAAAGTTTATTTTGCTCTAACAGCAAGAGTATACAGAGATTTGACATCTAGCTTCTCCAGAAACAACCCACCTTGTCTCCATCTGGAAATGGTATCTAGTCAGAAAGTCATCAGCAAGTTGTTTGATCTCAGGTACCCACCTGAAAAGGACCCATTCTAGGAGACTCTAGGATCTTTTATATCCTGCAAATAGAAAGCTACTTCAGGGAAGCCAGAATCAAGCAGGTTTTTTGGAGGGAGAAAACTTCATTAGCAAAGTCAGAAACTGTGTCAGGAAAATGTTAGCCCTGTTATACTATGTAAATGAAAAGAAGGGGAGTCATACATAAAATGGTGAAAAGATAAAGGTTTCATTAGGGGTTGGATATATTGAGAGAGGGGAGAGGAATTAAAGAAGACATTAAGATTGTGAACATGGGGGTGACTATAAAATAGGGGTACTCTGGACAGTAATCTGACTAAAAGGGGGTGAGGGAGCATTTGGAAAGATGGGAGGAAGATGAGTTCTATTTTGGATATATGATGTTTGAGATGTCTCCATTCAAAAGACTTAAGGAGGAGAACTCAAATGCTAGAGATATAGATTAGAGTTGGATAAATAAATCTAGGAAGCATTGAACCCCAAGGAGTTTTGTTACAACTACAAAAGATTTTTATCTATATATTCATTTGATCTCAAAGAGCACTGTTAAATTGTGATCCCCATTTTACAGACTAGGAAACTGCAGTTATAATTAGTCACTTGTAGCTCCTATTGTTCAATTGTGTCTGACTTTTCACTACATCATTTGGGGTTTTCTTGAAAAAAAAAATGCGGGAGTCCTTTGTCATTTCTTTCTCCTGCTCACTTGCCAGATGAGAAAACGGAGACAACAGAGTAAAATAACTTGTTCAGTCAGGGTCACACAAGCCAGTGTCTGAGGTAGCATTTGAACTCAGGTCTTCCGGACTCCAGCACTCTCCCATGGATGGTAATCTGTAGTAGTTTAAAGTGCGGTGTTTGTACATGCATGTGCAAAAGTGGGGAAGAGGTGGGGAAGCTGTCCAGATTTGGGGAGACCACAGACTGAGGTCCGCGTACAGTCAGGCCTTTCTGGCGCGGCCTCGGGCTGGAATCGAGGCCTGGAGTGGCCAGCTTCGGCCCAGCCACATCAAGTCTTAACTTTGCTCAGAGCCTTTTACCCTCAAGCCAAGCAGCCCCGTCCGGCTTGAAGGGCTCCCAGGTCAGAAGGCCTGAGTTCTAATGCAGCCTCCCGCCTTGCCTGGGGAATCTTGGACCCCTCAATTCGTAGCTCTGTGCCTAGGTTTCTTCCTCTACACAAAAAGGCTGCGAGATCTGAAGGAACCCAAGATCCTTTCTTGGTCAAGATTTATGACGCCGCGAACACTCTGGGCTGGTCACTAAACTCACTCCGGGGAAATCAAAGAAGCCTTCAGGGGGCAGTCGGGGTTCGGGCCAACGCACAGCGCCCACAAAAAGCGGCTTCTCAGACCATGCCCTCGGCTTCTTAACGCCCACATAGCGCTCCGAGGTTCTTGCTACCGGGGTACAGTCCTGAGACCTCGCCCCTCCTTAAGAGACCACGCCTTCCAACTAGGCCCCACCCCCTGGACCAGAGACTCCTCCCCTCTCCGGCGGCCCCCACTCTCGCTCCCGCTGAGCTCCCCCGCCTCTGCTCCCGTGCGGGCTCCCGCGGCGCTGATTGGTGTCGGGTCCGCTTCGGGCCCGCGTGCAGCCTCTGCTAGGGTTTTTAAAGAGTTTCCGTTGCCCGGAGACAGTAGCTTGTTGTTGACCCTGTGGGAGGCCACACTGCTTTTTCCTGCGTTCGCGCCCTGCTCCTCCCCCCCGCACGCTGCTCCTCTGTCTTTAGCCTCCCCTCTATCCCGGACTCGGACTACAATCCGCCGCCTCCACGTCTAGCCCAGCCGTCTCCCACGGACCCGAGGCCCCGGCCCAGAGCCTGAGAGTGGCAGGCGAAAGGTGCGAGGGGACGTGGCCCGGGGTCCAGGGGTGAGGGTGGGGCCGCGGGGTGAGCTTGCAGGGTAAATGAATTTTAAGGCCCGGCCCTCCCAGCTCCCAAGAATAATGAGCACCCGGAGCTGGGACCCTCGTTCATTCTGTCATTCCCTTGGCCGACAAAGTTTGTAGTGAGTCCTATCTTGTGCACACTTGCACGAACTTCCTGGGATTCGGAGCTGTAGAGGAACTCGGAGCTGAAGAATGTGGGCAGTTCCTTTGCCCACCTTTGGTGCCGCTGCTGCTGATTTTGTCCTTTGTTTTCGACGAGAACCGTGACATCAGAGAGGGGATGCTTGCAAGTGAATTGGATGGAAATGAGGGCTGTGCCAGGCATCTGTCTCACTTCTTCCCCTTCCCCCCCATCCTCCAGCCTTCGGAGGCCAGAGAGAGACCTGAAGCACTGGAGATGGCCCCAGCTGCAGTAGGACACGTCGGATTTATTAACTCCAGTCTTTAATAGGTCTCAGTTTGACGCCCATTCCAGTTTTAAGGCAGGGAAGAAATGAGGCAGAGAATGGCCTCTTTTGTCCTGTTAAAAAAAATAATCACTCCGAGAGGGGAAGACCCTTAAGGATTGGGGCCGAAACTGAAGCAATTGCTATATTATCTGGCTCTACCGGGCAAAGTGAGGCTAGTGACCTTGTACAACCGTCCCTCACTGAAATCCAATTCACCTGCAGGACATGGTATCTTGATGTCATGGTCCTTTTTGAGAAGAAAGGACTTGGAATCCTTATGAGCTCCACTGGGAACCCAACTGGAATTGGCCAATCATACAATATGATATTTTATGTTCTCTGTCACTTTCTCCCCCTCCTTCTTTTTCATTCATTCTCATTCTTCTTTCCCTTCCCTTTCCTCTGCCCTCACGGGGAATCATATCTTTACCTCTGCCCGAATGAATGTAAATTTTGATTACTGAAACCTTGCACGAATCTTTGGGGTTTACAGGCTAGATTTGTGTCTTAAGAACCATGTCTTAAAACTAAATCATTCTAACTCATTAATTGACCAATACTAGGATCCACACCAAGCCCCACTTGGTCACTGTTTCAGCTCTCATTGGATTGGCTCAGTTCTAACCTTTAATATAGAGGTCAGAAGAATTGTACTGGCTTTCTTAATTTAGTACACTAATTATCAGAAATAATTGTCTCAGTAAAATAACGTCATTGAGTAAGATAATTATAAGAATAAAGTTATAAATAACTTCATAATTATATTAAATATATATTTATATAAATAATTTAAATATAATTTTATATAATATGTAAATAATTAAAATATAAATATATATGCATATAAATAATTAAATTTATGTATTAAATAATAAAATCAAATTATAAAAATAAAGAATAAATAATTAATTTTGTTCTTTTAAAAATAATGTCTACAGATCTCAGCAATGAGAAACACAAGCAAGGACCTTACTCTGCCTACCAGTCGCTATGCTCCTTGTGGTAAGTCTGGCCATTTATCTTTGTAATAATTTCCAAGTAGAAAGTTAGAGATTGGGTTCTAAATTCCCATGACCTAATTGTGTGATATGTTAAGGGTAATAGCAATTCCTTGTTCCAAATGATGTGTTTGAGATTTTGCACCAAATAATGAGATTGATGTTGGACCAAATGTTGGAATTGTCATGTGAAGAATTCACATTGGCCATTCTCTTTGTCAAAAGGTTTATTTAAGAGTAGTTAAAGACGAATGAAGAAGTATAATAGACACTAGGAATCATAAATATGAAATAAAGTTGGGGGAGTCATATAATTAGCAAGGAAAGGGGTTTTAGCAATTAACAATGGAAAAGACAAGTTTCCTAGGGGAATTCACAATTAACCAGGAGAAAGCACTTAACTGCAGGCTAAATCCATAGAGGAATTTAGCACCCTAAAGGATTTAGTTAGCTATAAGGAGAAAGACACCAGGAAGCAAGAGTGGTGTGGTGGACTGACCCAAAAATAATTCAGCAAAGGTGGTGTGGGTCATGGACAGATTTACAGGGTAAATTTAATCTCAGGTGTTTGATATAACTTCAGTTTCTGGCTGGACTACAGGAAGGTCTACCCACAACCTCCATATAGGGTGGGTCTATAAACTTAAACTCATAGTGCCCTTCCCTGCTTCCCTCAGAAGTAATTTTGTCCGGATTTCAGACTTTCTCTGCCAACTCCCCCTAGTAACCCAGGACCTCAAATTGTAGTTTGAAATTGTAAATCTTTCATACATTTTCAGAAAGAAAAAACTCTAAAAGGGATTTGGGACATTTTATTTCAATATTATTATACACATGAGAAATGAAAAAAGAAACAGCAAATTTTATACAGTTGTCTTATATTAACAAAAGAAAAATGAGGTCATCTGAAGGTACAGTGATATACCAATGGTTGTTTGCTAGATCTTTAGTTTCTTTGATTTCTTTTCCCCAAAAGAATCATATTCCTAGGTCTGGAAAGGATCTTAGAGATAATACAGTATAACCTCCCCATTTTTCAACTGAGGAAACCCAAGTTTCAAAAAGACAAATCCACTATGGAGTAATGAAGTACTACTACCTTATTTCACAGATAGTGTCACTCAACTCCTGTACACCAGGCTTGATTGTACCATGCAGCCTTCTTTCCTATCATTTAACATATTTCTGTCCTTATATGTGATGTCCTGTTCCATCTTTATATGAAAATAGCTCACATTTGTATATAATTTGACAATTTACAAAGTGCTTTTCTCTTTTTGCTGAGGCAATTGAGGTTGTGACTTACCTAAGATCACACACCAGGAAGAATTAAGTGTCTATGGTTGGATTTGAACTCAGGTCCTCCTGATTTCAGGCAGGTGCTCTATCAACTGTGCCACTTAGCTGCCCCAAAATATCTAGTTTCCTTTTTGTTGTTATTTTTGTTTTTTTAAGGCATTTGGGGTCAAGTGACTTGCCTAACCTAGGGTCACACAGCTAGGAAGTGTTAAGTTAAATCTGTGACCAGAGACCAGATTTGAACTCAGGTCCTCCTGATTTCAGGATTGGTGCTCTATCCTTGTGCCACCTAGTTGCCCCCAAAGTGCTTTTCCCACAAGTACTCCATAAAATTGGGAGTACAAGTAGTTGTTTTTTGTTCTTTGTTCTCAAAGAAAACCATGACATGAGGTGATATCATGACATGCAAGTGAATTGGATTTAAGTGAGAGTGGGCTATGCAAGGTCACCAGTCTTACTTTCTCTTCTGGAGCCATCTGAGTCCAGTGGCAAGATATAGATCAGAAATGCAGATGGCCCTGGATGAAGTGGGACACCTTTGCCTTTTTAAGCTAAGATTTTTAACTGATCTCAGTTTTGACCAAGGCTGTACCCATTCAGTGATTAAGGTTAGGTACCAATTGAGGCAAAGAATCTCCTTTTTCAATAGTCAAAAAAAAAAAATCTAAAAAAAATAAATCTGGAAGGGGAAGACTCTCCAGGTTTCTAACACAAACATAAGTGACCCAAACAATGATCACTTGGGACTTGGTTTTGGTTTATTCTCAGTTTACAGATTAGGAAACTGAGCCTCAAGGAAATTTTAAGTGAATTGGCTATAGTTTCACAAATAGCTGAAACAGTGGACAATCATATATTATTTTAAATTTTTCATTTGAGCCTCATGAGAACCTGTGTGGTATTATATGCCACAAGCATTTATTAAACACCTGTTCTAATTTATATTCAAAGAAAGATAAAAGAGAGTCCCTGCTCTCAGATTTTAGTTACTATAAGTGGTAAAATGAAAGCTCATAGAGGTAAATGAAATTACCTGTATTCACATAGAACAGTTGATGTCTTATTTATCAGTTGCCATTCTTCTAACAATTATTGGACTTAAAGTGATAGTTAGCATCTGTTATTTCTAAGGAGGATAGAAAAAATAAAAGAACTGAATGGTTTCCTTTACTCTTTTCCCTAACTCTTAAATCCCTTTCTTTTGATACAAAGAGGAAAGAAAAAATAAGAGAAAGACTGATTGGAAGAAGAGTAAAGAAAAGAGGACAAGATGGAAGAAGTGATAGAGGAATTATAGAATGCATTCCGGAAGTTTTCTTTGGCCATCTTGCATCCATCTTTTATTTTCTTGAATAAAGAAAAAAAAATCATTATTTACAGGAAGCTTATATTCTTATAAAATGAGAGGGTTAGTCTATTTGTCTAAGAATCCTTCTAGCTCTAGAACTATGATTTCTCTGAAGAAAAAAAAATCTAAGAAATCTTTGACTTAACAAGCAACTTTAGTAGCCTACTGTAATTTTAGATGACTTCACTTTAAGCAATATTGTACCAAACTTGTTGATTTCCCTATTTAAATCTCTAGAAGATTTTATCAAGTGGCTTGAGAAAATGTGTTTAATAAATATTTCTTAAACTAGTAAAGAATATTTAGCAAATGTCTAATGGATAGAGATTTTTTTTATTATGTTCAGTGATAGTAGTGAATCATTTAAAGAGAGTATTCTAAAAATCTTAATGCATTTTTAGGCTGTAATAGTTACTAAATATTTCATTCTATGTTTGACAAAATACATACCATTGGTAAGTACATTACATAATTATAATGTGTATTAATTCAATTACACTCTTCTAGTTCCCCTTGTGGTCAATTGGGCTTAAAAACAAATTTAAAGTTACAGCTTGTTGGGGTGAAACAAAGTAAATCTACCTCTAATGAAATCCTTACTCTAGGCCTGATTAGAATGGTATTCATGAGCTAGCTATTTTCTGCATTTGAATTGATTTCTCCTTTTCTTTTTAAAAAACATACAAATTGGGAGGAAAGAGGAAAAGGCATTAACTTTCTAGGATTGGTTTTATTGCTTTCTCTAGAATCATCTCTTTAGAAATGACTTTTCACCTCACTAGAAAAATCCTTCTTGACTAGTTAAGTTTTGCCCTCTAACTACATTGTTTATAATAAACATATTGTCATGTTTGAGCGTGGACATTAACCACTGCAGTAAAATGCTCCTCTTTAATGAGAAGACAGATGGAATTTTCTGGCCTCTTTTGAAGAAACAGTCTCTCTAGCTTACAACAACATACTCAACAAGTGGTATTCATTCTTTTGCTTGAAGCCCTTCATTTAGGAGGAACCTATTAACTCTCAAGGCAGTCTATTGACTTTCTTTAGAAAATTTTTCCTTACATACACAAAAATTCTATACAACTAGTTTCTAGTCCTAGTTCCTAGTCCTAGACTTTGGGATCAAACAAAACAAGTATATTCTCTTTTTGAGGCGATAATTCTTCAAATACTTTGAATACTTCCAGAAAACTATTACTTCTCCCCTTAATTTGTCTCATAGAAAGCAACAATCTGCTGCCTCTCCCAACACATGATGCCAGTCAGAAACAACCTTCATTTTAATTCTTAGCTTTACTCCCTTTGTCCCTTCTGCCTTCTTTCCCCATCCCAACTAATCCTTCTGTTTGGCACAAAAAGACTTACCCAAATTGACTACTCAGAAATCACTCATAGAAAGCAGAATTATTTATTAGAATCTCGAGAAGTGGACCCCATCCTGGTCTGCGAGCAAAATTTCACAGTAGGATAGACCAGAGCCTTGAAAATGCTTACAGCTTTTATATATTTCAAAGAACCTCCAAAATCCCACCCTCTCTATGTTGTGATTGGTCAAATAAGTCTACTGTTCCCCTAGTTGGTCAGTGGAATGTAGTAGACAAAGTGATATACAGCGTCTTCAGCCCGTGGTCCCTTCTTTGGACAATGGAATGCACTCCAGGACTTATTTAAAATCACGTGACTGGGGCCTATAGTCTTGATCTATTTTAGCTAACAGTCTCTGATCAATATGTGCTTAATCTGTAAATTCTTTACCTTTTCCCACACACTTCCAATGACTACATTCAATCCAAAGGAAAAAAAAGTACATCCCTTAGCTAGAACTCCTATTTCTTTACGAATCTCTGAATTTTCATTTGTTAAATTAAAGTAATTCAGTTAATCAGTAAGTATTATGTACCCGCTATGTACCAAAGTAACTGCTGGGCACTGGGAATACAAGTACAAAGAAAAGCAATTAGTATTTATATTTTAATGAAAGATAAGATACCTATAAATACATACAAAATAACTATAGTTAATAATTATAATAGCTAACATTTATATAGTACCTATTATATGCCAATCATTGTGCCAAGAGATTTAAAAATTATTCTCTTGTTTGATCCTCATAAAAACCTCTGGAGATAGGTATTATTTTTTATTATCCCTATTTTATATTTGAGGAAATTGAGGCAAGCAGAGGTAAATGATTTGCCAGGCTAATACAGCTGGATTTGACCATTTAGCTGCAGACTTTTTTATGGATTAGAAAACTGAGGTTTAGAGAACAAAAGGTAGTTTGTCTCTTTGAGTTTGATCTTGAACAACTGGTAGGATTTCAAAAGATAAAAATGTTGACAGGAGGATATTCTGGTTTGAAAATATGAGAAAAAGCAGAAAATTTAAGGACTTTTTGAATGAGCAACAAATAGTTTCATTTTGGCTAAAACTTAGGGTAAGTGTAGAGGAATGGGAGGAAATATTAAGGCCTCCTGTATTTTAGAATTTTCTATTTAAATGTCCTTGAACTTTGAGTTTTTCAAATTTCTCATGGTTTATAGACCCAAATCTTCCAGGGATTTAAGAACAAATTAGCCAATTGAAAGAAACATTAAAGGTTATCTTAATACTTAACAGTTATTTGTCATTATAGATAAGACATTGTTTTTCAGGGATATATCTCATATATAATTTGTGGTTCAGTTGTATTCTGCTTTCATGGAGGAAAATCAGAAAAATTTGACAATAAGTCTAGGGGAAACCAAAATAATCATTTTTAAAGAACTTTAAAATTCCCTATATATTTGAAAATGAGGTGGAAGAAGATAGGTACATGATGCTTGTTATAGGGTGTAATTTATTTTACTTAAGTATTACAGTCAACGTTAAGATTTTAAAATTAGTAGTGCTACAGACTTAATTTGTAACTTTCCATTTCTTTTTGTTTTTTTAACTCAAGCAAACAACTATTAAATATCTACTCTTTGTAAGGGATTATGTAGGAATTAGGAATGTTAAAATAAAAATTAATTGATATTTCCTTTGTCTAGTTTGATGAATAAAATAGGTGTTCACAAACTATTATGTAAATTAAAACAAGAATAAATATGTGAGAAGTCATACAATTTCATGTAAGTTTAGCACCTACTAGCTGGAGTCACCTCAGAGACAATGCAGTACATTGTATAAACCAATATGAAACTAATTAGTAGATACCAATAATTACATTTATGTCTAATTTCAGTATTTTATTTGTAGATTGGTATTACCATCTTCCATTGAAAAGATCTGAGAAATCCTCAGAAATTGTACTTCCTCCAACATCCCAGATTCCAGGTCTGAGTGAACTTGCAGAACCACATAATGAGATTCCATTTGGCTCCAGAAGAAACTGGATAAAAGACACTGATTCAGAATACGTCAAACTTGCAAAACAAGGCGGCAGACCTGGTGAATAATTTCATGTGCTTTATTTTGTTTCCTTTTGGGGATTTTACTTTTTATAAATTTTGATAAGGAGACAATAAAAAGGGGAAATTGTTTTTAGTTAATTTCTTTAATATAAATGTTTGCATCTCTCAAAAAGTTTTAATTTGTATTTTGGGGAGGCAGTACAGAGCATTAAGTATGCTGTCAGAACCATATTGATTGACTTGAGAATTAATCTAAGTTTAGTATTTTTAATGAGATAGCATGGAATAGATATAGAATCTAAAAGACCTGGGTTCAAATTTCACTTCTGTTGATAAGCATGTGACCTTGGACAAGGTATGTTTCCCAGGCAATTCCCTAGGACTAATAAGTTAAAAAAAAAAAAAAATTTATTTCAAGTTTTGAATTCCAAATTCTATCCTTTCCCTCTTCCTGAGATGGAAAACAATCAGAGATAATTTATACATGTGCATTTATGTAAAACATTTTCATATTAGCCATTTTGTACAAGAACATTTGAATAAAAAAAAAAAAAGACAAGTAAAAAAAAACAGCATGCTTCAGTCTGTAGCCAATCAACATCATTTCTTTCTCTGGAAGTGGATAGTTTGCTTCATCATTAGTATACTTTGGGATTGTATTAGATCATTGTATTGCTGAGAAAAGTTAAGTTATTTATAGTTCTTTTTCAAATAATATTGCTGTTACTGTCTACAAAATTCCACTGATGTGTTCATTTCACTTTGCATCAGTTCATATAAGTCCTTCCAGGTTTTTCTGAAAATCATCTTGCTTGTCATTTCTTATAAAATGCTAATATTCCATCATATAGTACAGTTTGTTTAACCATTTCTCAATTGATGGACATCCCTTTGATTTCTAGTTTGAAATCTAGTTTGATTTCTGCTATAAATAATGTTGTACAAATAGATCCTTTCTCCTCTTTTTTGATGCTTTTGGGATATATCCCCCTGGGGTTGTTCTAAATCAAAGGAAGATTGGTGACCTGCCTCAATGGTGGAAATCTGACACTTGGATTTCAGTAGCTGACAAATCCTAGTTCCTTCCATTGTTTTTGAGAGTCTAATGAATGGCATCTAAAGTTGTTTGTAATTCATCTTGATATTTAAGTTAACATATACACACACATTATGTGTGTGTCCTCTGAATAGGATTATTATTGAGTGCTTTTAATGTAATCTTGTCAGTTTTATAAAGAAAATATTTTAAAGAAATTATTTTTATTGTTTTTATATCATATTCATTTACAATATAACCCATCCTTTCTTGCCCTACCACAGAGCCAAGCCTTATAACAGAAAACAAAAAAGAGGGGAAAAAAAAGTTTAACAACAACAAGTCAACATATCAATCAAGAACAAGAGTATTTATAGGTCCTCTAGCCCCCTTCAAAGAGAGAATATGCCATCCTGTACCTCTTCTTCAAAATCAAAACAATACTGTATAATTATAATAGAGTCCAAACCATAATTGAAAAGATTCCTTACCATTCTATGGCTGACAAAGAAATCATCTTGCCTCTGTTTATAGACTTTCAAGAAAGGGGAACAGACTACCTCATAAACAATTTATTCCACTTTTGGGTAGCTCTAATTGTTGGGAATTTCTTCCTAACATCAAATCTTTAATTTGCTTCTTTTAAAATTTCCACCCACTTATTGTTTCTGTTTTTGCTCTCTGGGGTCACATAGAACAACACTTCTTCCTTGCTTCTCCCAAGTCTTATTGTAATCAGGCTAAACATGTCCAACATCTTCCTTTGAGACTCAAATGTCGTGGACTTCAGACCCTTGGCTTTCAAAGCTGCTTCCTCTGGGTAATCTCCAGGTTTCCCACATCCTTCTTAAATTGAATTGAGGGCCTTACACTAAACACTATCCTTTTGTTGAAGCCAGTGTACACTGGGACCCTGAATCAGTCAATATTTATTACATGTCCCTTGTGCACCAGATACTGTCCATGTTGGGAGACACATGGAATGGCAAAAGTTGGTTTCTGCCTTTAAGGAAACTCACAGTCTGACAGGGGAAGCAACAGGCAAAAACTATATAGAAACAAGAAATTTATAAACTAAATTGCAAAGTCAACAAAAGGAAGGCCTTAGAAATAAGAAGGATCAGAAAAGGCTTCTTGCAGAAGGTGGGATTTTAGTTGGGCCTTAAAGGAATCTAGGACATGTAGATTAGGAGGCAGAACATTTCAATTAGTGACAATTCCCAGAATCAAGAGATAGAGTATCTTGTTTCAGGAACAGCAAAGAGGTCAGTGTCACTAGATCCCGGAATACATGGGTGAGTAAGAAGGCAGGACCAATGGAGGGTGCTTATAAAGGACCTTGAATACTAGAGAATTTAGAGCCTGGAGATAACAGTAAGCAATAGGGTTTATTGATTGGGGATAGGGATGGTGTAACATAGTAAGGAAGATTATTTTGGAGTGGAAGATTTTTTGGCAGGGTTACCAACCAGCAGGCTATTATAAAAGTCCAGATGTGAAACGAAGGGGACTTAGAGTTCTGGATGTCCAAAGAGGAAAGAGCTACATAGATGTTTTCAAAGTAGTAATGATAGAACTTGACAATTGATTGGATTATAGGGGGCTAGGTAAGAAAGTAAGGAGTCAAGGATGTCACCTAGGTTTTGAGCCTGAGAGGATACTGACCCTCCAAATAATCATAGGGAAGTTAAGAAGAGAGAGGGATTGTGGCAGCTAGATGGCAGAGTGGATAGAGCACCAGCCCTGAAATCAGAAGGACCGACTTGAGTTCAGTCTGGCCTCAGGCACTTAACACATCTTAACTGCGGGACCCTGGGCAAGTCACTTAACCCTAATTGCCCCAGCAAAAAAGAAGAGGAGAGGAGGAGGAGGGAGTGAAAGGAAAAATTTTTGATATTTTACTTTTTTCAATTTTTGACATTTTTAACTTTAAAATGTCTATAGTACACATTCAATTAAAAATGTCCAATAGGTTCCTAAAGATGTAAGATTAGAATTATCAGAGAAGATAGATCTAGATACATTGCTTTGAGAATCAAATAGATAACTGAATCCATGGGAGATGATGAAATTATTAGATAAGATAGTATATTAGGAAAGAAATTATTTGGTGGTGGTGGTGGTTATTTGTCCTTGTTCTTGAAGAGGACCAATGATACCAGGAAGTGGATGCCATGCCATGCAAGTAAATTGAATGTAAGTGAGAGAGGGCTTTGCAAGGTTACCTATCTCACTTTCCTCTCTAGAACCATCTGGGTCCAGGGACAAAATAGCAATCATCATATGACTGGAATTGGGCTTTGAATGCAGTGGGATACTTTGGCCTTTTTAAGCTTAGCCTTTTCCCAGGTTTTCAGGCTGTCTAAGGCAATGCCTCTTTAGTGATTAAGAGAGATAAGAAATGAAGCAAAAGAAAGACCTCTTTTTACCTAGACCAAAAAAAAAGTCATTCTGAGAGGGAGAAGAATCTTAGAATTTCTGGCCAGAATAGAAATAATTGCTATTTACACTATTCTGAGCCAACAAAATCCAAACTATGACCAAGTGAGACTTGGGATGGAACCTATTGATGACCAATTGGTGAAAGCCAGGGTGAATTGTGTGTAAGGCATGGTCCTTAATAGAAGAAATCTAACTTGTAAACCCCCAGATATCTTATGAGGATTAAAGGATCAAAATTTTCATTTTTTGGGCACCTGCAGGTAAGAATGTAATTCTATATTTGAAAAATGGAGAGGAGGGAAGGAAGGAAATTGGAATGGAAGGAAGAAGGGAAAAAAAGAAAGAAAGAGGGAAGGAGCATTGTCCAACAGGAACTGGCCATTTGGGTTCCTAGTGGGACAGCTACTATTGCTCACAGATTGCTGTCCTTTGTTCTTAAAAAGAACTGATGACATTCAGAAAAAGGACTATGGGGACCGAATGTGGATCACAACATAGTATTTTCACCTTTTGTTGTTGTTGTTTGCTTGCTTTTTGTTTTTCTTTTTGATCTGATTTTTCTTGTGCAGCATGATAAATGTGAAAATACGTAAAGAAGAATTGTACTTCATTTAACATATATTGGATTACTTACTGTCTAGGAGAGGGGATGGGGAGAAAGGAGGAAAAAAATTGGAATACAAGTTTTTACAAGGATGAATGCTGAAAACTCTTTGCTTATATTTAGAAAATAAAAAAGCTATTATTTAAAAAAAAACTGATGACATCAGGAAAGTAATATCATGACTTGCAAGTGAATTGAAATTGAGTGGCAAGAGATATATCAGGAAGATGAAAAATGGCCTGGATGTAGTTGGAAAAGTAAGCTCTTGGATGAAATTGATATTGGATGAAATTCCAACAAAAAAGACTGAAAAAGTGTGATCCTATAGATAAGAGGAGAACCAGTAGAGAAGAGTACATGAAAATGTAGAGAGAAGAGATTGCCAAAGAGAAGAGTTATCAGCAATGTCGAAAGCTGCAATGACAATTGATTATGGTCAGATGTACTTCAGAGTTCATAAAAGGGAAAGCAAAAATATTTCTGGGTTGTAGAGGACTGCAGATATTGGGGAACTTTGGAAAAGTATACTTGAAGCAAAGATACTTACAGCAGGGTGTTAACTCAGTGTGATTGATGAGTTTTCTACTTCACATATACTTAATATGGTGATGTAATGGTTCTACAGTTGGCGCATGCTGAGTGTGCTGTAGTGATATAATTGAACTAAGGTATACAAGGGCTGAGAGGACTTGATAAGCAGACTCGAGGCAGACCATATCTGATGAACTTCATAGGAATTATGTGTTTTTAATATCATAATGTTTCTAGACTTATATAAATTTCAACCATATCATAATGATGTGAATATTTTTATTTTATTTTTAAAATTTTTATTGTTATTATAGCTTTCTGTTTATAAAACATATGCATGGGTAATTTTTCAACATTGACCCTTGCAAAATTTTATAATTCCAAATTTTCTCCTCCTTCCCCTGTCCTAGATGGCAAGTAGTCCAATATGTCATATGAACATTTTTGAAGTGATCATATATTTACTTATGATCTGCCGGGGACCATATAAATAGTACAGATGAGTAAACAACTGTTATGGACCAGAACTCTAAACTTGAAACAAAGGATTGAAACAAGGTGCTAAGTCAGTAGAATTGATAGCGACAATGATTATTTAGCATGGTATTTAACAGTTTTCTAGTTCAGTACATGACTTAGTGTTTAGAGTTCTCCAAAATTCACACCTTGAAGAGAGCATATATAAGCTAGGATCCTCAACCAAGATTCAGTCCGGGAGATTAAGAAGCCAGAGAAGGCAGTCGAGGAGAACTAAGGAAGACAGAGAAGTGATGGCAGGCTGTTCTGTGGAGAACATTGAAACCAAGATCCAGAAGGCCTCCAGAAAAACTAGCCGAGCCCCCCAAGTAAAAGAGACAAGACTTTGAAAGAGATAATAAAGGATTTGGACTTTAATCCCTGGCTGCACTTGTGATTATTGAACTGAAAGAAAGGCTGCCCCCAGAAGCCCCCCAAGAAACCTGCTCCCAGAGAAGATTATATTTTAGAGAAGAATATTACAAACAACCCCATTGAGTTGGAGTAACTTCCCTAAATTCACATAGGTGATAACTGTGAGAGCTGAGGTTTGACCAATCATATTTTGCTTATTATTTTCCTTGTGCATTTTTGGACTACACATACTGGTAATTAGGCAAGATACCAGTTATTGAATGGTATTTCAGGGTTGAATAATATATAACAAGGGCTTTTTAAACTTTTCTCACTTTTGATCCCTTTTCACCCGAGAAAAAAATAGGCATACAAATCAAACATTTACTGATAATAAATCATAATTTTATTATTCCCCCAGATTCAATTATGAAACCCGTATGGGGTCACAAACTACAGTTTAAGAAGCTGAATTATATAACATAAGAGAAATGTACTTGGTTTAGCCAAATAAAACCGTATTGTTTTATATCTAGACATGTCTGACTAAAAAGCCTAAAAGAAAGTTTCTGAAATCTGTTTTAGGTACCATTATTTTGTTATTTTATTATTTCTTTGCATTTTATTATTCAATAATTATTTTGTGAGAAGTTTTTAAGAAAAATTAACATTAGGTGGTTTAAACCTCTGCTTTCTCATTAACTTTAAAATGGCTCAATATTTACTAAGATCTTAGAAATAAAAATATTTTCTATTAACCATTATCTGTTTCTTATGTAAAGATTTACACTAGGTTTTCTTTTAAATTTTCCCCAGCTTTTGATTTAACTTTTTCAGATTTGCAATTTGAATTGCTGAATTGAATAATCTGAAATTGATATAGTCAAAAGATGTGAGTATTTTTGAGGTTTCTTGGAACTGGCCCCTAGGTGGCATAGTGGATACAGTGTTGGCCCTCTTGTCAGGAAGAAAGTCTTAAGTTGTATTCTAGATATGTTGTCTGCTGTATTACATGGGCAAGCCACTTGGTATTTATCTGCCTCAGTTTCCTCATTTATAAAAGGGGGATGATAACATGCACCTTACATGGTGGTTAAGTTGATGCATAGTTAAAAAGGATCAACTGAGATAACCCTAAAACATTGTATAAATACTAGCAGTTGTCTTAAAAGTTGCTTCATCATTAATTGCATATAGTATTTGGTGTTATTCTTCACTGAAAATTACAAATGGCCTCTAATCACTTTTCATTCACTGTTCCTGAATTACAGAAAGCACCATACAGAGTATTCACTTTACACTTCACTGTACAGAGAACAGTATACAGCTTTTAAGTTTTCTCTTGGCCTTTTGAAAAGTATATCTTTGGTTACTTGTAATTCAATATAGAATAGTTTGTCACTTATTTCTGCTGTAGAAGAATTTGCTTTGATTCAGGAAAACTCTGAATACTTATCCTATTGATGCATTTAGTTATGAAGCAGCTACCTTCAGGACTTGTCAGTCAATAAAAACTTATTACCCATCTGCTGTGTGCCCACTACTCTACCACTTGTGGGAATGTGTAACCAAAAATGAAATCATTCCTGCCCTCAAAAAACTTACTCCATTGAAGGAGCTAACTTGTACCTACCCACAAATACACAAAAGAAATACGTGGTAATTTGGCTGAAGAGAATAACAACCGAGAGGCTCAGGAAAGGTTTTATAAAGGGAATTGTGCTTGGGGTAAGTTCTGAAAGAAGCTAGGAATTCTCAAAGACCAAAATGAAGAGCCAGGGCATTCCAAGCTTGAGCAGGTGCTAAGACAAGAAATTGAACATTATACAGAGGAACAATAAGGAGATGAGACCCCTTTGGTTGAAGAGAACTTGGTAGAGAGCTTTGCTGAGCAATGGGGCAGGAAATGTATGATAATTCTGGAAAGTTAGGTTGTAGCCAAACCTTTAAATATCAAATAGTGGTTTCAGATTCTGCTCCAGACACTAAAGTTGGCTGTACAACCCTGGGCAATTCACTCCTTCATCTAAGTTTCCTCATTTGCTAAACAAAGAAGCTGAACTTGAAAGGTAGTTCCAATTCCTAAATCTGTTATCTTTGATCCAAGAGGTGATAAAGAAATCCTGGAGTTATTTTGTAGGAGAGTAGGTCTTTATTAGATAAAATAGGTAAATAAGTTTTAAAAACTAGTCAGTTTTAATCAATTCTGATATATTACTTAAAATGTAATTATTCAGTTAAGATTTTAGAATAATCAGTTCTTAGTGTAAATATCAAGAAGAAACAAATACCAAGGGAAGAAAATTATAACTCAATCTGCTTTTTGCATAAATGTTTTGGAAGCTAGCCATATGTTTATATTTGAAAATAAGTAATAGTCTAACAATTGTTAAAAGGCTATAGATGTATTTTAGAAAAACAAATGAATTTTATCTCTAAAATTTGACCTTGCCTCTCAGAGCTCTTATATCTTCAATAAATTAACCGGTGTCTATGGTATCTACAAAACATTTTAATGATAAACAGCAGTAAAACAGCTATCAATTTCAGTTTAGTTTTCAATTGTTACTTGATATAGCCATACCTGTTAGCCAGATATCTTAATAACTATCCTTTGGCAATGAGGAAACTTTAATCATGTCTTAATCTTTAAATTAAGATTTATTGCAACATTTTGCTGCTGGTTCAAGAAAAGGATCTCCTGTTGCATATTCTATGCCTGAATGGTATACTCATCACAGTAAACCCCCAACAGCAGAACAGAGAGGGTAAGTATCATTGAATTTATCTTAAATTTTTGCTTATTGGGCAGGGGGAGTTTCTTTAATTACATTTTAATTGAAAGGCAAAATAAAAAGTTTATGCATGCATTCACTACTATTATTAAATATGATTCTGGAACATTTTGTAAAGAAATTTTATTGCTGAGGTGCAGCAGAGCCTTAAATTTAAGAGCTTCTATGTGTTCTCACATTCTGCCACTGAAGAGTTATATAATCCTGAACATTAATTCAATGCTTCATATTCTCTTTGTAGAACGACATTTTTATATATTTAGCTAATATTTCTTAGAATAAATGACATCCTGTATTGAAGTTATCTCAGTGCCCTAGTGAAAAAGGTATTATGTAAATCCAAGATATTCTCAAATTTAATATAGGTCATTTATTTATACAACACGTTATTGGCCAAGTTCCTGGTCAATTCTGCCTATGAACCACCAAGTCCTTCCTGCCCAAGGGAGTTATTAGCATATCATATATCAGTTTTTCTTAAAGTGTTAGATCCCACTTTATTTTTAATCTTCTGAAGGGTCATCCTATATGCAAAAAAAATAGATGCTGGAAAGACATTTGGGCAAGATAAGGAAGGGAAAAATGGATTTCAAGTAGTAGAGGCAGAAGAGGAGAAAAGGACAAGAAGAGTGGCATTCATGGAAAGAAAAGATAATTTTCTAACTTTTATTTGAAATTATTAATTTTTTTCCCTGCAGAATACATATATCTTCTATCCCAGACTATATGATTTATGAAGAATTTAACCCTGAACAGGCCAATGGTAACTATGAATCCAAAAGGGGGCCTTTTGATTTTGATATGAAAACAGTTTGGCAGAGGGAAGCTGAGGAGCAAGAAAAGGAGAAAAAAAAGGTGACTCCCTCTCAAGCTGGGATTTCGTTGTTCCTGTGCACTGCAGAAACTATGTTAGGAGCTTCAAATGTCACTTAAATGTTATTTAATTTTTTTAACATTTATATTCATTCAACAAAGATGTAAATAGGTCCACTAGATGCTGCCAGCTGTGCTCCATACTGGAGATGCAAAGCCCAAAAGGAAGAATTTCACTTTCTACTGAAAAAATCCAGATTGTATATTTTACTAAACTTAAATTTTTGGGTGAATTTCAAACCCATAATCATGTTTCTTTTTAAAAATTTCTTTTAAAGCTTGCTTTCTTGAGGCTTTCTTCCTTTGTTCCACTCAAAATACATGTTTTTATTATACTTTTAACTAACCAAAACTTGATCTAGGAGAGGACAAAGTGATATATTTGTTTTTATCTATTTAGCACAAAGAAATTATGGATAGGAAAAATCACTTTTTTTCCCTTCCAATTCTTAATTTAACAGATCTTTATTATTCACAAGGGCTAATTCCTAAAGATGTAAGTCCTATTGATAAGAGAGTAACTGAATAATAAGGCAGCCTGTATAGGGGTCTCATTAGCATAAAGTCACACCTTTGCCTTAGCTCCAGAATTTTGCCTTTTCACTTGTCCATTAATTAAAGCTCTATTAATTTAAGCTAAGATGCAAGTGAGATTTAACTTGAATATTTTGAAGGAAAAACTTGGTAATCCAAGTCCATTTCCACCTAGTAGAATTTCTGGAATACATTCTATCACTGGGACTGTATACTCCCAATCCTTTCCAGCTGGTAGGATTTTCCAAAGTTTGGGCCTGCTGGCATGTTCAAAAACCAGGATTCCCTTCCTTACCATAATGAGGTATTAGAGAAGGTTTGGTAAATCCACTTTTCTATTTAGCATAGATAATATGATGGAAAATAAAAAGAAAGTATTTCTCCCAAGTTAACAAATAATGAAATTATATTCGGGGGAGTGACTGACCTTCCATAGGAAATAATCACTCAAAAAGTCAGTAACTGGAATAATAACTAAATTTCCAAACTTCTGTATCATGTTGTCACAGTATGCTGAATCGATAAAGAACTGGACACTTCTGTTAGATAGAGCTTGGATATATAATGATGATGTCGTCATTACAAAAATTGTAAAGACAGAGAATTATTAGCAAAACATTAAATACATTTATGATATCTGTCTTACATTTTGATTCTAGGTACAATAAAAAAGTAAGTGAAAAAAGACATTTGCCCTGTCTCATATAGAGAAAGTTAAAATTGTAAATAGCAGGGCAGCTAGGTGGTACAGTGGATAGAGCACCAGCCCTGAAGTCAGGAGGACCTGAATTCAAATCTGGCCTCAGACACTTAACACTTTCTAATTTCCTAGTTGTGTGACCCTGGGCAAGTTATTTAACCCCAATAGCCTCAGGAAAAAAAAAAGTAAATAGGCTACAGAAACAAAGACATTAAAATATAATAATTAATGAACACTTAATAAATATATAGAATGTAGTACATTATAAGTGAGATGAATGTCCTTAATAGAGAATGGTCAGGGAATTAGGGACGTAGAAGTATGGGAGATTTCTTATTTCTTTTATTTGAAGGATTTCTCTAGTGGTTGAAGGGTAAGAATTTGATTATCTGGTAGTGAGGCAGGAAGAAAAACATGGAAGAAGAGAAGTTTTTATGACAAGGGTAGGATAATTAACAAAAAATTGAGATGTACCCAAAAGGAACAAGATGATCAGGCAAGGGGAAGAGGGGAAGTTCTGTAATAAAGTGAATCTGATATAAAACTTTTAAAAGCAAGTAGGGTTATTTCATTTACTTCTTAGGAAATTGAAAAACCTTCAAGAGGAAGGAAGCAATTGGCATATAATATGATGAAAAAATTTTTGAAATGATGCAATAGTTTTGAGAATCTACTAAATGCAGATTGTATTAGGAGTCAGGAGGCCAGAAAATAGCTGGCTATAGTAATCTGATTGTCTGTCTAGCATCTTGATTATGGCAATAGTTGAAAAGATAAAGAAGGAAATTTGGAGAAAATATTTTAATATATTTTAAAAAATTTTCTTGATTTTTTTTTTCTATCTTCTTTATTGGCCATAGAATCTCTTCTCTATACTCATCCAGAAGGCCATTCTTTATAATTTTAGGTGAAACAATGTAAAAGGAAAGAAAACTCAGTAAAACTAATTCTTCAAAAATATCTAATATTATATAAGTGTTTCATACCTGTAGTCTATTACTTCCACAAGGAACCATGGGGAGCTATCTTCTCATATCTTTTCTTTGGGATTCTAAGTGTCCAATATAACTTTGTAGTTATTTCCATTATTACATTGATAATCATTGTATAATTTGTTTTCCCCTTTTTGCCTATTTCAAAACCATTTTTACTTCTATGTATTCATCATTTCTTAAAATGCAGTCTCATTCTATGGGATTCATGTACCACAGTTTGCTTTGCCATGCTCTAAATGATGAGCATCATCTTTGTTTCCAGTTCTTTGCCATTACAAAAAGTGCGGTTATAAATATTTTTATGTATATGGGGTGTTTCTTTTTGTCATTGATCTTTACGGAATATATGTCTAGCACTGTAATTTCTGGATCAGAGAATATGGATGTTTTATTAATTTTCTTTTCATAGTTCTAAATTGCTTTTCAGAATTCTTGGACCAGTTTCTCTGTATAGCAGTGCAGGGCAGCAACTAGGTAGTACAGTGAATAGAGCACCAATCCTGGAGTCAGGGAGACCTGAGTACAAATATGGCCTCAGACACTTTCCATCTGTGTGATCCTGGACAAGTCACATAACCCTGATTGCATGTGTGTGCATGCACGCACACACACACACACACACACACACACACACACACATTTGTGTGCCTATTTCACAACTATTCCAAAATTGATGATAAATTTGGGGAAACATTAATGAGAATAATAGGAATTGACAGTTTAAGTATGAGAAGCAATTCCTAATGATACATTAGTTTTATACTAATTTAATGACATTGCCTATTAAAGTGGAGAGGCTAGATACAAGATAGGGACATAGATGGAAAATGAACAGTACACTGAAGAAAGAAGATATAGGCAATTCCTGACTATTACCTATTTACCTTTAAGAATAGATACTCTGAAACTGGCACACACACAAATTCCCTTTCTTTCCCATCTGGAATACCTTTTCTTTTCCCTCTTTGACTAGAGCTACACAATCCTCCACAAAATCACTGTGCTATAACTAAGGGTAATCGGTAGTTGAAGAATTAGTAAAAGCACATTTAATTCCTCTGTGTTCACAGTGACTAAGGAGAAGACTGCTTTTTAGGCAAAAAAGCAGGACCAGGCTTCTGGATGATGAGATGTTACCAATCCTAGGGAGATCAGTGGCTGAAGAAAGAATAGCCAGCAATAAACAGAAAAGGGATCTGTCAATGAAGCCTAATTGATTCTCCTCTTCCATCCATTTTCATCTTGTCTCAGAAAAAAGTGTTGGAAAAACATTTTATATTTCAACAATTGTACAAAATGTTCAATGTACAATAACATTGTACAAACACAATTATTGTAATAAAGATACTTATAGGTAACATATTTCTTAGATGGGCTGATGAAAATATTCTTTTATTTTGTATAAAAAATTGTTATCTACACCATTAAAAAGTTTTAATATATAACATCGAGGATGAATGAAAAAGCATTTAAGTACTTACTATGTATAAAGCACTATGCTAATAAAGCCTAGAGATATAGATTGAATATGATAAACCTTATTTATACAAAACCAGTTGCACTAATGGTATTATATAAATGAGTTCTACATTTAGCATCTAAAATGCTTGTTTATAAATAAGAGTGAATCACTCAAAAGGTACTTGAGTTATTCTAATTAATTATAGATTAGGAAATGTGACCTACAATACTGCTGTTACTAATTATTACTCGAATGAATCACAAGTCTTATCTGCTGCCAACTAAATGAGCTATTGGACAACTAATTATTGGTGTACCTTACAACTCATTACTGTATCTCTTTTTTTCTCTCATAAAAGAGTACTAATTTTTTAATGTCTTTTTTCCTTCTGATTTTTTTATATCTTTGACTATATTGTTCTATGATAGACATCACTTGAAACCTAAAAATAGCAGGGTTACAGAATTTTCTTGTTCCTAATAAAGACAAAATAACCTTTGGCAAACCTATTTTTTAATCCACTTTATTAATCAGAGCACTAGAAAGATATTGTATATCATTGCCTTTTATAACCATTCATAAATGCTTCATTTGAAATGGCTGAGGTGGGTTATGTCCTTCTACAGATTCAAAATATAGTATTTCAGTATTTCTAATTCAGAATTTGCCCTTTTGGAGGAGTATCTTGGGATTTTCATTCCTGAAATAATACGTTATTGTGACCATCGGTGGCATTACAAGTATTGTGTTACAAACAAGACAAATTTCAGTCTTTTACTGTTATTTTCTGATTTTTGTTGCACTTAGCATGTGGTTTCTGAAAATCTTTACTAAATTAATGTTATATGTATTTTTTCTTAACACAGGTGAAACTGCCTGCAATTAATTCAAGGTACACAAGCAGAGCAGGATCTTCTGCTGGTTCTAAAGATAATGCAAGGAATAGGTTTTCATTTCCTCCTATGTAAGTCATTAGAGCACTGTTAATTTTCTTTGAATAAACCCTTGAGTCTTGATTCTATCTTTAGCCATTTGTATATAATGAAAGAGAGCTATTATTATTGTCTCTCAATAACACCATTCTTAGCATGTCTCTTGACATTGGATTTTTTGCTTTCTTGCTTTTTTATGTGCCATTGTTTCTAAATGAAATGCTTGCGAGTCTCCTCACACAATGCATAGCACAAGTAGTACTTAAATGCTTGTTGATGGATTGCCACTTATTTCTATACTTTAAAACCTGACTGGAAATGCATTTTCAGGAATTTGTCATTATATACCCACCCTATCTACTTGAATGATGAACCTGTTCCACACTCATGTATTTTGAAGTGTTTAAACTTGTAGTCTATAACTGTGTTTTGTAGATATATGCTCCTAAATGTAATATAAGCTATTTGTAAATTATGTGAAAGAGGGAATAGGTGGGATATGAGTGGTGATAAACTCTAGAAAAATATTCTCAACTTACCCTACGTTGATGGTTTCATTTCTGGGCCTTCATGGCAATAGCATGTTTCAAACTGGCCGTGCCTTCTGAGCCTGTTCAGCTCAGCTTGTCCATGTTCATGAAGCTTGCCTACTTCAGATGAAGTCTACACAATGTCCTGCGAGTCTTCCTCTCAATCTCTTGATGTTATATAGAGGGGCACACAGCTGTTCATCAGTTGCCTCTCACTCTTGTAACCAACCCTCCTCCTTTTCTCATCTTAGATTTCTCTAGTGATCTTTTGTACTCAGCTTCTTCTGGGCGATTCTTGCAGTAGCCTACTCATGCCCACTTTTTAACCTGTCCATTGCTCTTTGGTTATTTCAGAACTTCAGAAATTCTTCAGAGACTAATAGTTTATGACTCTTCAGTCATACATCCACACCAGAGGAATGTTGATGTTAAGGAAGAAACTAGGTATTAGCTAAAATTAAAAGCACTGTGTTGCCTCCTTTAAGCAATCCAGCCTAATTTCATTTTCCTCTTCAGATCTGGGCTCATTTTATTGTCTGTTTAGAATCTACCCAGCATATATGTATAAATGGACCACCACCATTCCATTCCACTACATGTCATAATTTAGCTAATTGTCATTCTTCATCTACTTGGTTTTCCCCCTTTGTGAATAAAGTACTCTCTTGAATGAGTAAGAATCTTATTTAGGAGGCTCTGCAATGTTCCCAGACTTAAGAGTCAGTATCATTCCTACAAATGGGAACATATGAAGAACCTTACTAGTTAAAGGGAACTCCTCTTCCCTATGAATCCTACATTGAATATCTGCAACAGTGTCAAATAATTTTGGCAAGCATATTTCATTATATTTAATGTTTTACTTGATATTAAATAACCAGAAAATTATAAAAGCTATGTAACATTAGACTTTTTTCAATGAATCTGATGCTTTTACTCTATGTATAAGTAATACCTTGTTGGAGGAAAGCCTTAAAGTTGGAATCAAATGCTCAATCACTATATAAGCTCAATGGGATCTTGTGTTCTGTATGCTTTATAGTCACTTATGTAATTATAAAAATGCAGTCTTTTCTAGACTGTATCTTGCAACAGCATGCCTTTTCTCGTACCTTCATCAAGGAAGATGACTTTAATGCATGTGTAGATTATTCTCATAAAGATTTTGTGGTGATAGGAAGTCAACAATGTTTTGTTCTATGAATATTATTATTTTCTCATAACATGATGTCTTCTTGTTTGGTTGCACGATAAAATTACTTCTGCCAAATCCTTTATTTGCCTTTCTAGGTAGAAGTATATGAACCATCTTTTTATTTATCTAACTTTAGGAATGTTTTGTGATCTGATGACTGGAGGGAACAATCACTTAAATGAAGTCATAGGTTCATTTCAGTTATTACATGGGCTATATTAGGAAGTTTAGCATATACACATATGAATAAGATATTAATAGATGTATCTAGCCACATTTACACAGTAATATATACACATCTGTGTGTACATACACATATGTCCACATATGTGGACATATACATATATACATGAAAATAAACTTTTTGAGGTTGATATCATGGGGAAAACTGTGTTGTCTTTCCCTCAATACTTGGTAGCTTTGACATTAGAGGAAGATTATAGGACTAGAAATTTAATATGACCCAGGGTGGCATTTTTCCTTGTTATTATACACTTCAGCATACTTTTATATTTTTTAAATATTTGTTAGGAAGCAGTTGGGCATTATGAATAGAAGGCCAGACTTTGAGTATGGAGAGCTTTCATTTACATTGTTTTTTTTTTTTTTAAATCTATAACAGATTCTGACCCTGTGATCATAAATAAGTCCCTTCATCTCAGGGTCTCAGGTAATTCACTTAGATGATATATGTTACAGAAAGGTTAATGAGCTTTATAAGTAAAGGGAATTTGCACCCACTAATGAAATAACATATTTTAAATCTGTAACATTTACTTGGAAATGTCAATTTGATTAGGAAGGAATACATTTCATTGGTGGATATACATTGTAGGACTATTATTTACCTATGCCAGTTTGCAGTTATTTGTGGAGAAGTAAGATCTCATAAAACAAAATTGAAAATGTTTTAACAAATAACTTTATCTTCCTTTTTATAAAACATTTTATATGTAGAAAAAAGATACTCACTAGCTGTTTTACCTGAAATAGCACAGTCCTCGAAGCCTTCATTCAAAGGGCCAAATATGTGTGTGTAGCTTTGTGTAGCACTGTGGAGACACAGAGAAGAATAATATACAAGTCCCTATTCTCTAGAAGGACTAAATTAAGTTGAAGAGACTAATACATAAAATATGACAATTTAGGATAGGAAGAGAGAAGTCTGACTCACCTACCTCGAGAAAATTGTAAAGTTCTTTTTAATGGCCCCAAACTTCTTGAAACAAAGGCTAAACAGCATTCTTCTGGTGTCATGGTGATTGCAACAAAAGATTCCTTTATAGTGTGTTTTCAGATGACCAATAAAAACACAGGTCCACAAACATTGTCTTGTGCTTACTTAATACTTTGCTAATTTCTTACATTTGATTTTATGGCAATTAATAATTTATGGCAGATCATCTAAAGGTATTAACCCTAAGTAGGCCTTTATGTTTTTGTAAGGTTGCTTGCTTATCTTACTTTGTCCATCCCACTGCTCTGCTCCATTCTTTGAGGAAGAGATTTTCTGATCAAATGAATTACTAGACTCCCTAGTAATAGATGGTCCAGGCAGAATAGGAAGAGCCAGTACATTGGCAAATGATACAAGAGCAGGTTATCTAGGTGAAATGTGAAACTCCTGTCTATAAAATACATGTAGAGTAATAGAATCAGCTGATGTATAAGTTAATGTAGTTTTAAAATGTCTTTATAATTTATTATAACAATCTGAATTAGTACTACTTTATGTTCAAAGAAGAAAAGATTTCTATCAATATTTACTTTTTAATTTTATATTTATACTTAGATTTGCCTTTTTCTTTCTTTTTTTGAGGCTGGGTCACAAAAACAATGAACCAACAAACTTCAGCAAACTAATTAGCAATGGTTATAAGGATGAGTGGTTACAACATCGTGGAGACACAGGAAAAAAATCTCCATCAATATCTAAAATTTCAGAGGCATCTGAGTCATCTGTGACTACTCCATTGTCTCAAGATCCAGATGTTCCAGAAGATTCTGAGAAGCCTGAAGGTAGAGTATTTTATGTTGTGTGATATCTCTGAAGTCTTTGGATAATATTGCTTGTGGCTTTCTAGAACTTGCTTTTTTTTTTTTTTTTTTTTTGTTATGGAAGGCAATTTATTATTTTTTAAAGTTTTTTATTTTTCCAAATACATGCAAAAATAGTTTTCAACATTCACCCTTGCAAAATCTTATATTCCAAAATTTTCTCCTTCCCTTCCTGCACCCCTTCCCTTAGACAGCAAGCAATCCAATATAAGTTAAACATGTGCAATTTTTCTAAAAATATTTCCATATTTATCATGCTGCACAAGAAAAATCAGATCAAAAGGGGAAAAATCAAGCAAACAGCAAAGATGAAAATACTATTTTGATCCACATTCAGTTTCCATAGTTCTCTTTCTGAATGTAGATGGCTCTTTCTATTACAAGTCTATTGGAATTGCCTCGAATCACCTGATTGTTGAAAAGAGCCAAGTCCATCACAGTTGATCACATAATCTTCTTGTTACTATGTACAATATTCTCTTGGTTCTGCTTACTTCACTCAGCATCAGTTCATGTAAGTCTTTCCAGGCTTTCCTGAAATTATCCTGCTCATTGTTATGGAATATTATGTTCTATAAGAAACATTCATATATCATAACTTATTCAGTCTTCCCTAAGTGATGAGCATCTACTCAATTTCCAATTCCTTGTCACAGCAAAAAAGGGCTTCTATAAACATTATTGCACTTTTCTATTTTTTATGATTTCTTCAGGATTCAGACCCAATAGAGATATGCTAGACCAAAGGGTATGGCCCTTTGGGCATAGTGGAAGGCAATTTGAACATGTTACTAAGTTTCTGAGATTTTAAGTTAGGTTTAGTACCAAATATGCACATTCTTTTTAAATTGGAAAACATGATATGGGTAGCTAAAGACATATGTGGCTTAATATTTTCTTTTGTTTGATTTGGAAAGTGTACCAGATTAGTTATCCAGAACTATTAAGATTGTCCCTGCTGGGAGTTCACATCAAAATTATAGTGTCGACTATGTGCAGGTGCTATCCTAAGTGCTTCAAAATATTATCATCTCATTAGAGATTAGAACATTGGACCTGAAGTCAGGAAGATGCAAGTTTAAATCTAGCCCCAGCTGCTTGTGTGCCTCAGTTTCCTCAGTTGTCAAGTGGGGATAATAACAACAATTCTCTCACAGGGTTTTTAGCGAGGATCAAATGAGATAACAGTTGTTGAAAAAAAACACAATACAATGTCTGACACATAGGAGGCAATATAAAAATGCTTATTCCCATCTCATCCTCATCTTTAAGGTAAAGGGTTGGGAAACATTTGTTCTATAATGTAATAAAGGTCCCAATAGGATCCCAGAAAAGAAGATGCTAGCCAGGAAAAGAGGAAAAGATCAGATCTCCCAATCCCTTTTTTTCATCGTCTTTATGTAACGTATTGTATCCTCTCATTTGATTGTAAGCTCCTTGCATTAGTGTTTATCTTTTTTGTGTTATTTGCATTCCCAATGCTTAGCCAGAGTACTTGGCATATGGTTAGATGCTTAATAAATGTTTATCATATTATATCTATTGATAGGCAGGATTCTAAAAATATATTACAACACACATAATTAGAGTTAGATTGGATGGATTTTGCTTTCTTGTCTAAGAATGTTCTAATTTTGTGCAGATTTTAGGCAGTATATATAAACACATAATTAAACATAATAGAATTATTTTTTTATCTCCTTATTTAAGAAAATGGATATTATGTTGTAATTGTACTTTTAATTGATTAATACATACTTATATTTTCATTTCTTTCACTAGGTACACCAGTATCTGAATCTGGAGAAACACCAGCAGAACTCAAATGAAATCCGTAGCTAATATATTTTTAAAGTGCAAAATGCAATAATATTATGAGCAACTATATTTATAAAACATTATTAATACTTTATATTAAACTAGATTTTAAAAGAGATTATCTATCTTGCAGTGAAATTTTATATTCCTGCAACATAGATCATGTATTTTTCTTATTTTGTTTCATTTTTCTGGATGGTAACATATGGTCAACAAATTAAACTGATCTTTTTGTTACCTCTTTTTCTGCTGAACTGGTGATTTCCTCTCATCATTGATAGCAATTATTTTTCCCCTGCACAATACCTTAGGACATATCAGCTGCTGCTCGAACTATTTGGTGGCATTTTTGTTGAAATAGATTTGTTAAGACTCTAATAGCCTCTAGGTGATAGTATTGAAAGTAAAAGGACCTTAATTTTAAAAAGGGTATAAGATGATATTCAACTTATTCTTGGTACTTTAGTTCCTTTTAGAAATAATTTTGTATGTCTTTTAAAAGTTATATATTCAGACTTTAATATATTTAATATTAGAATATTATGCTATTGGTTCTTAAGTAGTTTTTATTGTATCTGCCTTGAAAGTTATTAAACATTTAATATAACAATGTTATAATGTTCACTTAAATTAAAGTTTTGTTAATTTTTTCCATACAATTGAAAATGTAGGATATAAAATATTTAGTACCAGAATACTTATTAAGAAAAATTGTTTAATTTTAACATTGGTGATGTTATTGAAAAGTCTTGCTAGAAAAAAACTCACAATAATCATATTATCACTTATTTTATGAAATCTTTATTAAGAATTTCATAAATTTAATTGTAAATTTATGTTAGGATGTATTTCTATAATCTGAATTTGATTCACAAATGAATTTTTAGTTTTCTATATTAAGACTTTAGAAACTAATGATTTTCAAAAGTTATAGTTTTTCTGCAGAATATCATGTACTTGCTCATTTGAAATTAAATCTTTGAAATTAATTGTGTAAGTGAAGCATTTATTCGAGCCATGACATATGGCAGTTTGAATTGTTAATATAGTGGAAGACATAAAAAAATGAAATATTTTTCAAGAGACTATAAATGAAATAAGTGAAAATTATAATGAAAACATTTGTTTCTGCCACCAGAATTTAGAGGTAATGGGGGAGATACTTTTCAGACTGAGTATGGTCCTTTAGTTCTTCAAATCTTACATTTTTCAATATTTCAAAAAAATCTCTGATTTACTGATATAGTTACTTCTTCTATCAACCTAGATCACAAGGACAGTATGCTATTATGAAAGAAGACTGGACTTAGAGTTAAAGGATTCTGCCTGACTGTCTCAGTACTTAACCTCTCTAGGTCTCAGTTTTCTTCACCTGTTAAATTTATGGATTGGATTAGATTATCTTTAAGGCTCTTTGTATATGATCTAAATTTTAAATCTATGATCCTGTCATCTCTGTGTCTTATTCAACAGTATCAAGAGTTGTGATCAATCTTCTGCTGGGTGATGAGTTTTGCTGAACTTAGCAAAGCTGCTCCTCAGATGACAAAATGAAAGGTTTTTGTAGTTTCACATGAGCAGTCAAAATTTCTAAATTTCTTGCATTAACACAAACATCTTTAGTACAGTAGACTTGATATCCCAATATCCCAAGAAGAGCCAGGAACACGAGTTTTAAAAAATCTTTAAAAATTATTATTGATCTATTGTTCTTATTTATTTGCAGATATATCTTTCTCCCCCTCTTCTTCCCCCAAAATTCTCCTTTCAACAAAGAACAAAAAGGGGGAAAAATCAGTTCAACCAAGCTTACCTACATATCTACAGACTCTGAAAATATATTTAATGTTCCACACTCATAGTCCTCCATCTCTTCTTTAAATCCTAATTTGAGCATTATAATAATATAATACTCCCTTCCTTTTTTTCTTCCTTTGGTTCCTTTTTATTCCTTCCTCCCTTTCTCTCCTTCCCTTCCTCCCCATGTTTATACACAAGACACTTTGGGAAAGAAGGTCTAATGTGGAAGATGGTGCCAGAGCTGCATCTTAAGGGAAGAGGGATTCTTTTACCCTCTTAAGAAGAAAATATTTCAGGCATGGGGGAAAGTAAGTGCAAAGGCATCAGGATGGAACATGGAGTATCTAGAGTGAGGAATTGAGAGGAGGATAATTTGGTTGGATTGCAGAGTTTTAGAGTGGTAATAAAAAAATCTAATGATTCTGGAAAGATAGGGTCTAGGTTCTAAAAGACTTTAAAAGTTGAACAGAAGAATGTATATTTGATCCTAGAGACAAGGGGAAGCTTGGCTTTTATCATTTAGGATATTGGCGTAGTCACATTTTCTCTTAAAGAAAGTTATTTTCCAGCAATATATTGGATGGATGTAGTGACCCGTTAGGAAGCTGCTGCAATAATCATAAGAAGCAATGAGGAACTGCATTAAGGTGAATGCAGAGAAGAGGTTGGAGCTGAGAGATGTTATGAAAGAGAGAAATGGCAAGATTTGGTGACTAATTGGATATGTGACATGGAGGAAAACAGCAAATTAAACTTAAAAGATAATAGTGTCTTCAAAGATCATAGGGAAGTTTGGAAGAGGGAGGATTTAGGGAGAATGACAGTTCAGTTTTTGATGTTGAGTTAAAGGATGGCTCCCAGACTCCAGTTTGAAATATGTAATAGGCAACTGATAATCTAGGAATGAAGATATCAAGATATGTAAATCTGTGTGTGTGTGTGTGTGTGTGTGTGTGTGTGTGAGAGAGAGAGAGAGAGAGAGAGAGAGAGAGAGAGAGAGAGGGAATCTTTAAAGGAGACTGAAGAATAATCTTAGAGGTAGAAAGTAAATCAGCAAAGAGTAATGTCATAATACCAGAGAGATGAAAAGGGTGGTTAACAGAATCACATGCAATAAAACAGAGAGAGGGATTTTAGAGAAAAGAACTTGGATTTGGATTGCTGTATATTGTTTTCCTAGTCCTTTTTATTGGATTCTGAATTATTTTGTATAAATTCTCATGCTTCTCTATGTTTTTTATGTTGTTATATTATTTCTTGTGGTAATGTCATTATATTAATACTCAATGACATTCATGTATTGCAGTTTGTTAGGGCATCTCCCAATTGAGGATGTCTCCTTTGTTACCAGTTCTTTGCTTCTGCTACAAAAAAAAATGCTACTATAAATATGTTCATGTTTGTTATGTATGTATGGATGCATATATGTATGTTTATGAGACCTTTATTCACACTATTTTCTTTTTTGTGGGAATTTACCTAGCAGTAGATCTCTAGGTTGAAAGGTATGAATATTATTGTAATTTTCTTGGACTAATGCAAAATTGCTTTTTATATAATGGTTGAGCACATTTACAGATGTGATCAGATTCATATTGTGAATTTTTTAAAGTTATGTGTTTTAGTCAGTTTGGTTTTTTTTTGCTGAGGCAGTTGGGGTAAAGTGACTTGCCCAGGGTCACACATCTAGGAAGTGTGAAGTGTCTGAAACCAGATTTGAACTCAGGTCCTCCAGACTTCAGAACTGGTGCTCTATCCACTGCTCAACCTAGCTGCCCCATTTTAGTCGATCTGAAGACGGAAACATGAAGTAAAAAGAATAAGGAAACTGAGGCGAGGGGGAAAAAAGCAAAAAGAGAAAAACATAAGTGATAACAAAACAGCAAATTCAATGGAAGAGGCAACTAAGATCTTGTAAAGGGGACAAAAGAATATGGCATTTATTCTCTCCAAAGGACTCTTTTGGGAATACTATTACTATTATTCCAAAGAGAAAAGAATTTGGTATATTGTCCTATAATTTATAGTCCTACTCATATGTATTATTTTAACTTAACTTGTAGTGATAGTTAAAGAAATGAATTATAAAATTATGCTGAATTTTTAAAAAATTCCTTAAGGCTTTAAAATGGTGAGAAGAGTGGTGTTTTGATAAAATGGTATAATTTTTGGCTTATCCATGTAAAACATCAAGACTCAAATTATTCTGCTTCTTCTGGTTAAAATAAAGATTCTGAAAGTCACCACGATCTACACACAACTAAATTTAAATACTTAGACTGTGTAGTTCTCTGTGAAACAAAGATAGAACAATATTTTTTAAAAAATGTTATGAGCATTTACTTCCCAAGTCACAAATATTTTGTGAATTATGAATGCAGAGTTTTAGAGTAAGTTGTCAATTGTATTATAGGCCTTTTTCCAACCTTATATACCGAGTACACTTACTCATGATCATATATTTCAATATGCCTTGATCTTTTATTTTGTTAAATAAATTCAGTTAGCTATAAAGTATATTTATAATAGTGTTTATTTTTATAACATTTAACAGTTTTTTTATCTTTCACAATAATACTTTAATAATTTCATCTCTGAAAAAGCTGAGAAACCAACATAGGTAAATTCTTTTCTGGATATAATCCACAGTATCAGAGAGGATGAGGATTTACAAAGGATGGTGAAATTATTGAGGAAAGTGACCACTGAAGTGATCTTAGAGTTTATGATGGTGAAAGAATGTAAAACTAGCCATAATCTGACAGGCACTCTAGATTTTATAACAGATTTTAAAGGGTTCAGAAGATAGAGTCTTACTGAAAAAAATACTACATGGGAAGTCAGCCTTGAAGAGTTGTAAGGCATCAGTGATTTAAATTCTGAAAACCCAAAAACACTTTCAAGGAGATGGAATTAAATGAAGAAATTGATAAGAGTACACAGGAAACCCCTAAGTTTAGATTTATGGGAACACTGGGAACTCCCCAATCTAATAAACTTAGCTTTTCTTTCTAAAAATTTTTTATTATAGCTTTTTATTTACAAGATATATGCATAGGTAATTTTTCAGCATTGACAGTTGTAAATCCTTTTGTTACAACTTTTCCCCTCCTTTTCCCCACCCCTTCCCCCAGATGGCAGGTTGACCAATACATGTTAAGTATGTTAAACTATAAGTTAAATACAATATGTGTATACATGTCCAAACAGTTATTTTGCTATAAAAAAAGAGTCAGACTTTGAAATAGTGTACAATTAGCCTGTAATGGAAATCAAAAATTCAGACAGACAAAAATAGAGGGAGTGGAAATTCTATGTAGTGGTTTATAGTTGTCTCCCAGAGTTCTTTACCTGGGCACAGCTGGTTCAGTTCATTACTGCTGTATTGGAACTGATTTGGTTCATCTCATTGCTGAACGTGGCCAGTTCCATCAGAATTGATCATCATATAATATTATTGTTGAAGTATACAATAATCTTCTGGTTCTGCTCATTTCACTCAGCATCAGTTCATGTAGAGCTTAGCTTTTTCAAAGTCATGTACATTAAAAATTTTTTGTACCAATGAAACTCCAACATAAAATACCTACTCACAATGGGGGAGGGGGATGGACAGACTATCCTGCCAACTATGCCAGTTGTGAGAAGGGTGATTTGTCATGCCCTGATTCTCCAATTGTAGGAACAGAGACCCTCCAAGAGAATTTGAAATTTTAAAAAAGGGGCCCATACCATCTTGATAGTAGATTAGTGTTATTGGGGTTAATTGGGGGAATTTATAAGATCTGGTCCTTGGCAGCAGGAGGACAGAATGTGGATCCCTGCACCAACCCCAGATCAGGTCAAAACTTAAATAGAAACAATATAAAGAAGGTATGTTGCCAGGGATGGCCCAGGGTCAAGTGCAAATGTCCTCATGAAACAGTTGGAGCTATTTTTGCTATTAACATTTACTCAAAGTAGTTTACGATAACTCTGGGACTTAAAGCCATGTGCTAGGTTCTGGCTATCCCCATTCAAACAGATAGGGGAGAGCAATTGCTATCAGGGTCAGCCAAAATGCAAACTCCAAATCCTCTGCAGATCAATTCAGGCATACCGATTACAGTGATACTCTGCTTAAAAATTCAAGGATACAGGGGATGGATTCTATTGCAAATGAAGAAGGGTTACCTTGAGAGATCATTCAAAATCAGAAATCTAGGAATTGTCATATCTATTCATATCACTTGACATATTTATTTACAAGGCAGTGATGCTTTCAGAGTAATAGCATATTCACCTGTAACAGATATCCACCTATTTCATATTGTGGTTGGGAAGAAAGAATTTTATAGAAGATAAATCATATATAAATGTGAGTTAATAATAATGCCCAGATAGCCACTGAGGAAAAAGCTCAAAATCTTGCATTATTTGAAGTACATTTAAAGGAGGTTATGAATGTAAGTTAGAAATCTTTATGGTGTACCAATACTTAGTTTAAAAAAACCTTTTGTAATATTTTTTCATAATGCTGAAGCTGTTCTGGCTTTGTTACCTTTAAGATTGTAGTGGCCATCTAATATTGCTGGGAACTAGGTTGTAAATGTGCAATATGGCTCCTTCATGGATAAATTTCCACCCTTCAATTGCAAAACAGAAAACTGGAGGGAGGGGGGAAAGCCTCTTAGGAAGGAACTGGTTATTACCAGCAACCAGTGTCATAATATTAGAACTAGTTTGACTACAGGAAGTTGGTATTTCTTTTCTGAGAGTATTTCCTATGAAGATAAGAATGATATTCCCTCTGGTACATCAGTGAATGTGCCAGTTAATTTAAAAAGTAGATATATACATTTTGCTTTAAAGGAAAATATTAGAGAATTTGAATCAAGCATGAAGTTGTTTGTCTTTCATTTTTGAAGAGGATCATTGACATCTGGAAGATGTTTTGATTTTCAAATGAATTGGATTTAAGTGAATCAGGATAATGCATAGTCACTAGCCCCACTCTCTCCTTCGGAGCCATCTGGGTCCAGTGGGAGAATATAGATCAAGATGACTGGAGATACCCCCACCCCATGCTGTGGAAAATCTTGGCCTTTTTAAGCTGAGTGTCTCAGGTTTCAGTTTGCCTGAGGCAATATCCAGTCAGTGATTAAAGTTAGGAAAGAAGACTCAAAAAAGGCCTCTTAATACATAAAAAATGTGTGTGTGTGTGTGTGTGTGCATATAGATGTATATATCTTTATTTGGGAGGGGAAGACCTTCATGGTTTCTAGCCAGAATAGAAACAATTATTTATCCTCTGAGCCATTAAACTCAAATGGGATCTATTATTGGCCAATCAGTGAAAACCAGTGATTTGGGTTTAAGGTATGACATAGTAGCTCCATTTGAATACCATTGGGTTTTATCAAAACCTGGCCTGGGGGCCATCTCCAGTCCTGCTCCCTCCCTGACCCCTGGACCCAGATGGCTCTAGAGCATGTGGCTAGTAATCTTGCCCAGCCCTCCCTCACTTCCATCCTGCTCACTTGCATGCCATAGCATCACCTCCCTGACATCAACCACGAAGTAGCCTCAAATCAACTGGATATATCAATTAGGGCCCTTGGCTGCAGTGACTGGGCCCACTGGGTATGGGTGACCATGGAACACCATGCTGGACTCCCCAGCCGCGTGTGCTAGGCGTGCACTGTGCCAGCTCGGGACCGCTCAAGCTCGCTGCTTCCCCAGGCTGGCCGGCGTCACCAGGTGGGGTGCTCCTCCTGTGTGGGCCTGTGAATAGCCTGCCCGTGTGGCCAGCCCGCCTTGGCCATTGCTGGCACTCCTGCGCTTTCTGGCCGAGGTCTCCACCTTCTTGCCTCTCCTCCTCAAATGAACATGTCCTGAGTCTGGAAGCCCAAGATAAATGATCTCACTCCCAGATTAGTATACACTGGACTTGAGAAATTCCTCTTCTACATCCCCCACCCCTGATGTCACCCCCTCAGTACTCACAGAGCAGCTAAAGTCTAAACTTGGCTAAGGGATAAGCCAAATTATTTTGGTTCTAAGGACCTGAGAGGCCCAGGACTGTCAGGAAATGTAGAGAACAGTCATATAAGAGGCTGGAGATGGCAAAAATGGGCAAGTGCCTTTTGTATTGGAGCACCCACAACATCTGGGGAGATTTTATACCCAGTACCTCTTGGGATACTGGGGGGAGAGAACATCTGGGCCAGAAGCTTGGCGAAGAAACTCCAAATCTGTCCTTCTGAGATTAGGGGTTTTATTTTTGGACAAAGTATCACATGCCATTTTCTCAGAAGGAAAAATCAGGCTTCATCACTGGATTTATTTGGATACCAGCAGAGGGAGGACTGTTTTTCATGTAGAAGGGTCTGAAGTTTTTAAAGGTCAAGCAGCATCTGGTTCTACTGGAGATGTATTTTTTTTTTTTAATTTTGCTCTCACAGCTTTGGATAGAAGATGTATTCTTAACCAACTGAGATAGAGTTAAATAGAGTTAAAATAGAGAATTTGATTATTTGACACAAAAGATTCTGCACAGACATCTGTACCCCAAGGATAAGAAGGGAAGTGGTCAAATAGGGAAAAAATTTGCATTAAATTTCTATGATAAAAATTTGGTAGCCAAGATATAGAAACAAGTAATAAACCTATATAGGATTAATAGCCAGTCCCTAATAAATAATCAAAGGATGATCAAATAGTTCTCAAAGGAAGAATTGAAATCTTTACAACTGCATGAAAGAATGCCTCAAATCACAAATAAGATAAATGCAGATCGAAACCAGCCTGAAGTTTGACCTGACATCCTGAAAATTGGCAAAGGTGACAAAAAAAGTGGCAGTAGTCAACACGGAAGGGGTTGTAGAAGGATAGGCACACTAGTGCATTGTTGGTGGAGCTGTCAAAGGGGACAAGCATTTTAGGAAGCTGGTCTACTCTCTAAAATGTCCATTCCCTTTGATTCAAAAGATATTATTGGGCTCATATCCTTAGGAAGCTCATGATAAAGTCCCCAATTACACCAAAATATTTATAGCAGCACTTTTTGTGATAGCAAAGAATTAGAAACAAAGTAGATAACCATTGAATGGAAAATGACTAAACAAATACGTAATGTCATGGAATATTACTGTGTTGTAAGAAATGTGGGTGAGAACTACAGAGGAGAAGCATGAACTGATGCAGAAGAAAATAAGAGGCAAGAAAACAATACATACTGTGCAATGTCTGAAAAAAGCTACACACCAAAAACCAAAAGTGAGTGTGAAAAAATGAATAAAGATCAAGAATAACTCAAATGAACCTACTTATATAAAGATGGGAGTTATACAGAGGATAGTTTTATACTTCAGATCCCTGAAGAGAGGAAGAATATACGGCCAAAAAAGAACTAGAGAACATTATGAAATTCAAAATAGATCATTTTGATTACATTAAATTAAAATTAAAAATTAAAAAGGGTTTGCACAAACAAAACCAATACAACCAAGATTGGAAGGGAAGCAGAAAGCTGGGGAAAAAAAAAATTATAGCCAGTGTTTCTGATAAAGGCCTCATTTCTCAAATATATAAGGAATTAACTCAAATTTATAAGAATACAAGCCATTCCCCAATTAGTAGTCAAAGGGTATGAACAATTTTCAGGCATAAATTAAACCATTTCTAGTTATATGAATGAATAATGCTCTACACCATTATTGGTTAGAGAAATGCAAATTAAAACGCTGAGGTACTACTTCACACCTCTCAGATTGGCTTAGACGATACAAAAAGATAACAAATGATGGGGGAAAACTGGGATACTAATGTATTATTATTGGAGTTGTGAAATGATCCAGCCATTCTGGAGAGCAATTTGGAACTATGTCCGAAGGGCCATAAAACTGTGCATACCCTTTGATTCAATTCGATATTGACTCAATAGTGGGTCTGTGTCCCAAAGAGATCATAAATGAGGGAAAAAGACCTAGACCCACATGTGCAAAAATGTAGCAGCCCTTTTTGTAGAAGCAAGGAACTGAAAATTTGAGTGGATGCCCCTCAGTTGAGGAATGGCTGAATACGTTACAGTATATAAATGTTATGGAATATTATTGCTCTGTAAGAAATGATGAGCAAGTTGATTTCAGAAAGGGTTGGAAAGACTCACATGAACTGATGGCAAGTGAATTGAGCAAAATCAAGAGAACATTGTACATAGTAATAAAAAGGTTATGTGATGATCAACTGTGATGGACTTGGCTCTCTTCAATAATGAGGTTATTCAAATCAGTTCCAATAAACTTGTGATGGAAAGGGCCCTCCACATCCAGAAAGAGAACTATAGAGACTGACTATGGATACAAGCATAGTATTTTTACCTTTTTTGTTTGTTAGTTTTTTCTTATTTTTTTCCCTTTTGGTCTGATTTTTCTTGTACAATATGACAAATATGGAAATATGTTTAAAAGATTGCACATATTTAATTTATGTCAAATTGCTGTCTTGAGAGGGGGCACATAAGGATGGGAAAGAAAGAAAAAAATTTAGAACAAAAGATTTACATAAAAAGATATACCCATTGAACTGCATAAATTGTTCTGGTACTAAAATATAATGGTAAGGTGAAATCATTTGAAAATTGTTGGTACATTATTAATAAAGCATTTTATTAATTCAGACTGCTTGCCTGTCCAATCCTTATCGTCAGCCAGAATCTTATTGTCACTAGAGAATGATTATAAAGGAAGCATGACCATACATTAAAAAAAGATTGCTGACTACAGTCAACGGACCTTGTTTGAAATCCTGACAGTATCTGTGGCCTCAGACAAATCACTTAATCTGGACCTTAGTTTCCTCATGAGAGTTTTAGACTGGCCTCTGAGGCCCCTCACAACTTTATATCAAGGATCCTATGATTAAAAAGATTTGAAGACCACTTGTGTGGGATATTGCAGAAGGAATTCACAAATAAAAAAGGACTTGAACTAGATGACATCCTGAGTCTCATCTTTATTGTTCAGGTGTTTCAGATGAATCCACTCTTATTGATCCTATTTGGTGTTTTCTTGTCAGAAATACTGGGGTGATTTGCCATTTCCTTCTCTGGCTCATTTTACAGATGAGGAAACTGAGGCAAATGGGATTAAATGACAGGTCCAGGATCACACACTTGTGTGAGGTCAGATTTGAACTGACATTAGGTACCATGTTATATCCATTGTACCACCTAGCTACCTGAACCCATTCTTATTCTCTCTGAAAAACAAACAGAAAAAATCACTAGATGAATTGATTTTGGGTCTCAGTTTCCTCATCTTTAAACTAAAGATAGTAGGTTAAAATAAATGAGTTCTTAAATTCTATGACTATGATTTATTTTTATTTCTAAGTGTCTTTGATTGATATTTTGTGGTGATTTTCTTTAAAATAATAATAATGGTTCTCTCTGGGAGAAAGCAGGTTTCTCAGGGAGGTTTTCTGGAGGCAGCCTTAGTTTCAGTTAAGAGTAATAATCACCCAAAATGCAGCCAGCTGGTAAAAATGCAAACGTTTATGTTCTCCTTCCAAAATAGCTCGGTTAGTTGAGGCCCATCTCTGCTTGGTTCTAAGAGCTCTTGCAGCTTTGTCCTTTGCTTCTGCCTCTGCTTTTTTCAGCCTCCAGAGCCAGCACCAAGTTGAATCTGTCTTGCCTCTGAGAGAGGGCTTCTGGCTCTCAATCTCCTAGAGTGCTCCTCTCCCAACCCTCTCAATGTTCCGAAGTAAAACTCCTCACTCAGAGAGGGCTCCTGGCTAAACTCACTTGACGCTCCCTGCTCAATCTAAATTCAGCTGAACTCTCCCCAGAGGCTCTGTCTGTTTTTTATATATGAGAGAGTGGGATTGTGCGATATCTTCCAGCGTGCTCTCTGGCCCTAAGAGCTTCAAGAGAGGTGTGAATTCGGATATCTCATACTAAACCCTGAAATCTCCCAAACGTGTGAACTCCAAAGAGTAAAGGTGTGAACACAAGCATTGTATCAATTAGTTCTACTTAGTACCTTGTTTCAGGTTCTGGCCCAAAACATTTCCTTGTAAGATTAGATCAAGAATACTGAACCATGCTAAATTAGATAATTATTGTCTATTGTATTGTGAGTTAGCAATTTGTAAAGATTCCAACATCTCCCACTTTCTTTTGTTTTAGAACATAGGGTGGTCATGACCTCCCTGACTTCTCAAGGAGATGAGAACCCCCCAAAAAAGGTGATCACGCCTTCCCTGACTGCTCAAAAAAGGAGTGAAAACACCATAAAAAAAAGGTGGTCACGCCCTCCCTGACATCTCAGGAAGGGAGATGAAAACACCAAAGGAAATAGGAGATCAAATCAGATTAGTGGGTTTCTGAAGGGAGCAGTTTGTAAAGATTCCAACAATATTTATTACAGAACACATTAGTGAATGGAGACCTTGAGGTTTCCTGATTTGGAGATGAAATCGTGTACTAGATCTTGATTTTTTAATATATAATACATGCTAGGAATTTCCTGAATACAAGAAATTTCATTAAATTAAATGTAAGTAATGTGCATCAAACAAGCATTTTAAATTAGGACAAATGAGTAAGTATGATGCTTCTTGAACATAAGTTAATGAAATTCTTTGTGAATTTTTTTTTTTTTTTTTGGTGAGGGGGCTTCAGGTTTTGTGATATGTGAGTTTTTTATTCTCAGAATCCCTATTTAATATATGCAAATATACTATCTCTCAGAGAAACATCCAGATCCAGAATACTATTTGTGTTGTGTTCTTCAGATTTACAATTTAATTACCAGTGCAGTACCATATCAGGTGACACATGCATTCTTAGTAAAAATGCATTTAATGAAACCAAATAGGAATTATTAGAAGTGGCTCTACTACCAAGATTCCCTTAGTTCAGGTAAGAAAATGAAGCAGTGGGAAGTTCTTGAACAGTTAATAAAAAAATTTACTTTTCCCTAAAATAGCAAGGATATAGAACTAGGATATGATGGCACTAGATTCTCTAGAAAAGCCTTTCTTCTGATCCATTTTCCCAGACCTCCCCTCAAATTCATCATTGTATAGAAATATGTCTAGTCATTAGGACAGAATATGGTGAAGGACATGATGACTCATTTAGGGGACCCTTTAATGTCCTTTAGATAATCAGAAAGCCGTATCAGATAAATAGGCACCAATTAGGTCCGCAAGGGAATGTTTTCTCCTTTTAGAGAAAGCTAATTCCACACATTGGAAGAAAAGAATCCTAGTTCTACCCTATGTTGTGGGTAAAGGCAAAGAAGCTATGTTATAAGGAAACACTTGTATCATATTCCTCTCATTGGTATCATGGGATCTGCTTGAGTCCCTCATCACCTGAAGAAGGCTAAAAACCTGAAATGATCAAAGAAGATGATCTGAACCTTTCTGAACTGACATATCAACAATCCACTTATCTTAAGATCTTTTATTGGGCACTTAGGTGGCACAGTGGATAGAATTCTAGGCCTGAAATTAGCAAGACTCCTCTTCCTGAGTTCAAATCTGGCTCCAGACACTTACTAGATATATGTCCCTGGGCAAGTCACTTAACCCTGTTTGCCTCAGTTTCTTCATATGTAAAATGAGCATGGAGAAGGAAATGGTGAACCACTCCAGTATGTTTGCCAAAAATCAGACATGACTAAACAACTAAACAAAAAAATTGGATAATCTTCCTGCTATGGGCAGCACCAAAGGTAAAAGATTACTCCCTCTTCCTCAAAGGAATCACATAGTTGTAGAAAAAAAGAAAAAAAAAAGTCAAAGAGAATAAAATCTAGACATTCTACTTTTTCCCTTCACCTCTTCAGAAGGGTTAACTCTCAACAGTGTGGTCCAGGGGTTGATGATATAACAAATCTTTAGAGTTCACAACAGTTCTCCTAATGCAAGGTGGTGAAAATCAACCAGATAAGCACCAGGAACACCAAATTCACAGGATATATATATATATATATATATATATATATATATATATATATATATATATATATATATAATATATATATATATATATATTCCCAGCATTCCCAGAAAATATCAGGGTGTAATAGGTTGAAACTCTTGAAGCTCTCTTTACATTGAGGTCCCAAGCACTTGAGGCTGATTAGCAATTGGACAATACTCTATTGATATATTCTTGGAGAAAGAATGACCCCGCCCACTCTCTGTGCAAGCTGAGTGTGTTGTATAGGAGATTGCAGATGATTTGGTGGATGGAGTGAGAGAGGCAGAGGCACTGCTGGCCAGATTCATGTCGCGACTGCTCTCACTTCGTATCACTATTCTCCTTCACCTCCGCAAAGACTAAAGATTAAGCATTTTCCCTTATTCTGACTCTGACTGATTTTAATATACTCTGGGTGCTAAACATGGTCATTACATTTGGCGCCCAACATGGGGCCAAAGACCTACTTTCACTGAAGAAGTCTCTGGTGACCAGGAAATTAGGTGAGTACTTTAATAGACAAACAGGGAACTTACTTTGTTAAGAGCTAAACTAGTAACCTTTTCTGGCTGAAATGGGACAGATATTGGGAAAAGATTCTCCTCCATCCCCACCCCCATCCCCACCCTGAAGTGGTGCTATAGAAAGCATGCTTAAGTTGATAGAAGGACAAGGCTTACTTATAACTTGGGAACAGACAGCTAGAATTCTGGATACATTAAAACGCACCTCCTCTTGGTTCTTAGAGGAAAAGCAAATCTCTCCAGATAACTGGAGATTAATAGGACAACAACTCTCTGAATATTACAACGAAAAGGGTCCTTGTTCAATTTCCATTGAAGCATTCTATGTATACAATATAATACAGTTGGCCTTAAAGAATCTTGCAAGTTATAGAAAAAAGAAAACTTCTAGGAACAGCCAGATGAGAAAGTGTAGGGAAAATGAGGAAGATAATGAACAGATTAATGACCATATCCCCACAGGGCATGGAGATTTAAGTGAGGCTCAAGGGTGTGGTGACTTTCCACCCCAGGAGGCAGCTTCAATACAGCCTATGAAGCAGAGGGAGGAGGAGTAGGGTGTGTGTGGGGGGGGCAGTGACACCACCAGCACCTCCCCCCCAGCATCTAACCGCTCCTATGAGTAGATTGCAAAAGGCACTACTCAAAGCTGCAGAAGAAGGAAAGATGTAACTGAGTTATGACCGCACATTTTTCCTGTGATTCAACAGTTTAACTCTTCAGGTCAAGAAAGTAGAAAATATGCTCCTTTTGACATGGAAATCCTCAAAGACCTGAAAAAGGCTTGCACTCTTTATGGGGCTACATTAGCTTATATTAAGAATTTGGCTTTTGAAGTCTTAACCCCTACTGACTGGAAATCTATAGAAGGGTATGCTTAGAACCTGGACAAAACTTGTTGTGGCTTTCTGAATATAATGAGCTTTATAGGATACAAGCCCACAAAATAGTCAAAATGGAGTTCATACTCCAATCACCTGTGACCAACTAACAAGTGTAGGTTCTTATGGAGACATCGCAGTAGAGATTAATTATTCCATAGCAGCATATGAGCAAATTGCTGCTGCTGCTATCAAAGTGTGGGCTTCTCTCCACAATAAAGACAACAAGAGTGAGACCTTCACAAAAATGACACAAGGGCCAAATGAACCCTTTGTTGATTTTGTGGGATGTTTGCAGACAGCTATCACAAGAACTAATGGTGAAAATGCAGTAACAGATATTTTGACAAGGCAACTTGGTAAGGAAAATGCTAATGATGTTTGCAAAAGAATTATACTAGGACTACGCAAGGATGCTCCTTTAGAGGAGCTCATAAGACGCTGTGCCGCATTGGCACAAATGCCTTTTATAGCCAGGCTATGATGCAGACTTCCTAAGATCCGAACATGGGAACACAGTGTCCTTTTTGGCAGGGACTTCCAGGGATACTTTTCAAAGCTTTCAGTGTGGTAAAGTAGGGCATCTGAAAGCTCAATCTTGGTATAAAGACAGAATGAGAAAACAGGTGGGAGAACAAGACCCCATATCCCATGTCCAAAATGCAACAGAGGCTTCCATTGGGCCTCAGAATGTAGACTGATTCAGGGAAACGGGATGAGGGGCCCAGCCCCAGGAACCAAGGCAAAAAACACTTGGGGAATAATGGCAGCCGATTGTGCACCCAGAGAGTGCCTAGAAGTCCAGTACCCAGACATGAGCAATCAGCCAAGAAGCCATCTGATGGGAGAAAGGGATTACATAATCAATCAGCCAGGAAGCAACCTGATAGGAGAAAGAGATTATAATTGGGGAGAATAGATTTGTATGCAGCTGGGGCAACTGAGATACCCCCTGGAGAAGTGAAATCTGTTCCTCTCCAGCCTATGGATCCCTTGCCTCCAGGCATAGTAGGCTTGACCATTTCACCTCCTGAGAGTACATACAAAACAGTGTCCATCCACACTCTAATGTAGGAAACTGGGGAATGTGTAGATAATATCCCAGTCACTAATACAGGTAGACAATGTATAACTTATCACCCAGGAGAAATAGTAGCATCAGGTTTACTGATACAGACTCCTAATAAGCAACCTGGTGATAGTCACCCAGATTCTGACTCTAAGCCACAAAATCCAGGAATATTCTGGACAGCAGCTATAACAGCTGACCAACCTATGCTTATGATCTATATACATGGCCTACCATTAGATGGATTGGTAGACAAAGGTGCAGATCGTACAGTCATTAGCAGTGCCGATCTTACAGTCATTAGCGGTGCCAGTTGGCCCAGTCACTGGCCAAAGATTAAAGCAGACACCTACATGTCTGGAGTAGGAGGATCAATAGCAGCTGAAGTTAGTGCTGCCCCTTTGAGATGGAAAATTACCATCAATCTGTGGGGAAGAGATGTTTTACAACAATTAGGGTTAAAAATGAGTACTTTGGTTTTTTAGGCAGGGCTGCTGTTGAAGGCCTGCCAACACTTTCACCTGTTCCTAGCCAATGGAAAACTGATACACCAGTGTGAATAGAATAGTGGCCCTTAGGTACGGATAAAATTCAGGCCTTATTAGATATAATACAGGAGGAATTTGACTAAAGACTCTTACAACCTTCTAAGTCCTTGGAATTCCCCAGTATTTGTTGTAAGAAAGAAATCTGAAAAATGGAGGATGTTGACTGATTTAAAAAAGGTAAATGAACAGATGGAAACTATGGGAACTCTTCAGCCTGGGTTTCCATCTCCAACTCAATTGCCTAGAGAGTGGCCTCTTTGGGTCATCGATATTAAGGATTGTTTCTATTCTATCCCTCTGGATAAGGAGGATACGAAAAGATTTGCCTTTTCAGTGTCCAGCGTTAACTTAGCTGAGCCTTATAAAAGATATGAATGGACAGTTTTGCCACAGGGAATGAAAAACAGCCCCACTATGTGTCAAATGTATGTTGCTGCTGCTCTTACTCCTATAAGAAAAGCATTTCCTAGAATAATGTTATTACATTATATGGATGATATATTGGGATGTGCACCTGAGGAAACAAATGTTAGAAGCACATAGCTCCAGAAAAAATTCAAAGACATGCTCCTTTTCAATATTTAGGATATGAAGTATACCCTAAGGTACTTACAGTATTAAGGTACCTTAAGAACAGAGAAGCTAAACACCTTAAATGATTTCCAGAAATTGATAGGAAATATCCAATGGATGTGACCAGTGTTAAGCTTGACTACCTATCAGTTACAACCATTATATGATATTTTAAGGGGAGACAGTGCTTTAAACTCACCACACCAGCTTACAAAAGAAGCTCAACAGGCTTTGAGAGAAGTTGAACTGACTTTATCCAATGTAGTTGAAAGAGTCACTCAAAAACCCTTGGAAATATCAGTTTTTGCTACACAAGAGGCACCCACAGCAGTCTTTCATCAAGGAGACAGTGTGATAGAGTGGATGAACCTCTCGGCACAACCAGAATAAAGCCTTACTCCTTATCCAGTGCTTGTGGCTAGAATTTTATCAAAGGCCATTAAGCGAGCAGTACAATTATCTGGGGCAAGACCTGATAAGATATACATCTTTTATACTAATACACAAATTAATGTGTGTTGTAGAGACCATCCCAGAGTGACAAATTTTATTAGCCATGGCTCCAAATTTTACACATGGGTCTCCATTAAGGATAACCAGACTATTACATAATTGGCAATGGATTCTTGAAGAAAAGATTTCTAAAGTTCCTCTTAAAGGACCAACTATCTTTACAGATGCATCCAAACATAACATTTGTGCTGTATACTCTCGTGACTTAACTATAGAGTAGTCAGAACACCTTTTCAGTCCACTCAGCAGAATAAATTGTATGCAATCATTCTAGCTCTTATTATCCCAGGAGATACAAATATAATATCTGATTCGGCCTATTCAGTAGGTGTAGTACAAAGAATTGCCACAGCCCAAATAAAATTTGTAGCCTCCAATATATATCAGCTCTTTAAGAAACTTCAGGAGCAAGTGAGAAAGCATCCAGGAAAGATTTATATCTTGCATATCCACTTAAATAGTGGACTTCCAGGTCCTATTTTTGATGGTAATTCAAAGGCAGATAGCCTTCTAACTATGTTGGTCAATACTCCTTTATTCCAAGAAGCCCAGGCATCTCATTCTAAATATCATCAGGCTGCTCGAGCTTTGCATTTACAATTTGGAATAACAAGAGAGGAAGCTAGGAGCATAGTAAAAGCCTGTATGGATTACCTTCCTTTCCACGCTCCTACACTGCTTCCAGGGAAGAACCCTCATGGTTTGAGACCCAATGAAATTTGGCAAATGGATGTGACCCATTATAAATCTTTTGGTTGCCTTTTATCCACGTTGTGGTAGACATTTTTCAGGATTCACTCATGCAATACCAGCGGCAAAAGAGACAGCCCGAGTGGTCACTGAGTTCCTTATTCAAGCATTTGCAATTATGGGTGTGCCACAAGCAATAAAAACAGACAATGGACCTGCACACATCTCCAAACATTTTGCACACTTTTGTGCACAGTATAAGATTTTACACACCACTGGCATACCCTTTAATCCTCAAGTCCAGGCAATAGTAGAGAGGAGAAACAGAGACATTAAGATGCTGCTCCAAAAACAAAAGAAAGGGGGAGCCACAGGTAACCCTAGAGAACTTCTAAATCTAGCCCTTTATACTATCAACTTCTTGATTTTTTGACAAAGATGCACTGGCTCCGGCAGACAGGTTTTATAACCCACTGGAAGGACAGTGTCCAGTGCGAGCAGCTCCACTATCTTTAGATAATCGCCAGGTGATATGGAGAGATCCAGAAAGTGGTGAATGGAAGGGACCAGATAAATTAACTGCTTGGGGGAGAGGGTTTCCTGTATCTCTACAGGTGGAGAAGGGATCAGATGGGTGCCAACGAGTCGTATTTGTCTTGTCCATTGCAGAGAGATGGAGCAGACCCTTGAAATAAAGGAGAAGACCTAAGAAACATCGGGTAGTTCCATTGCTGATTGTGCCCACCACTGAAAGAGCATGGCAGTTAGAGCGTTTGACTCATGGACATTGAAAATTGTTGGACTTCAAAACCCTCAGGAATCATTGGATTCTCTGAGACATAAGATTATTGTAGGACTTGAAAACCCTCAGGAATCATTGGATTTTCTGAGAAATGATAAGACTGTTGCAGGATTTCAAAATCTGCTGGAATCATTGGATTCTCTGACATGTGAAGCAATGGACAATAGATTGGTTTTGGACTATATCTTGGCTGCTGAAGGAGGCGTATGTATGACTATTGTTTACATACTCTCCTTCTAGGACTTCTGGCAATCTTTTACAACACCATGTTGATTTATATTGTTTGTTATACCACTACTTGCATGTACAATTCATGTTTGTTACACCACATTGAGCCTGCACTGACTGTGGGGAGAGTCATCACTAATAGCCTGTATGTTATTGCTATGTGCTTATGTAATACCTCCCATGCTGATGGGTTTGTGCATACCTGTTTCTAATAAGACCCTTCAGCCCAGAAACCCGCTAGCAACCCCCACTTCCCTTTGGTGCTTTTCATCTCCCTTCCTGAGAAGTCAGTGAGGATGTGATCACCTCCCCTTGGGGGATCTCACCTCCCTGAGAGGTCAGGGATGGCGTGACCACCTGTGTTTTAAAACAGAAGAAAGTGGGAGATGTAATGGGCTGAAACTCTCCTTGCACTGAGGTCCTAAGCACTTGAGGCTGATTAGCAATTGGACAATACTCTATTAATATATGCTTGGAGAAATAATGGCCCCGCCCACTCTCTGTGCAAGTTGGATGTGTTGTATAGGAGATTACATAGAGGATTTGGTGGGTGGAGTGAGAGAGTCAGAGGCACTGCTGGCCAGATTGGTGTGGTGACTGCTCTCACTTCGTATCACCATTCTCCTTCACCTCCACAAAAACTAAAGATTAAGGATTTTCCCTTATTCTGACTCCGACTGATTTTAATATATTCTAGATGTTAAACACGGTCATCACAGTGACTAGAAATTTAGTTATGGCACGTTCAGGGTCACCTGCGGTAAGGTAGTTAAGAGATCATAAGCCTCTTGCATGCAACTTGTTTTGAGATCTAAGTGAATGGCAAGGCCTTCCCTATAGCATGAACCATTTATTTTATTATTCCTTGACCCATTTGCTAAAACCATATTAGAATGTTACTGTTGGGGTAGCTAGGTGGCGCGGTGAATAGAGCACCAGCCCTGAAGTCAGGAGGACCTGAGTTCAAATTTGACCTCAGACACTTAACACTTCCTAGCTGTGTGACCCTGGGTAAGTCGCTTAACCCCAACTGCCTCTGTCAAAAAAAAAAAAAAATGATACTGTTGAGGAATCCTTCAACCAAGAAGTCCTAAAAGACTTCCAGAGAATAATTCCTCTTCCCTCAATCCATTTGACTGGAGGTCAATAAATCAGAAAGCTTGACTAGAAAATAAAAAGGCTAATCATAGTCAGCTGTTAAGATTTTATACAGCTTAAGAAATTACAAGTAAAAAAAAGACCTTGTCAGTGAGGCTTCTTAATCACTTTACTTTTCTGGGGAAGTTGAATAAAGGATAAGATCCCAGAAAATTTTAGAAAGAATGTGATTACCTTGGAAGGTTATCAAAGATCAGGTTTGTTCCAAGGGGGATGTTTTCTCTATAGTTACACTAATCAAAATATCCTGGTTGAGTAAGAAATCTCTAAGACAACAAAAGCCTTCAAAATAAAATCAGTGGACTTATCCCATTTTAAAATAAGATACAAACTAAGGGTTTGTCTTTGCTTATATTAGCCTATAGTTCAATGATAATAATTCCAATGTAGTAAGTTAACTCTGATACACCAGACTATACCCAATTTGAGTTTTAAGATGGTCTTTAATTAGGACATCCTGCCTCCTAGACAAAAGTTTCTAATAAATAATAGCTCAAGATTTTAAACTCATAGCATTCAGATCAAAAGAAAAAGTAGCCTTCTTATAATATGAATGCATTATATTCTAGGTATTATCCCACAAATCAACAGCACATTTATCCAACAATATCCTAAAATTACAACGTAAGAAACTCATAAACATAACATTAAAATAAATCATGGATTTGAAACATGAAACCCTAAACAAAACGTATTTCCAGTCAAATGACATGAATTTACTAGAATGCTTCTCCAAATCAGCTTCATAAATCATGCCATTCATCTTTCAGTTTCAGCATTCTATGCTAGTGATATTCAGAGACTAGTATAGAATAGTTATTTCTTCTATTCATGTATCATGTACTGTCTCAATGAGGCAAGACATCTCTAGCGTTTCTTCCCCAACCCTTCTTCAAGGAAGATGTTAATTCCTGCCAGGAAGGGAAGCAGGAGGTTGGGGCCAGAGGTTCCCCACTCTATACTCCTTAAAGGGATAGAAAGAGTTCCAGACTACAATTATATTTATCTTATTGTTTGTCTAGAAAATTCTTCTTAGAAGTAACTTTAAGGTTCAAGCTAAATTTCTGATTGCTATTCATGAATGGGGAGTAGGAAAGCCTCAAGTTTTTTTTTTTTTTTTCCCCAAGTCTTGATTCTCTTCCCACCAAATATCAGTTCCACAATGAACACACATAGCATATAGCAAAGAAGCTCATTAATCCAAGATGACAGCAAAACAGAAATTAGAAGTGCACGTGAGAATACAACCTAGACAATACAAATTAAAGTTCCCCTACTGGGGGAAAGAAATATCTTTGTTAACCCAAAAGACAGAGAAAGAAGGAGAGAGAGAGAAAGTCTCAGATCACACCCACTAGTTTCCTGATGATACAACAAGCATTTCTTCAAGTGGAATTTACAATTTGATCAGCATGAAAACTTCCTTGGATACAAGAGTTCTGTGAAAGTGAAAATTAGAGAAGACAGAAATTAGATAAGCCATAGCTAAAAGAGAGAAAAAAAAAGACCTAACACAATTGCCAAAGAATTAAAAACAAAGCAAATAAAAACTAGACTATTCTGAGTCAGATTCCTGCTAACAGTTTAACTTTCTCTAATAAGTTTTTCCTTCTTTAGTTGGGCTCCAACTTGGTTTAGATGGTATAAAGAATTTGAACAAATATCTGAGTACCTTGTAGAACATTAAAGACACTTGGGTTTCAAGAGGCTGATGTGAACAATAAATCTTATCTTGTAAGTTCTGGATTCCTAGTATCCCCTGTCCTGCCCAGGAGTTATAGCCAACATCATAACTTATCCCAAAATGTTTGGAACCAGGTGGGGCAGGGTGCATCTAAGTAATAGCAAGGTATCTAACTCAGTTCCAATTGATCAATGATGGACAGAATCAGCTACATCCAGAGGACAATGGGAAATGAATGAGGACTACTTGCAGTTTTGTTTTTCTTTCTTTTCAGTTTTTACCTTCTGAATCCAATTCTTCTTGTGCAACAAGAGAACTGTACAGTTCTGCACACATATATTGTATCTAGGATATACTATAACATATTTAACATGTATAAGACTGCCTGCCATCTAGGGGAGGGTGTGGAGGGAGGGATGGGAAAAGTCAGAACAGAAGTGAATGCAAGGGATAATGTAAAAAATTACCCATCCATATGTTCTGTCAATAAAAAGTTATAATATAAAATAAAGTAACATTAAGTTGGTACAGTGGTCCTGGAGTCAGGAACACCTGAATTCAAATCCAACCTCAGATACTCACTAGCTATGTGATGCTGAGTAAGTCACTTAATCCTGTTTGCCTCCAAAAAAATTGTTTAAGGGATTCCTCAATTCTGAGATCCCTAAATCCTCCCAGAGAACAATTCCTCCTCCCACATTTACCTGAAGATCAATAAATAAAGAGGCAGAGATAGAAGATAAAAAGTTTATCTTCATCATAAGTTAAAGGGCAATTTCCCACATATAGCCATGGCATGAAATAAAGGGATCTATATCTATATCTATATATCTATATCTGGAATTTTACATAGCCATAGTATTTTATTACAGATGGCCTATCAACTAAAGCTGCTTAGCCACATTTCCTTATTTGGGAAGTTGAATTGTAGGGACAAGTCATTGAGTAATTTGGGGGAGAATTATTAATCTTGCGGTCCCAAGCTTTATCAAATATGAGGTTTATTCCAATAAGGTTGTTTTCTTTGCTGTTAATCTCATTAAAATATCCTGATTGGGCAAGAAATTTCTGAAACAGTGGAGGCTTCCTTTTAGACAGAACCAATGGGTTTATCCCATTGTTGAATGAAATGTAGACAGAAGATTTATCTCTTTTTATACAAGCCAGTAGCTGTTTCTTTTATTTTTAAGGTCATTCCCCCCCCTTCTCCCCGGGGAAATGATGTTTCCCTAAAATTCATAGTTTACTTTCTCCACAACACAAAATCTTTGCTCCTGAAATTGAAAGGTTACTGAAGTAAGATGGTGCTACTTAACTTTTCTTGCCAAGTCCTGGGCCTTGTGATAGATAGAGAACGCAACTTGGAACCAGGAGGATCTGAATGTCAATTTTGCTTTAGATACTGATCAAATCACTCAACTTTTTCTGAGCTTCAGTTTTGTCATCTGCAAAATGAATGAATTAGACTTCATTACTTCTGAGGTATATTTTTTCAAGTCTCTATATGACATTTTGACATTTTCCTGGGATCATAGGGGAATTCTGTACTATACCAAATAGCTCTGACCCATCATATTTCTTTCCCCAAACTTAAAATTAATCCATCCATCAATCAGACAAGATTTACTAAAACCTACCTTGATCTGTGCTGGGCCCTAAGTTAAATGACAGGGATACAAAGACAGAAATAAAACAAGCTCTACCCTCATGAATCTTGCATTTTAATGAGGAAAATACATGCATGTGCTCATATATATCATTCAAAAGAGGATAGCATTTCTTTTATCTCCTTTTATGTCAGTTCACTGTTGTTAGAAGATAAAAGATGATGAATGATTAAATAGTCATTTTTTCCCTGTACAATTAATTTGTCAATCTACATTTCTAGCCTTAGTTATCATAACTTTGAACTAAAATAGGAGCTTTGCTTCAGAGTTCCAAATACAGAGTCATTGACAATACTTGCAGTCCTTCAGTAGAATAGAAACAATAGAACTTATCCCTAAAGCACATGGATAATTAGTCGAACTTAGAGGCTACCAGAAAACAAGCAAGGATGAGCTATTCCCTCCCCACCTTTCCCCTAACTCATCACTGAATGTCTGCCTCATTGACATCTAGGATCTTGGTCTACTTTTAAAAGATGTTTCATAAACTCATCCCCTAACTAATAATTGTCAAAGTGATGGGTCCCAAGCCTTGTTCCCTAGAATTTCTTCTCTCCAAAAGACAGAAAGGGAGGAGATGATGACTCACAGCCTAGGGTCTACTCAAAACTATATATTTAGCTAATAAATGTGGGACAATAAAAATTACATGTCTAGCTAAGAAATGTGAAGCAATTAAATCTCTTATCTGTTTCTACTTATGTCTCCTATAAAATCTCCATCCTAACTTTCTGTAAAAGCTCTTACTTGTCTCCTTCCCTAAATTTTTATGATCTTCCTTATCTTTGTTTTATCTATTTATTTATTTTTTAATGTTCTATTTACTTTTTTTTTAAATTTTTATTTAATAATTACTTTATATTGACAGAATCCATGCCAGGGTAATTTTTTTTACAACATTATCCCTTGCACTCGTTTCTGTTCCGATTTTTTTCCCCTCCCTCCCTCCACCCCCTCCCCTAGATGGCAAGCAGTCCTTTATATGTCGGATATGTTGTAGTATATCCTAGATACAATATATGTTTGCAGAACCGAACAGTTCTCTTGTTGCATAGGGAGAATTGGATTCAGAAGGTAGAAATAACCCGGGAAGAAAAACAAAATGCAGATAGTTCACATTCGTTTCCCAGTGTTCTTTCTTTGGGTGTAGCTGCTTTTGTCCGTCATTTATCAATTGAAACTCAGTTAGGTCTCTTTGTCAAAGAAATCCACTTCCATCAAAATATGTCCTCATACAATATCGTTGTCGAAGTGTATAATGATCTCCTGGTTCTGCTCATTTCACTTAGCATCAGTTCATGTAAGTCTCGCCAGTCCTCTCTGTATACATCCTGCTGGTCATTTCTTACAGAACAATAATATTCCATAACATTCATATACCACAATTTACCCAGCCATTCTCCAATTGATGGGCATCCATTCATTTTCCAGTTTCTAGCCACTACAAATAGGGCTGCTACAAACATTTTGGCACATACAGGTCCCTTTCCCTTCTTTAGTATTTCTTTGGGATATAAGCCCAATAGAAACACTTTTGGATCAAAGGGTATGCACAATTTGATAATTTTTTGGGCATAATTCCAGATTGCTCTCCAGAATGGTTGGATTCGTTCACAACTCCACCAACAATGCATTAGTGTCCCAGTTTTCCCGCATCCCCTCCAACATTCATCATTATTTTTTCCTGTCATCTTAGCCAATCTGACAGGTGTGTAGTGGTATCTCAGAGTTATCTTAATTTGCATTTCTCTGATCAATAATGATTTGGAACACTCTTTCATATGAGTGATAATAGTTTCAATTTCATCCTCTGAAAATTGTCTGTTCATATCCTTTGACCATTTATCAATTGGAGAATGGCTTGATTTCTTATAAATTTGAGTCAGTTCTCTATATATTTTGGAAATGAGACGTTTATCAGAACCCTTAACTGTGAAGATGTTTTCCCACTTTGTTGCTTCCCTTCTAATCTTGTTTGCATTAGTTTTGTTTGTACAAAGGCTTTTTAATTTGATGTAATCAAAATTTTCTATTTTGTGATCAGTAATAGTCTCTAGTTCATCTTTGGTCACAAATTTCTTTCTCCTCCACAAGTCTGAGAGATAAACTATTCTATGTTCCTCTAATTTATTTATAATCTCGTTCTTTATGCCTAGGTCATGGACCCATTTTGATCTTATCTTGGTATATGGTGTTAAGTGTGAGTCCATGCCTAATTTCTGCCATACTAATTTCCAATTATCCCAGCAGTTTTTATCAAATAATGAATTCTTTTCCCAGAAGTTAGGGGTTTTGGGTTTGTCAAACACTAGATTGCTATAGTTGGCTATTCTGTCTTGTGAACCTAACCTTTTCCACTGATCCACTAATCTATTTCTTAGCTAATACCAAATGGTTTTGGTGACTGCTGCTTTATAATATAATTTTAGATCAGGTACAGCTAGGCCACCTTCATTTGATTTTTTTTTTCATTAATTCCCTTGAGATTCTTGACTTTTTATTGTTCCATATGAATTTTGTTGTTATTTTTTCTAGATCATTAAAATATTTTCTTGGAAGTCTAATTGGTATAGCACTAAATAAATAGATTAATTTAGGGAGTATTGTCATCTTTATTATGTTCGCTCGGCCGATCCAAGAGCACTTAATATTTTTCCAATTATTTAAGTCTGACTTTATTTGTGTGGAGACTTTTTTATAATTTTGCTCATATAATTCCTGACTTTCCTTTGGTAGATAGATTCCCAAATATTTTATGGTATCAACAGTTATTCTGAATGGAATTTCTCTTTGTATCTCTAGCTGTTGGGTTTTGTTGGTGATGTATAAAAATGCTGAGGATTTATGGGGATTTATTTTGTAGCCAGCTACTTTGCTAAAATTATGAATTATTTCTAATAGCTTTTTAGTAGAATCTCTGGGGTTCTCTAAGTATACCATCATATCATCTGCAAAGAGTGATAGTTTTGTTTCTTCATTGCCTACTCTAATTCCTTTAATATCTTTCTCGACTCTTATTGCCGAGGCTAGTGTTTCTAATACGATATTAAATAATAATGGTGATAGAGGGCAACCTTGCTTTACTCCAGATCTTACTGGGAAAGGTTCCAGTTTTTCCCCATTGCATATGATGCTTACTGATGGTTTTAAATATATGCTCCTGACTATTTTAAGGAAAAGTCCATTTATTCCTATGCTCTCAAGTGTTTTTATTAGGAATGGATGTTGGATTTTATCAAATGCTTTTTCTGCATCTATTGAGATGATCATATGGTTTTTGTTTGTTTGGTTATTGATATAGTCAATTATGCTAATAGTTTTCCTAATATTGAACCAGCCCTGCATTCCTGATATAAATCCTACTTGGTCATAGTGTATTATCCTGGGGATGATTTTCTGTAATCTTTTTGCTAATATTTTATTTAAGATTTTAGCATCAATATTCATTAGGGAGATTGGTCTATCATTTTCTTTCTCTGTTTTCAGCCTACCTGGTTTAGGTATCAGTACCATGTCTGTGTCATAAAAGGAGTTTGGTAGGACTCCTTCAATCCCTATTTTTTCAAATAGTTTATTTAGCATTGGAGTTAATTGTTCTTTAAATGTTTGGTAGAATTCGCATGTAAATCCATCTGGTCCTGGGGATTTTTTTCTTAGGGAGTTGATTGATAGTTTGTTCTATTTCTTTTTCTGAGATGGGACTGTTTAGGATATTTACTTCTTCCTCTGTTAGTTTGGGCAAACTATATTTTTGGAGGTATTTTTCTATTTCATTTAAGTTGTTGAATTTATTGGCATAAAGTTGGGCAAAGTAACTCCTAATTATTGCTCTAATTTCCTCTTCGTTAGTGGCGAGTTCTCCCTTTTCATTTTTAAGACTAACAATTTGATTTTCCTCTTTCCTTTTTTTAATCAGATTTACTAAGGATTTGTCTATTTTGTTGGTTTTTTCATAGAACCAACTCTTAGTTTTATTAATCAATTCAATAGTTTTTTTACTTTCAATTTTATTGATCTCTCCTTTTATTTTTAGAATTTCAAGTTTAGTGTTTGACTGGGGGTTTTTAATTTGTTCCTTTTCTAGCATTTTTAGTTGCAAACCCAATTCATTGACCTTCTCTTTCTCTATTTTATACAAATAGGCCTCTAGAGATATGAAATTTCCCCTTATTACCGCTTTGGCTGCATCCCATACATTTTGGTATGATGTCTCATTATTATCGTTTTCTTGGGTGAAGTTATTAATTATGTCTATGATTTGCTGTTTCACCCAATCATTCTTTAGTATGAGATTATTTAGTTTCCAATTATTTTTTGGTCTACTTCCCCCTGGCTTTTTGTTGAATGTAATTTTCATTGCATCGTGGTCTGAAAAGGATGCATTTACTATTTCTGCCTTACTGCATTTGAGTTTGAGGTTTTTATGTCCTAATATATGGTCAATTTTTGTATAGGTTCCATGAACTGCTGAAAAGAAAGTGTATTCCTTTCTGTCTCCATTACATTTTCTCCAGAGATCTATCATATCTAACTTTTCTAGTATTCTATTTACCTCTTTGACTTCTTTCTTATTTATTTTGTGGTTTGATTTATCTAATTCTGAGAGTGCAAGGTTAAGATCTCCCACTATTATAGTTTTACTGTCTATTTCTTCTTGCAGCTCTCTTAGTTTCTCTTTTAAGAATTTAGATGCTACCCCACTTGGTGCATATATGTTTAATATAGATAGTGCTTCATTATCCATGCTACCCTTTAGCAAGATATAGTGCCCTTTCTTATCTCTTTTAATTAGATCAATTTTTGCTTTAGTTTGATCTGAGATCAGGCTGGCTACCCCTGCTTTTTTGACTTCACCTGAAGCATAGTAGATTTTGCTCCAACCTTTTACCTTTAACCTGCATGTATCTCCCCGCTTCAGGTGTGTTTCCTGTAAACAACATATTGTAGGATTCTGGCTTTTAATCCATTCTGCTAACCGCTTCCTCTTTATGGGGGAGTTTACCCCGTTCACATTTATGGTTAGAATGACCAATTCTGTATTACTTGCCATCTTATTAACCCTGATTTATGCTTTTCTCCCTTCTTTCCCCTTCCCCCCCCTTCCCAGTATTAAGCTTGTGAGCACCACTTGCTTCTCACAGTCTTCCCTTTTTTAGTATCCCTCCCCCCACCTTAGAGTTCCTTTTCCTATCTTACCCCTTTCCCTCCCAGTTTCCGTATTCTCTTCCTCTTAGCTTATTCCTTCCCTTTTCACTTTTCCCTTCTCACTTTTCAATGAGGTGGGAGAAGTTTCACCATAGATTGAATATGTCTTAAGATTTTTCACTTAAAGCCAATTCTGAAGGCAGTAAGATACCCACTATATTCATCCCCCTCCATTCTTTCTCTCAGATATAATAGGTTTCCTTTGCCTCTTCATGAGATGTACTACCCCCACTTTACCCTTTTTCTGGTACAATGTCCTTTCCACATCAATTTCTAGAACAAGGTATACATGTATTCTTTATACATCTATATAGTCAAAATATAGTTCCCAAGATTAATCTTTACCTTTTTAGATTTCTCTTGAGTTCTATATTTGTAGATCAAACTTTTTGTTAAGTTCTGGCTTTTTCATCAGAAACAGATGAAATTTGCTTACTCCATTGAATGTCCATCTTCTTCCCTGGAAAAAGATGCTCATTCTCGCTGGGTAAGTTATTTTTGGTTGCATACCAAGTTCCTTAGCCTTTCGGAATATCATATTCCAGGCCCTTTGATCTTTTAATGTGGATGCTGCCAGATCCTGGGTGATCCTTATTGTGGCTCCTTGATACTTGAATTGGGTTTTTCTAGCCGCTTGCAGTATTTTTTCCTTTGCCTGAGGGTTCTGGCATTTGGCCACTATATTCCTTGGTGTTTTGATTTTAGGATCCCTTTCAGTAGGTGATCAATGAATCCTTTCAATGTCTATTTTACCCTCTGTTTCTATGACTCCTGGGCAGTTCTCTTTGATAATTTCCTGGAAAATAGTGTCCAGGCTCTTTTTTTCATCATGCTTTTCTGGGAGTCCAATGATTCTCAGATTGTCTCTCCTGGATCTGTTTTCCAGGTCTGTTGTCTTCCCCAGAAGGTATTTCACATTCTTTTCCATTGTTTGCTTTTTTTGGATTTGCTTGACTGATTCTTCTTGTCTCCTCGAGTCATTCAATTCCACTTGTTCAATTCTGATTTTCAGTGAAGTATTTTCTTCACTCACTTTTTAAAAATCTTTTTCTAATTGTCCCATTGAGTTCTTTTGTTCTGTTGAATCTTTTTCCATTTCGCCAATTTTGTTTTCCAGTTCACCAATCCTATTTTTCAAGGATTTTACTTCTTTATCCACTCTCTCTTTAACTGACTCCTCCAGGCTCTTTTGCCAAGCCTCCCTCTCCTTTTCCCATTTTTCTTCTAGCTCCCTTGTGAGAGCCTTTTTAATTACTTCTATGAGGTTCATCTGTGCTGAGGAACAGATGATCTCCTCCTTTGGGGATTCACCTGGAGACTGTCTGTTTTTAGTCTCCTCAGGATTTAGAGTCTGCTCTCTATCTGTGTAGAAGCTGTCAAGGGTTAAAGTCCTCTTCAGTTTCTTGCTCATTCTGTCTAATAATCAAAGACAAACTAGCAAAGAAAAACAGAAAAAACTGGAGTCTTTCTTTGGGGGAGGGGCTGGGTGTTGTTACCGAGCTTCCTCTCCAGACTGCAGGGGGCAGCAGTGAGGCACTAGCCCGACTGTGCTGCTCCTGCGCTCTGAGGTCCCAGAGCGTGCTGAGTCACTGGGGGGGGAGGGGGGACAGCCAGGTCCCGAGAGACTCCAGCTGTTTGGGGTTGTATTCTTCAGCCCCGGTGTTTTTAGCTTCTCTGCTGGGCTGCTGACTTGCTGCCGGAGCAAAGTATCCAGTCCTGTAGTGAAGCTCTCCCCGCAGAGACGGCTGCGATCACTCCCCACCCCCTCTCCAGTCTGCTCCCGTACTCTCACTGCTGCTGCCCGCCACCTGAGCCCGATCTAAAACCGTCCCAGCCCTCCAGTAAAGACAGACCTTTCTTGACGAATCTCAAGGATGGCTTCTCTTGGTAACTATTTGTGGGTTTTTTTTTTCAGTCAAGCATCAATTCAGAGGCTTGTAATGAAATGGATAGTGAGAGAAAGCGTGGAGCTACACAGCTGTGTGCCTCCTCTCCGCCATTTTAACTGGAAGTCCCTTATCTTTGTTTTATAATTAACAACCTTCTAGGCCATTAATATGCTATGCAAGTCCCAAATTTTCAGTATATAAAACCTGAAACTATTTCTAATTTGTTTGACTTCCTTTAGAAGCGAGTCCATCAACTATGGTATAAATAAACTCTCTGAATTCTTTAAAACTATGAACCATGAATCTCGCACAATTCAAAAGCATATGAAATGGCAGTTTTTAAACAAAGAAAACAATACTATCTATAGTCATCTGAAAAAAATGTTCTAAATCACTATTGATTAGAGAAATACATATTAAAACAATTCTGAGATATCACTTCACATCCATCAGATTGGCTAATATGACAAAAAAAGGAAAATGATGGATGTTGGAGAGAGTGTGGCAAAACTGGAACAAATGCATTATTGTTGCATGGAATTGATCTAACCATTCTGCAGCATAATTTGGAACTATGCCCAAAGGGCTATAAAACTGTGTATAGCCTTTGATTTAACAATACCACTTTTAGGTCTACATTTCAAAGACAACAACAAAAAGAGGGATCAGACTAATTTGTACAAAAATATTTATAATAGTTCTTTTTGTGGTGGCTATGAATTGAAAATTGAAGGGATGTCTATTGATTGAGGAATGGTTAAACACATTGTTGTATATGATTGTGGTAGGATATTATTGCACTATAAGGAATGACAAGCAGGATGATTTCAGAAAAACCTGGAAAGACTTACATGAACTTATACAAAGTGAAGTGAACAGAACCAGAAAAACATTGTACATAGTGACAGCAATATCGTTTGATGAAGAACTGTACATGACAGCTATTTTCAGCAATACAATGATCCACTTCCTTTCTTTCATTTTTTGTCTTTTTGTACAAAATGACTAATATGGAAATATTTTATTTATTGCATATGTACAATCTATATCTGTTGTTTATCCTATAAAAGGACCATAATATTAGGGAGGTGATGCCATGACATGCAAGTGAATTGGATTTGAGTGAGGGAGGGCTGGGCAAAGTCACCTGCCTTACATCTCTGGAGCCATTACTGGATACAGATCAGGACAACTGGAGATGGTCCTGGGAATCCTATTTTCTTGGTTCTGATCACTTTGCATCAGTTCATGTAACTTTTCCCAGGTTATTCTGAAAACATCCTGCTCATCATTTCTTATAATACAGTAATATTCCATCATAATGCTATACCACAACTTGTTCAACCATGCTTCAGTTGATGAGCATCCCCTTACTTTCCAATTCTTGCCCATCACAAAAAGAGATGCTATTTATATTCACTCTAAGTCAATAAGGGCCCAATTATTGACTCTCTGATTGATACTCTGGCCAGAGAGCCAGAGTAATTTGAAGGCATGGTTGTGGGAAAGGAATCTAGCTGGCAAAGCCCAAGGTATCTTGGGAGACTTTAGCAATCAAAACCAAAAATTGAGTTATTTTAGGCAGAGCACCAAAAGTAAGAGACAAAGGGAGGAAGGGATGGAAGAAAAGAGAGAAAGAAAGATCTGGGTTGTCCAACTAACCTATTCACTTGAGTTGCAGTGATAAAGGTTGTTTGTGCATTGTCCTTTATTCTTGAAGAGGACCATCACATCAGGGAGGGGATGCCATAACATGCAAGTGAGTTGGATTGAAATAAAGGTGAGCTATGCAAAATTACTAGTTTCATTTTCTTTTCTGGAGTCATCTGGAACAAGATATAGATTAGAATGAGTGGAAATGGAAAGGGATAATAGAAGAAGGGAAAGAGGAATTAAATTTGGAACTCAAACTTTATTTAAAAAAAACACAAAACCATGAATGTTAAGAAATTGTTTTTAACATGTAACTGTGGGGAAAATAAAATATGTTAAATTTAAAACAGTAGTTGACTTCTGCTTGATTCCAACTCTTAAATAAATTGAGTGCTTCATGCAGTTTGTCTAAGGCATGATTTATGGTACTTGGGTCCATTGCAAAAATCCCTAGTTATGATTAGTTATATCCATGCCTCATCTTTTCTTCTCTTCACTCTGCCTGTTATTTTCTTACTTTTGGCTGTTAACTCCATCTAAATCACTTTGAATTTCTATCTTGTTGTTGCTCAATTCAGTCATTTCTGACTGTGATCCTACTTGACAAAAATACTGGAGTGGTTCCTCATTTCCTTCTCTAGCTCATTTAGCAGGGTTAAGTGACTTGCCCAGGGTCACATTGCTGATAAACCAGACATGAATGGAATATGCTATTGTGGTATCTAGATACCTGCCTACTAATTGCATCTCTACCTATTGATGTTTTATTTTTTCCTATTTAAGATACAACTCAGATATCACCTCTTCTATATCGGCCTTCCCTGATAGCCTCTGACTAAAAGATTTTTTCCCTTCCAAAATATTTCTCTATTTGGTCTTTGCAATGCACTTATCACAATTTAATTCATATTTAAGATATTTTGTATACAAATTTTACCTCACCACTGAAATGCAAGGTTTTTTTTTTTCCTTCATTTAAACCCCAGATCCCATTATGGAGCATTGAACATTGCATTTGCTTTAAAAAGTGCCAAGAATTCTATACTGCTTGTGGAATTAAAAATGTAATGGGTGCTTTTCAATAATTAAAAACTGCCAACAATATGTATGAGAAGTAAGTCATTCAACAATTCAATCAGCTTTTATTGTATTCCTCAAACTTACTGGCCACTGGATTGAACCCTACTAGGAAGATTATTTATGTAAGATAAAGAATTTAAAAAATGAATAAAGGACAGAATTTATAACCCACAACAAAACCAGCCTAACTAAAAAGATAATGAAATCTAAGTGCAAGTAACTGAAGGGAAGATCTCTCATAACCATGGACTAAAGTAGATCAAGCCTATAGGCCTAAGTTTCAGTTTCTTGAAACCATGGACTAAAGTAGATCAAGACTATAGACCTAAGTTTTGATTTCTTGAAAATCATGTGGTGGGGGAAAGAGGGAAGAAAGATTTATAACCTATATAGCCAACCAGAATGTATATGAGAGGTGCTAGGGGTGGGTCTGGGTTTTTTTCTTGGGGTACTCTGTATAAAAATTGCAAGTGGGCACTGGGGGATGGCTCTTTCCTGGCTCTGAACACACCCCTTTTGCTCGGAGTCTGGATGACTGCCCAGCCCTCATGAGGTTCTAATAAAGCTTTTCTTCTATACCTTGAGATGCCCCTGAGAGTTTAATTTTGGATAAAATTGTCCCACACAAATCTATTCCATAGGAAAGTAAGAGAGAGATTCCCCACAAGGACTAAATCATTAATCCTTGAAGATATCAAATCAAATTTAGCATATCCATTCATTAATAAAAAAGAAGAAAAATCCTAAATTAGCCCCACAAGGACCAAATCATTAATCCTTCAAACCATCAAATTTAACATATACATTCATTAAGGAAGGAGAAAAGTTCTAAATTGTCCTTTCCTAATCTAGGAAGACTTCCTAGAAGAGGGAGTTTTTGATTTAGGCTCAGAAATCATATGAAAAAGGGACAAAAACAGTAACACAACATTTTGGGAAGATTTTGAGAAGGTACAGATGTGACTAAAATCATAGGCTGTGAAGAGAAAAAAAAGCTGCTCATTTACTGGCCTAGATTGTGATATAGTGCCCTTCTAGCTTCCTTCTCTGCTATTTTTCTCTTTGTTCTTACTCTAACTGACCCTTTCACCTTCTGATTTAACATCTGCACTAATGAATCTTCTATGACCCTCTTGCCCTTCCTTCTGCTCTCTCTCTTCTTTGTCCCCTCATTCCCTCCCCCCTGGGTGGACAAACCGTTTTTTAAACCACTCTTAGCCTTGTTTTCTTCATCTATTGTAAATTGAAATAGTTTTTTGCCATTATCCATCTTTTTGTGAAGTTAAGTCTCAGTCACTAACTTTTGTAGAAGTCATCCCCATCCTCAAAATCAGCTGACTTTCCCTTTTCTTCTCTCACCTTCTAGTCAATCCTCACTGTCACTTCTCTGTTTCTAGATTGCCTCCCCCAATAAAAATCTACATGTCTTAACCCCTTTATCCTCTGCTTCATTTCCTCCAAACTGTATGTGAACTGAGTAAAAACCAAACTTCTGGGATTTTAGCCACCTGGTTTGTTTTGCAGCCACATACACTGCTAAATAAATAACTCCCTCCCTCAGTTTTATTATTAAATTGTAATGCTATGAAGTAGGGCTAGTAATATTTGAATTATTTTTATAGCAGGGAAATAAAAGTATTTTGTAGATCATAAAACACAATAGAAAAGCTAATGTTTGGGACAAAAAGACCTACCCAAATTGACTACTACAGAGATCATTCATAGAAGGCAGAATTTCTTATTAGAATCTCGAGAAGAGGACCCCATCCTGGTCTGCGAGCAAAATTTTACAGCAGGATAGGACCAGAGCCTTGAAAATGCTTATAGCTTTTGTACATTTCAGACAAAGAACCTCCAAAATCCCATCCTCTATATGTTGTGATTGGTCACATAAGTCCACTGTTCCCCTAGTTGGTCAGTGAAATGTAGTAGACAAGGTGATATACAGCTTCTTTGGCCACTCCCTTTGTTGGACAATGGAATGTAGTCCAGGCCTTATCTAAACTCATGTGACTTTGGAGAAGCCGAAATTGAGCTTGATCTACTTTAGAATCTTTAAGTTCTTCACTTTTTCCCACACACTAAGTGTTAATCCAAGTGATATAAACATTTTTCTTTCCATTTCAGATGTATTCACTTAGCAAAATAGTATAGTTTCTTGGATGAAAGTACTGAATCATCTAGTATTTTTAAATCTGTCTTTTATTTCTCAAAGTCAGTCATTTCCAGAGTTTGGCCAATTCTTGTGGCACAATTCTTGTGGTTGGGTTCAAGGATTATTAATATTTGGTCTTGGTTTGAATACAGTTATTTTAAAGAAAAAAATAAGGTCATAAATTGAAAAATAATAACACAAATGTTATGCACATTCAGGGGAGAAGGGAAAATAGCAAATCATTTATATACACACATGCACACACACACACACATATCACATGGTATATGATGAGAGTATCTCTATATTTGTTACATATCATTGTTACTTGATATAGCTATCCCTTCCACATCTTGGAGGTTAAGGTTATAGTGCTCATCTAGAATATGGTGGATGGGGGCAGAAGGAAAAAAAATCTTACTACTTTCTTTGTTTTAACTTACTCTTTTAAAAATTTGTTTATTGTTATTATTTTTATTTTCCCCAGATACATGTAAAAAACTTTTTTGTTATACAGGTACATTCTTTTTTTTTTTTTTTTTACATATTTCCATATGTATCATGTTGGGAGAGAAAATTCTAACAAAAGAGAAAAACCACAAAGGAAAAAAAAAGGTGAAAATAGTTTATATATTGATTTACATTCAGTCTCTGGATGAGGATAGAGTTTTCCAGCCAAAGTTTATTGGGATTGCCTTGGATCACTGAATTGTTGAGAAGAATCAAATCTATCATTGTGATCATCACAAAATCCTGCTGTTGCTATTTACAAAGCTTTCCTGATTCTGCCTGCTTCACTCAGCATTAGTTCAGGTAAATTTTTCTAGGTTTTTCTAAAATCAGCCTTTAACTCATTATTCTTGCAAGCTAGGTGCTATGACTCTGTCCTTGCTGTTTCTGTCCTTGCTGAAAGAATGAAACTACTTATTTATAATGCAAATTTTAGCACTCATAGTCAAATTCCTAATTGCCTTGCCCTTCTTATAGCCTTGAAGATCACAATCTCTCTAGGATTGTGCTGAAGCTACTTCAGCAAATGATCTTTGGAAATGTATGTGGACAAAAAAGTTATTGTTCTGAATCCACTGTGGTAATAGGTCTGTACTCATCCTCATATAATCAAAATAAAATGTGTTGTCATGTCTGTACTTAAAACTGTTTCAATTTGGCAGGATCTTCAAAAGCCTTGCATCTTTTTTTTGGCAAAATCTTTGAGAACTCCGGGCAATCTCCATACCACAATGAAGCATCAAACTAGGAACTGCATTGTGTTACAGAGGAAAAACAACTGGCTGTGGAGACAGAAAATCTGGGCCCCAATCCCATCTCGGACATGATCTTTTTAGTCTTAACCATCATTGAATCTTTCTAGGGTTCGGTTTACTTCTCTGGACAAGTTGTTTTGCACAATATTTGGCACTTCAATGTCAGGTCTTCCATGCTAGGTGTGGTTAGCTGAGGAATTAATATAAATTAGTCCCTGAGGATAGTAGGGAAAATTCTTTTTTTTAAAAAATCAATCAATTAATTAATTAATTTAATTTTTTTAAATTTTTATTTAATAATTACTTTATATTGACACTCGTTTCTGTTCCGATTTTTTTTTCCCTCCCTCCCTCCACCCCCTCCCCTAGATGGCAAGCAGTCCTTTATATGTTGGATATGTTGCAGTATATCCTAGATACAATATATGTTTGCAGAACCGAACAGTTCTCTTGTTGCATAGGGAGAATTGGATTCAGAAGGTAGAAATAACCCGGGAAGAAAAACAAAAATGCAGATAGTTCACATTCGTTTCCCAGTGTTCTTTCTTTGGGTGTAGCTGCTTTTGTCCGTCATTTATCAATTGAAACTCAGTTAGGTCTCTTTGTCAAAGAAATCCACTTCCATCAAAATATGTCCTCATACAATATCGTTGTCGAAGTGTATAATGATCTCCTGGTTCTGCTCATTTCACTTAGCATCAGTTCATGTAAGTCTCGCCAGTCCTCTCTGTATTCATCCTGCTGGTCATTTCTTACAGAACAATAATATTCCATAACATTCATATACCACAATTTACCCAGCCATTCTCCAATTGATGGGCATCCATTCATTTTCCAGTTTCTAGCCACTACAAACAGGGCTGCTACAAACATTTTGGCACATACAGGTCCCTTTCCCTTCTTTAGTATTTCTTTGGGATATAAGCCCAATAGAAACACTTTTGGATCAAAGGGTATGCACAATTTGATAATTTCTTGGGCATAATTCCAGATTGCTCTCCAGAATGGTTGGATTCGTTCACAACTCCACCAACAATGCATTAGTGTCCCAGTTTTCCCGCATCCCCTCCAACATTCATCATTATTTTTTTCCTGTCATCTTAGCCAATCTGATAGGTGTGTAGTGGTATCTCAGAGTTGTCTTAATTTGCATTTCTCTGATCAATAATGATTTGGAACACTCTTTCATATGAGTGGTAATAGTTTCAATTTCATCCTCTGAAAATTGTTCATATCCTTTGACCATTTATCAATTGGAGAATGGCTTGATTTCTTATAAATTTGAGTCAGTTCTCTATATATTTTGGAAATGAGGCCTTTATCAGAACCTTTAACTGTGAAAATGTTTTCCCAGTTTGTTGCTTCCCTTCTAATCTTGTTTGCATTAGTTTCATTTGTACAAAGGCTTTTTAATTTGATGTAATCAAAATTTTCTATTTTGTGATCAGTAATGGTCTCTAGTTCATCTTTGGTCACAAATTTCTTTCTCCTCCACAAGTCTGAGAGATAAACTATTCTATGTTCCTCTAATTTATTTATAATCTCGTTCTTTATGCCTAGGTCATAGACCCATTTTGATCTTATCTTGGTATATGGTGTTAAGTGTGGGTCCATGCCTAATTTCTGCCATACTAATTTCCAATTATCCCAGCAGTTTTTATCAAATAATGAATTCTTTTCCCAGAAGTTAGGGGCTTTGGGTTTGTCAAACACTAGATTGCTATAGTTGACTATTCTGTCTTGTGAACCTAGCCTTTTCCACTGATCCACTAATCTATTTCTTAGCCAATACCAAATGGTTTTGGTGACTGCTGCTTTATAATATAATTTTAGATCAGGTACAGCTAGGCCACCTTCATTTGATTTTTTTTTTTTCATTAATTCCCTTGAGATTCTCGACTTTTTATTGTTCCATATGAATTTTGTTGTTATTTTTTCTAGATCAATAAAATATTTTCTTGGAAGTCTGATTGGTATAGCACTAAATAAATAGATTAGTTTAGGGAGTATTTGTAATGGGCTGAGGCTTGAGTTGATGCACTGAGGTCCCAAGCACATGAGGCTAAATAGTAATTGGACCATACTCTATTAATAGATAAGCTTGGAGAGAGAATGGCCCCCACCCACTCTTTGTGCAAGTCCTGATGTGTTGTATAGGAAATGACGATTTTGGTGGGTGGAGGCAGGGGAGTGGAATAGGAAGGGGAGGAGAGACTTTTGGGATGGCCATTGCCACGGCTGACTCCACTGTTGGCTCCACTGTTGGCTCGGCTCTTAGCTGGCTTCCTGTTGCAACTGCCTATATTTGCTATCGCAATCTTTCTTGCCTATATTTGCTATAGCAATCTTTATTCACCTCTTCGCTTCAATAAATATTGAAGATTTTCCCCTTAACCTGAATTCCTGACTCCGGCTGACTTTAAATACGCGGTCATTACATTTGGCGCCCAAGCGTGGGAACCAAGGACCCTACTTTCACTGAAGAAGTCTCCAGTGACCAGGAACTTAGGTGAGTATAAGACAAACAGGGAACTTATTTTCTTAAAGACTAAAGCAGTAACTTTTTGGCTGAAATGGGACAGATCCTAGGTAAAGATTCTCCATCCCCCACCCCAAACCCCCCAACCCCTGCCCCACCCAGGAGTGGTGTTATAAAAAGCCTGCGTGACCTGATAGAAGAGGAAGGGCTAGTTGTATCTTGGGAACACGCAGCTAAACTTTTGAGTACATTAAAACTTACCTCCCCTGGGTTCTTAGAGGAAGAGCAAATCTCTCTGGGTAACTGGGCATTGGTTGGTCAACAGATCTCTGATTATAACATTGACAACCCTCAGTCAGTTCCCTTCGAGGCATTCTATTTATACAATACGATACAGATGGCCTTAAAATACCGTACTAGTTTTAGGAGAAAAGGAAAAAACTCTAAGAATGGCCAAATGCGGAAGCCTGAGGTAAAGGAGGAAGACAAAGAACAGATTAATGACCATATCCCCACAGGGCATGAAGACTTAAGTGAGGCTCAAGGGCGGGGTGAATCTGAGGCAGCTTTAGCCCCACCTGAGGAGCAGGTAATTGACTCTCCTCCATCAACTCCACCCTCTGGGATGGAGGGAGGAGGGGTAGTGGGGGGGGCAGTGACAGCACCAGCACCTCCCCCCCAGCATCCAGCCCCTCCCCCACAGCGTCCAGCTGCTCCTTTGAGTAGATTGCAAAAGGCACTAATTAAGGCCAAAGAAGAAGGGAGAAATGTATTGGAAATCCAACACCACATTTTTCCAGTTATTCAGCAGTTTGATTCTTCAGGTCAAGAAAGTAGAAGATACTCTCCTTTTGATATAGATATCCTCAAAGACCTGAAAAAAGCTTGCACTCTTTATGGGGCTACATCAGCTTATGTTAAGATGCTATTACAAAATTTGTCTTTTGAAATCTTGACCCCTAATGACTGGAAATCGATAGCAAAGATATGCCTAGAACCTGGACAAAACTACTTGTGGCTTTCTGAATATAGTGAGCTCTGTAGGATACAAGCCCAACAAAATAGTCAAAGTGGAGTTCATGCTGCAATCACCTATGACCTACTTACAGGTACAGGTCCTTATGCAAATGTCGCAGCACAAATTAATTATTCTGTAGCAGCATATGAGCAAATTGCTGTTAATGCTATCAAAGCGTGGGCTTCCCTCCACAATAAAGACGACAAGAGGGGGGCCTTCACAAAAATAACACAAGGGCCAAATGAACCCTTTGCTGACTTTGTGGGACGCTTGCAGACAGCTATCACAAGAACAAATGGAGAAAATCCAATAACAGATGTTTTGATAAGGCAACTTGCTAAGGAAAATGCTAATGAGGTTTGCAGAAGAATTATACTAGGACTGCGCAGGGATGCTCCTTTAGAGGAGATCATAAGACGCTGTGCCACAGTGGACACAGGTGCCTTTTATACCCAGGCTATGGTGCAGACTTCCCAAAATTCAAACATGGGAAGACAGAATCCCTCTTGGCAAGGGACTTCCAGAGAGACTCGTAGATGCTTTCAGTGTGGAAAAGTAGGGCATCTGAAAGCTCAATGTTGGTATAGAGATAGAATGGGAAAACAAGGTGGGAGAACAAGACCCCAAACCCCATGTCCAAAATGCAACAGAGGCTTCCATTGGGCCTCAGAATGTAGACAGATTCAGGGAAACAGGATGAGGGGCCCAGCCCCAGGGCCCAAGGCAAAAAACACTTGGGGCATGATGGCAGCCAATGGTGCACCCAGGGAGGGCCTAGAAATCCAGTATCCAGACATGACCAATCAGCCAGAAAGCCATATGATGGGAGAAGGGGATTACACAGTCAACCAGCCAGGAAGCAACCTGATGGCAGAAGGGAATTACAATTGGGGAGAATAGAGCTGTATGCAGCTGGGACAACTGAGATACCCCCTGGAGAGGTGAAATCTGTTCCTCTCCAGCCTATGGATCCCTTACCTCCAGGCACAGTAGGCTTGACCATTTCACCTCCTTTTTGTACGTACAAAACAGTGTCCATCCACACACTGATGTGGGAAACTGGGGAATGTGTAGATAATATCCCAGTCACTAATACAGGTAGACAATGTGTGACTTATCACCCAGGAGACGTAGTAGCATCAGGTTTACTCATACAGAATCCTAATAAGCAGCCTCGTGATAGTCACCCAGGTTCTGACTCCAGACCACAAAAACCAGGAATATACTGGACAGCAGCAGTAACGGCTGACCGACCTATGCTCACGATCTATATAAATGGCCTACCATTGGAAGGATTAGTAGACACAGGTGCAGATCGTACAGTTATTAGAGGTGCCAATTGGCCCAGTCACTGGCCAAAGATTAAAGCAGACACCTATATGTCTGGAGTAGGAGGATCAATAGCAGCTGAAGTTAGTGCTGCCCCTATGAGATGGACTTTTGAAGGCAAAACAGGAGTTTTTACTCCTTTTATAGTTGAAAAACTCCCCATCAATCTGTGGGGAAGAGATGTTTTACAACAATTAGGGTTAAAAATGAGTACTTCGGTTTTTTAAGCAGGGCTGCTGTTGAAGGCCTGCCAACACTTTCACCTGTTCCTATCCAATGGAAAACTGATACACCAGTGTGGATAGAACAGTGGCCCTTGGGTAGCGATAAAATTCAGGCCTTATTAGATATAGTACAGGAACAGCTTGAACAAGGACATTTACAACCTTCTCTAAGTCCTTGGAATTCCCCAGTGTTCGTTGTAAAAAAGAAATCAGGAAAATGGAGGATGCTCACTGATTTAAGAAAAGTAAATGAACAGATGGAAACTATGGGAACTCTTCAGCCTGGACTTCCATCTCCTACTCAATTACCTAGAGAGTGGCCTCTTTGGGTCATCGATATTAAGGATTGTTTCTATTCTATCCCTCTGGATAAGGAGGATATGAAAAGATTTGCCTTTTCAGTGCCCAGCGTTAACTTAGCTGAGCCTTATAAAAGATATGAATGGACAGTTTTGCCACAGGGAATGAAAAACAGCCCCACTATGTGTCAAATGTATGTTGCTGCTGCTCTTGCTCCAATAAGAAAAGCATTTCCAAAAGTTATGCTATTACATTATATGGATGATATATTGGGATGTGCACCTGAGGAACAAATGTTAGAAGCATGTCTACAAAAGACCATAGAAACACTAAGATACTACAAATTATACATAGCTGAAGAGAAAATTCAAAGACATGCTCCTTTTCAATATTTAGGATATGAAGTATACCCTAAGGTGCTTACAGTACAAAAACTGTCCTTAAGAACAGAGAAGCTAAACACCTTAAATGATTTTCAGAAATTGATAGGAGATATCCAATGGATGCGACCAGTGTTAGGCTTGACTACCTATCAGTTACAACCATTATATGATATTTTAAGGGGAGACAGTGCTTTAAATTCACCACGCCAGCTTACAAAAGAAGCTCAAGAGGCTTTGAGAGAAGTTGAACTGGCTTTATCCAATGTGGTTGAGAGAGTCACTCAAAAACCTTTGGAAATAACAGTTTTTGCCACACAAGAGGCACCCACAGCAGTCCTTCATCAAGGAGACAGTGTGATAGAGTGGGTGAACCTCCCGGCACAACCAGAACAAAGCCTTACTCCTTACCCAGTGCTTGTGGCTAGAATTTTGTTAAAGGCCATTAAGCGAGCAGTACAATTATCTGGGGCAAGACCTGATAAGATATACACCTTTTACACCAATACACAAATTAATGTGTGTTGTGAGACCATCCCAGAGTGGCAAATTTTATTAGCCATGGCTCCTAATTTTATACATGGGTCTCCATTAAAGATAACCAGACTTTTACATAATTGGCGATGGATTCTTGAAGAAAAAGTTTCTAAAGTTCCTCTTAAAGGACCAACTATCTTTACAGATGCATCCAAACACAATATTTGTGCTGTATACTCTCATGATTTAACCATAAAGAGAGTAGTCAGAACTCCTTTTCAGTCCACTCAGCAGAACGAATTGTATGCAATCATGTTAGCTCTCACTTATTACCCAGGAGACATAAATATAATATCTGATTCAGCCTATTCAGTAGGTGTGGTACAAAGAATTGCCACAGCCCAAATAAAATTTGCAGCTTCTAATATATATCAGCTCTTTAAGGAACTTCAGGAGCAAGTGAGAAAACATCCAGGTAAGATTTATATCTTGCATGTCCACTCACATAGTGGACTCCCAGGCCCTATTTTTGATGGGAATTCAAAGGCAGATAGCCTTTTAACTATGTTAGCCAGTACACCTTTATTTCAGGAGGCCCAGGAATCCCATTCTAAGTACCATCAGGCTGCTCGAGCTTTGCGTTTACAATTTGGGATTACAAAAGAGGAAGCTAGGAGCATAGTAAAAAGCTGTACAGCTTGCCTTCCTTTCCATGCTCCTACACTGCCTCCAGGGAAGAACCCTCGTGGTTTGAGACCCAATGAAATCTGGCAAATGGATGTGACCCATTATAAATCTTTCGGTCGTCTGTCTTTTATCCATGTTGTGGTAGACACCTTTTCAGGATTCACTTTTGCCATACCAGCAGCAAAAGAGACAGCCCGAGTGGTCACTGAATTTCTCATGCAAGCATTTGCCATTATGGGTGTGCCACAAGCAATAAAAACAGACAATGGTCCTGCATACACCTCCAAACATTTTGCACACTTTTGTGCACAGTATAAGATTTTACACACCACTGGCATACCTTTTAATCCTCAAGGACAGGCAATAGTAGAGAGGAGAAACAGAGACATTAAGACGCTCCTCCAAAAACAAAAGAAAGGGGGAGCCACAGGTAACCCTAGAGAACTACTAAATCTAGCTCTTTATACTATTAACTTCTTGATTTTTGACGAAGATGCACTGGCTCCGGCAGACAGGTTTTATAACCCACCGGAAGGGCAATGTCCAGTGCGAGCAGCTCCACTATCTTTAGATAATCGCCAGGTGATGTGGAGAGACCCAGAAAGTGGTGAATGGAAGGGACCAGATAGGCTAACTGCTTGGGGGAGAGGGTTTGCTTGTATCTCTACAGGTGGAGAAGGAATCAGATGGGTGCCAACGAGCCGTATTCGCCTTGTCCATCGCAGAGAGACGGAGCAGACCCTTGAAACGAAGGAGAAGACCCAAGAAACATCGGGTGGTTCTGTTGCTGATTGTGCTCACCATTGAAAGAGTGTGGCAGTTATGGCGTTTGACTCATGGACATAGAAAATCATTGGACTTCAAAACCCTCAGAAATCATTGGATTCTCTGAGACATAAGATTGTTGTAGGACTTTAAAGCCCTCAGGAATCATTGGATTTTCTGAGAAATGATAAGACTGTTACAGGACTTCAAAATCTGCTGGAATCATTGGATTCCCTAAGACATAAAAAGACTTTTGCTGGACTTCAAAAACTTGGGGGGATCATTGGATTCCCTGATATGTGAAGCAATGGACAATAGACTGGTTTTGGACTATCTCTTGGCTGCTGAAGAGGTGTATGTGTGACTGCTGTTTACATACTCTCCTTCTAGGACTTCTGGCAATCTTTTACATCATACTGTTGATTTATATTGTTTGTTATACCGTTACTTGGGTGCATAATTCATGTTTGTTACACCACATCAAGCCTGCACTGACTGTGGGGAGAGTCATCACTAATAGTCTCTGCGTTGTTGCTATGTGCTATGTGTTCCCATGCTGATGGGTTTGTGCATAATAAGACCCTTGAGCCCAGAAACCTGCTAGCAACCCCCACTTCCCTTTGGTGCTTTTCATCTCCCTTCCTGAGATGTCAGGGAGGGCGTGATTATCTCCTTTTTAGTGCTTTCACCTCCCTTCCTGAGAAGTCAGGGGGGTCGTGATCACTTCCTTTTCGGTGCTTTCACCTCCTTTCCTGAGAAATCAGGGAGGGTGTGATCACCTCCCCTTGGGGGCTCTGACCTCCCTGAAGAGTCAGGGATGGCATGATCACCTGTGTTCTAAAACAAAAGAAAGCGGGAGATGTAATGGGCTGAGGCTTGAGTTGATGCACTGAGGTCCCAAGCACATGAGGCTAAATAGTAATTGGACCATACTCTATTAATAGATAAGCTTGGAGAGAGAATGGCCCCCACCCACTCTTTGTGCAAGTCCTGATGTGTTGTATAGGAAATGACGATTTTGGTGGGTGGAGGCAGGGGAGTGGAATAGGAAGGGGAGGAGAGACTTTTGGGATGGCCATTGCCACGGCTGACTCCACTGTTGGCTCCACTGTTGGCTCGGCTCTTAGCTGGCTTCCTGTTGCAACTGCCTATATTTGCTATCGCAATCTTTCTTGCCTATATTTGCTATAGCAATCTTTATTCACCTCTTCGCTTCAATAAATATTGAAGATTTTCCCCTTAACCTGAATTCCTGACTCCGGCTGACTTTAAATACGCGGTCATTACAAGTATTGCCATCTTTATTATGTTCGCTCGGCCGATCCAAGAGCACTTAATATTTTTCCAATTATTTAAGTCTGACTTTATTTGTGTGGAGACTTTTTTATAATTTTGCTCATATAATTCCTGACTTTCCTTTGGTAGATAGATTCCCAAATATTTTATGGTATCAACAGTTATTCTGAATGGAATTTCTCTTTGTATCTCTTGCTGTTGGGTTTTGTTGGTGATGTATAAAAATGCTGAGGATTTATGGGGATTTATTTTGTAGCCAGCTACTTTGCTAAAATTATGAATTATTTCCAATAGCTTTTTAGTAGAATCTCTGGGGTTCTCTAGGTATACCATCATATCATCTGCAAAGAGTGATAGTTTGGTTTCCTCATTGCCTACTCTAATTCCTTTAATATCTTTCTCGACTCTTATTGCCGAGGCTAGTGTTTCTAATACGATATTAAATAATAATGGTGATAGTGGGCAACCTTGCTTCACTCCAGATCTTACTGGGAAAGGTTCCAGTTTTTCCCCATTGCATATGATGCTTACTGATGGTTTTAAATATATGCTCCTGACTATTTTAAGGAAAAGTCCATTTATTCCTATGCTCTCAAGTGTTTTTATTAGGAATGGATGTTAGATTTTATCAAATGCTTTTTCTGCATCTATTGAGATGATCATATGGTTTTTGTTTGCTTGGTTATTGATATAGTCAATTATGCTAATAGTTTTCCTAATATTGAACCAGCCCTGCATTCCTGGTATAAATCCTACTTGGTCATAGTGTATTATCCTGGTGACGATTTTCTGTAATCTTTTTGCTAATATTTTATTTAAGATTTTAGCATCAATATTCATTAGGGAGATTGGTCTATAATTTTCTTTCTCTGTTTTCAGCCTACCTGGTTTAGGTATCAGTACCATGTCTGTGTCATAAAAGGTGTTTGGTAGGACTCCTTCAATCCCTATTTTTTCAAATAGTTTATATAACATTGGAGTTAATTGTTCTTTAAATGTTTGGTAGAATTCACATGTAAATCCATCTGGTCCTGGGGATTTTTTCTTAGGGAGTTGACTGATAGTTTGTTCTATTTCTTTTTCTGAGATGGGACTGTTTAGGATATTTACTTCTTCCTCTGTTAGTTTGGGCAAGCTATATTTTTGGAGGTATTTTTCTATTTCATTTAAGTTGTTGAATTTATTGGCATAAAGTTGGGCAAAGTAACTCCTAATTATTGCTCTAATTTCCTCTTCGTTAGTGGTGAGTTCTCCCTTTTTATTTTTAAGACTAACAATTTCATTTTCCTCTTTCCTTTTTTTAATCAGATTTACTAAGGGTTTGTCTATTTTGTTGGTTTTTTCATAGAACCAACTCTTAGTTTTATTAATTAATTCAATAGTTTTTTTACTTTCAATTTTATTGATCTCTCCTTTTATTTTTAGAATTTCAAGTTTAGTGTTTGACTGGGGGTTTTTAATTTGTTCCTTTTCTAGCATTTTTAGTTGCAAACCCAATTCATTGACCTTCTCTTTCTCTATTTTATACAAATAGGCCTCTAGAGATATGAAATTTCCCCTTATTACCGCTTTGGCTGCATCCCATACATTTTGGTATGATGTCTCATTATTATCGTTTTCTTGGGTGAAGTTATTAATTATGTCTATGATTTGCTGTTTCACCCAATCATTCTTTAGTATGAGATTATTTAGTTTCCAATTATTTTTTGGTCTACTTCCCCCTGGTTTTTTGTTGAATGTAATTTTCATTGCATCATGGTCTGAAAAGGATGCATTGACTATTTCTGCCTTACTGCATTTGAGTTTGAGGTTTTTAATGTCCTAATATATGGTCAATTTTTGTATAGGTTCCATGAACTGCTGAAAAGAAAGTGTATTCCTTTCTGTCTCCATTACATTTTCTCCAGAGATCTATCATATCTAACTTTTCTAATATTCTATTTACCTCTTTGACTTCTTTCTTATTTATTTTGCGGTTTGATTTATCTAATTCTGAGAGTGCAAGGTTAAGATCTCCCACTATTATAGTTTTACTGTCTATTTCTTCTTGCAGCTCTCTTAATTTCTCTTTTAAGAATTTAGATGCTACACCACTTGGTGCATATATGTTTAATATAGATAGTGCTTCATTATCCATGCTACCCTTTAGCAAGATATAGTGCCCTTCCTTATCTCTTTTAATTAGATCAATTTTTGTTTTAGCTTGATCTGAGATCAGGATGGCTACCCCTGCTTTTTTGACTTCACCTGAAGCATAGTAGATTTTGCTCCAACTTTTTACCTTTAACCTGCATGTATCTCCCCACTTCAGGTGTGTTTCCTGTAAACAACATATTGTAGGATTCTGGCTTTTAATCCATTCTGCTAACTGCTTCCTCTTTATGGGGGAGTTTACCCCATTCACATTTATGGTTAGAATGACCAATTCTGTATTACTTGCCATCTTGTTAACCCCGGTTTACACTTTTCTCCCTTCTTTCCCCTTTCCCCTCTTCCCAGTATTAAGCTTGTGAGCACCACTTGCTTCTCGCAGCTCTCCCTTTTTAGTATCCCTCCCCCCACCTTAGAGTTCCTCCCCCTATCTTACCCCTTTCCCTCCCAGTTTCCGTATTCCCTTCCGCTTAGCTTATTCCTTCCCTTTTCACTTTTCCCTTCTCACTTTTCAATGAGGTGGGAGAAGTTTCACCATAGATTGAATATGTCTTAAGATTTTTCACTTAAAGCCAATTCTGAAGGCAGTAAGATACCCACTATATTCATCCCCCTCCATTCTTTCTCTCAGATATAATAGGTTTCCTTTGCCTCTTCATGAAATGTAGTACCCCCACTTTACCCTTTTTCTGGTACAATGTCCTTTCCACATCAATTTCTAGAACAAGGTATACATATATTCTTTATACATCTATATAGTCAAAATATAGTTCCCAAGATTAATCTTTACCTTTTTAGATTTCTCTTGAGTTCTATATTTGTAGATCAAACTTTTTGTTAAGTTCTGGCTTTTTCACCAAAAATAGGTGAAATTCGCTTACTTCGTTGAATGTCCATCTTCTTCCCTGGAAAAAGATGCTCATTCTCGCTGGGTAAGTTATTTTTGGTTGCATACCAAGTTCCTTAGCCTTTCAGAATATCATATTCCAGGCCCTTCCATCTTTTAATGTGGATGCTGCCAGATCCTGGGTGATCCTTATTGTGGCTCCTTGATACTTGAATTGGGTTTTTCTAGCTGCTTGCAATATTTTTTCCTTTATCTGAGGGTTCTGGCATTTGGCCACTATATTCCTTGGTGTTTTGATTTTAGGATCCCTTTCAGTGGGTGATCGATGAATCCTTTCAATGTTTATTTTTTCCTCTGTTCCTATGACTTCTGGGCAGTTCTCTTTGATAATTTCCTAGAAAATAGTGTCCAGGCTCTTTTTTTCATCATGTTTTTCTGGAAGTCCAATGATTCTCAGATTGTCTCTCCTGGATCTGTTTTCCAGGTCTGTTGTCTTCCCCAGAAGGTATTTCACATTCTTTTCCATTGTTTGCTTCTTTTGGATTTGCTTAACTGATTCTTCTTGTCTCCTCGAGTCATTCAATTCCACTTGTTCAAGTCTGATTTTCAGTGAAGTATTCTCTTCACTCACTTTTTTAAAATCTTTTTCTAATTGTCCCATTGAGTTCTTTTGTTCTGTGGAATTTTTTTCCATTTCGCCAATTTTGTTTTCCAGTTCACCAATCCTATTTTTCAAGGATTTTACTTCTTTATCCACTCTCTCTTTAACTTTCTCCAGGTTCTTTTCCCAAGCTTCCCTCTCCTTTTGCCAAGCCTCACTCTGTTTTCCCCATTTTTCTTCTAGCTCCCTTGTGAGAGCCTTTTAAATCACTTCTATGAGGTTCATCTGTGCTGAGAAACAGATGATCTCCTCCTTTGGGGATTCACCTGGGGACTGTCTGTTTTTAGTCTCCTCGGGATTTAGAGTCTGCTCTCTATCTGTGTAGAAGCTGTCAAGGGTTAAAGTCCTCTTCAGTTTCTTGCTCATTCTGTTTAATAATCAAAGACAAACTAGCAAAGAAAAACAGAAAAAACTGGAGTCTTTCTTTGGGGGGGGGCTGGGTGTGTTATCGAGCTTCCTCTACAGACTGCAGGGGGCAGCAGTGAGGCACTAGCAGGACTGTGTGCGCCTGAGCCCAGAGCGTGCTGAGTCACTGTGGGGGGGGAAGGGGGGGAGCGGCTAGGTCCCGAGAGACTCCAGCTGTTTGGGGTTGTATTCTTCACCCCCGGTGTTTTTAGCTTCTCTGCTGGGCTGCTGACTTGCTGCTGGAGCAAAGTATCCAAACCTGTAGCGAAGCTCTCCCCGCAGAGACGGCTGCGATCACTCCCCACCCCCTCTCCAGTCTGCTCCCGTGCTCTCACTGCTGCTGCCCGCCGCCTGCGCCCGATCTAAAACCGCCCCAGCCCTGCAGTAAAGACAGACCTTTCTTGGCGGATCTCAAGGATGGCTTCTCTTGGTAACTATATGTGGGTTTTTTTCAGTCAAGCATCAATTCAGAGGCTTGTAATGAAATGGATAGTGAGAGAAAGCGTGGAGCTTATGCAGCTGTGAGCCTCCTCTCCGCCATCTTAACTGTAGGGAAAATTCTTTGACAGAGATCAGTTTAGCTCCATGGTCTCATCCTCTGAGGTGGTAGTCCAATCTGAAATCCAAGTTACGTCAAACTCCTGAGACCCACCCTCTATAGAAGTTTCAAGCAGCCTGACATTGCCATGCCCTGTCAGAAATCCCAATTAAGTTTCTGAGGTTAAATTTTCCCTATAAAATTTACATATGGGTCATCCCATGGCTGCTGCCTTCTGGGTCAATCCTCTGTAATACTCTGCTTCTTTCCCCTTAATCCTCCCCCATGACATGTGGTATCTCTCTTAATTCCACTATGCTTCCCAACCCCACTTCTCTTCTTTATAGCTAACTAATGCTTTTAAGGTGCCAAGTCCCTTTCAGGATTTAGCTTGCCAGCTAAGGGCATGCCCCAACCTCATGGGGTACTTGCTTTCTACTGGGTAATTGTGAATTCTAAGGACCTTGTCTTTATATGCTTTCTCACTCTATTTCATATTTATCATTCCTGGTGTCTATTGTATCCCATCATTTTGTCTGTAACTTCTTCCCTAAATAAACCTGTGTTTTGCCAAAGAGAATGGTCATTGTGAATTCTTTGCCTGATCCTACCCCAACTTTTGGTGCCCACCATCATTTTGGTACTTGAACCACATCAGTAGGGGCTTAATATATGTTTATTCATTGATTGATTGAGAGTTGGCTTCTGAATTTTCTCTCAGATCTGGATCTATGAGTCTATGATGCTAATTTGGTATGCACAAAGTAAAAAATAAAGCTGTGAAAGGCTTTAAGCATTGAATTGAATCTATGGAGCATTTATGAAAGCACATGATTATGAATTACACGGATTAGAGGGCACAGACTGGCTGTTATTTGCAGGAAGTGAAAGGAGTATCCATGTTGTATAGCTCCTTTGAAGTAGCAATATATTTACTGGCTATCAAGTCTCTCTCCTAACTGTCTACAGTAAAAGCATCTTAAACTCATCATGTTCTACCCTGAATACATTTTCTTTCTTCTCCCCAAGCATGGACTACTTAAGACTTCACTGTTTCTCAGTAGTACCAATTCTCATAAAGTCTCCCATACATGAGTATAGAGAGAGTATGGATTAGGTATACAGGCATATCTTGGGAAAGCATTCCAATCTGACCATCCCCTTTAGGAAAATCTGAGGAAAAGCCTCACTTTTTTATCTATAAAACTGGGATAATTATAGTCCCATTACCTATTTCACAAGTTTTTTGTGACAAAAATATTTTGTAAATTTTAAAACTCTCTTGGAATTCTTAGAGTAAAGGGGGTGGTTCCTGAAGAATGTCTGTGTTCCTTTATTTAAAACTTTGTTTTCTTTCACTCTTCTTATCCTTCTACCAAATTAGTTTCCATGACCTTGTCAGTTCTACCACCACTACCACATCTCTTGAATATATGTTCTTTCTATTCTCAACGAATGCACATCAGGGCAGTTTAACTCTTATAACCCAACTCATAATCTTACTGCAAATCTTCTCCCTACCTGACCCCCACTTCACTAGTCTTCCCAAGATCAGTTTTTTCTTTTATATACATGCATCTGATCATAATATATAAAGCTTAAAAATTTATAAAGTATTTTCCTCGTGAAATAATGTGAGACTTCTTATAAGTATCCCATTATTATAGAGAATTAAAGTTCAGAGAGTTTGTAATTCATCTAGTCTGAGATAGTTACTCAATGGTCAAAGCAGGGTTTGACCTCTGGGTTCCCAATTAGAAGAGAATCATTCTTTCTACTATTTAGTGTATTGCCCTTCCATTTCCTCTTGGTATTGTTTCTTATTACCTATTAAGTCCACTTCAACTTTTTGCCATCACATTCAAGTCTGTTTCCAAAATGGTACCACTCTGCTTTTTCTGATAATCATATAGTTCTCTTCTCTTATTCTCTGTTCTAGCAAAATTAGATTTTTCATTTTAGCAAACACTTATATTCTTACTGTGTAGAAGGTTCTGTATTTCCCAGACTTTGTTGTCTTTGCTCAAGTTCTTAAGACTGGAAAGAACAGCTCTATATCTCTGATTCTATCATGTACTTTAGACTGTTGCCTCTAGAACAAAGACCAACTTAATAAACATTGTATCTTTTCAGTTTATCTGCTATTTAATAAATAATTAATGTTTAACAAAATAAATGAATATCAGGTTATCAATGTCAATATGATTCCCCCATGAATTCAATATATTTTGTATTTGCCGTTTCCAAAATACTTTTGTTTAGAATATCTCCAATTATATTTGCTTCTCTGACCTCTAACATAGAATGCACATCTTGGATTTAGGAAGACTTAGGTTAGAATTCTTCTTAGATACAATCTGTCATCCAGACAATAGGAAATCACCTAACTGGTATCAAAAAAAATGTATCAGTAGAGAGAATTTCCACCTTAGGGCCTTCATACCAGGGATTCTGATCCTTATACTAGTATAGAATTTTACCTTTTCTCTTATATTGGCCAATTCTAGTTACTAGTAGCTTTAAATGATGGGATAATCTCATAAAGGGATGGGAGAGAATGTATTTAAATGTCTATGTATAATTTAGTAAGATAATAGTAGCTGTTGATTTATTATGGAGTATTTGTTCTTAGGGCCTGGGAAGTCTGAATAACAGTGTTACATGTGACCTGAACCCATTTATTTCCATGATATCACAATCCTTCAGTTGTCATTTTAGATACTTTATTTCAGCAATGTGTAAAACACCTTAGAACTGAAAACGCTATGCAAATGCTATTATTGTCAATATTTATGTGGGGGAAGGAACATTTTTTCCTGTTAGAAATGATTTTTATTTTATTTATTGTCTGAGGAGTAATTGTGGTTAAGGCCTCAATATTTGCTTCTTTCAGGTCCTGCAACCCTATTCCCTCAGAGATGTTTGCTTTATTAAGTTAAACAGACAGAAGGAAAGGCAAAACAGGAATGGGAAAAACAATTCAGGGTGGGTGGGTGGGTGGGAGCAATCATATTCTCTCCCTAGAATGGTTTTTTTTTTTTTTAAAGAGATGAAATCTTTAAAATTGAGATTTAATTTTATCTTTTCTATGAGGCTTTTAATGTTCCTTCTCCTACTCGGTAATGACCTTTCTCCTCTCTTAACTTAACCTCACCTGACTTAGGACTTTGGCCTCTCTAATAAATGGGTTATTTTGTTTTATAGTTATTTGTGTATTTGTCATATTCAATTAACTTCTCTGGGCTAGAGTTTCCTCATTTGTTAAATGAAGGGGTTTGTCAAGGTGATCTTTAAAATCCTTGACAGTTCTAAATCTTTGATTCTATCATACACTACTGGCTCCAGGAGACAAAGAACATACCTAATAAATATTGTGTCTTCTCAGTTTATCTGTTATTTAGTAAATAATTAATGTTTAATGAATAAATGACTATCAGGTTTATCAATAGCAATATGATTTTACCTATGAATTCAATATACTTTGTGTTGCCTGATAGTTTGCTGTTTTCAAAGTACTTTTGTTTAGATTAACTCCATTTATATATGCTTTTCTAAACTCTAGGGGATAGAATGTGCATTGCGAATTTAGGAAGAGAGGTTCAAAGTGATACAAAGGCTTTAAGACCTTGGAGAAGTCACTTCACAGGTATTAAAATGTATTAGTAGGGGGAATTTCCACCTTAGGGACTTCATATCAGAGATCCAGATCCTTACACCGGTACAGAATTCAGGTTTTTTTTTTCTTACGCTGGCCAATTCTAGTAACTAGTGACTTTAAATGGTGGAATTTTGTTATCCCCAAGTGATTCCATAAAGGAGTGGGAGGAAATGTATTTAAATGTCTATGTATAATTTAGTAGGATAGTATCAACTGTTGGTTTATTATTGAGTACTTGTTTTAGAGCCTGGGAAGTCTAAATAACAATGTTAACACGTGACCTGAATCCATGTTTCCATGATGTCACAGTCGTTCAGTTGTCAATTTAGATACTTTTTATTTCACCATCATGTAAAGCACCTTAAAACCGAAAATGCTATGTTAATGTTATTATTATTGTGAATATTATTTGGGGAAGCACTTTTCCCTATTGGAAATGATTTTTTATCTTATTTATTCCCTGAGGAGCAATTCTGGTTGTTCCTTTCAGGTTTTTGCATACCTACTCCCTCAGAAATGTTTGCCTTAAGTTAAACAGAGAAGTAAATGCGAAAATCAATCTGGAGAGCAATTTTATTCTCCTAAAGTCTCGGCCAGCCAAATGAGAGGGACCTGTGATTCTCGCCCTCCACGAGCCCTTCTGAGTAACTGCGCTGTCCATCCTGTGAAGAAAGGACAAGACTGTCGGGAGAGGGTGGGACCAAGAGACAGATCCTCTTCCCAGATTCTGACAGGGGGACAAAGGGACAAGTGAGCACCTACTCCAGCTTTTTTGGGGAGCGCCACAGCCAAATGAGTCATTTCTCCGAAGTGCTGGGAAGTTCTTGGCAGAGAAATTTATTTGGGCGAGGATAATTGAGTGTGGGAAGCGGGCACCGCGGAGGAGGCGGGAGAAGGGCGGAGCCAAGGCCACTGAGAGCGCCCTGCTTGCCCATTGGGCTCTCTGCCCGTGCTTAACGCTCCCTGAGCTCCTCCCTCTGCGGTGGTGAGTAAATGAATTTTTTTCTCCTCCCCCCCCTCCCGGAAAGTGGGCAAAGGCGGAGTATCCTGCTGGGCTTCCCTTTGGCCCCTTGCAGAGATCGGGGCGCGTCCAGTGTGTGATTCAATCATCCCCAAGGGCGTGGGGAGGCTTTATCTGCGCAGACCGGGCTGTCCGGCCTGTGAGAAGGTTCCCGGTACTCTTCCTTGCTTAGCGCTCCCCAGTCAGCAACTCAGCCGCTCGCAGGCATCACAGCGCAGCTCAGGTGCTCCCCGCGTTAGCACTTAATCTCACCAGGTGAGTCGGACTGCCCAGAGAAATGGAAACTCCTTGGGACCCTTAGGGACATAGGAAGCGGGGGAAGTAGACGCTACCTACCTTTTTTTTTTTTTTTTTTTTTTTTTTTTTTTTGCTTTTCCTCGCCTACTAGTTACATATCTCAAACTTGCCTTTGTATTGGCTGAGCCCTATGTTCGCCCTCCTTTACACAACTTCTTGGTTTCTTTGAAGATTCTGGTCACATTCTTCCCCATCCTGTGCAGGAAACCTTTCCCTTTCCGTCCCACTACTCCCAATTTTTACCTCTGCTCCCACTGCCTTTTCTATCTTTTTTTTTTTTGGACATACCTAGCATGCACCTGGTTTTCATGTGTTCTATCTACCCTAATGTAAAGCAGTCTCCAGGATCTGGTACTGTTTTTGCTTCTTGTATCCTCTGAACTTAACACGCTATCTAGCACTTCATATAGCTTAATGCATGCTTGTTGACTTGACCCAACTCTCTCCAGGAAGGGAACCTAACCACAGGAGAGATCTGAAGGAAGGGAACTTCTCCATCATAAAAACTTGTTTATGTATTTGATACTTAGTAGCACTTTCTTATGTTAACCTTATTAGAGAGCTTATTATCCTCATTGTAAGTATTGCCGCACACAGATCATGGGATGATAGAGCCTAAATTTGGATAAAATTTATCCAAATCAGAGTCCATCGGGTCCAATCCTCCTCCAAACCAAAGTACCAGAATGTTGTGTTTTGCCAAATGCTATACAGGTTAGTAAGCTACTAAAGAGGGACTTGGTTGTATATAGCTTCCTACACCTGAGTCAATGGAATTTCCCTTCACGTTGTTTCTAAGCCACCCACAGAAAAATGACAACTCATTTCTGAAGAGATGGGTAAAATGGGTTTAAGACTTCTGAGCAGAAATTTAGCAGCACATTGACCCTACTTGCTGCCAAATGAGATTTCGTTCTAGTTGGGAATCACGGGAAGTAGAGGATGGAATTTTTGGTTTCCTTTGAAATGAATTTCTTTTAGGGAGATCGAATGGGGATGGGAAAGATTGGTTTTTAGCCTCCAGGTACTCAGGATGTTTTGTGCTAGAGATAATACATATGCAAATTTCATAATCAAAGCAAAATACTTGTAGCAAAAACTAATTTTCCCCAATTAGTAAACATTTATTAAATATGTTACATGGCAAGCACTTTGCTAGCAGCTGAGTGTAGGAAGAAAATGGTCCCTGGCCTTCAGAAATTTACATTTTTTGTGGAAAAAGAAACCGTGCATGGATATAGATATCCTTTTTGCATGCATTTCTCTTATGCATATATCTATTGTGATGGAGATTGAGAGAGTTATTAGTAGCTGTGGATTTCTAGCAGGTATTTGTTAGCCTCTGGGGGGGAATCTTTAAGGAGATTGGGAATTCAGAGAAGTGAGAGGGGAGTGCATTTGGATGGTAGCAATAATAATAATAATAACCATTGATTTTTTGATGCCAGCATTATAAATTAATAAAGTCCTGCTGAGATTTTTTTGGGGGAGAGTACTGTTCTTTGAATTCTTGAATGGCTCTTGTAATGAAGTTAAGTGTAGGTGCTCCTGCAGCACACATTCTCCTGTATTGTATAATTCTTGGTCATGTCTTTCTGTAAATATTTTATAGGGGAGTCTTCCCATATGGGAATAATTAGCCATTCACGAATTCAAATCTCTTCCCTAGAGAGTACTGCCATCCATCCAGTTACCCATACTCCTAATTTCAGAGTCATCCTTTACTCTTTTGTCTTCCTCCTTTCCCTATATCAAATTGGTTAAGTCTTGTAAGTTCTACTTATGCAATATTATTCATTATTTTATGAAGTGATTATTCCTGACACCCATGAGTAATCAAAACCATCCCAAATTTTTGCATCTCGTAGTGAACTTCCTGATAATGTGGCTGGTTCCCTGTATTTAGCTAGGGCTAGGTTGATCTGCTGATGGCAGACACATTCTTTCAAATTGTACTCAAAGCCTTTGCAGCCAGATGAGACCTACTACAGCCTGACTCAGCTGACAGGTTTTTTTTGTTTGTTTAGTTTTTTTTTCCTCCTGTATGTTTCCTCATTGCTTAAAGACAACTAAGTGGCAGAACGATTAGAGTATTGGACTCAAGAGTCAGGAAGACCAAAGTTTTAAATCTTGCTTCAGAAACCTAAGTAAGTCACATAATCTTTGACTCAGTTTCCTCATCTGTAAAATGAGGGTATTAATAGTTCTTCTCAAAATTATTGCAGGGCTCATATAAGACAATATGTAAAGTGCTTTGTGAACTTTAAAGCACCTTGTAAATTCTAGCTGTTATTATTGCTTCTCATCTGCTGCTTCATCTCATGCATGGTTGCCTGACTTGAATATGATTCAACATGCATGGACTATTGTTGTGGTAGCACAGATCTTTTTCTCATTTAATTTCTGGATAGTCCTTACTCCTGATAGTTAATATTTTTGGAGTGTCATTATTTTTGAGGAAACAACTGTGGGTCTGAAGTCAGAGAGCTGAATTTGAATCTAGCCCTGCTATTCTATGGTGTTGTGGAAAGAGTATTTGAATTGTTTTTGGCACTGATAGTATTTCCATGATCCACCATAACCTCGGCTTCTCAGTTTCCTCATCTGTAAAATGTGGATATTAATATTTATAGGACCTACCTTATAGGGATTTATGAAGGTCAAATGAAATCATCTGAGTGAAGTTGTATGTAAATTTTAGAGTACTATAAAAATGTATGTTAAACTATGATTGTTATAATAGCATGCCCTTGGGCAAGCCTTTCCAAACCTGTTCTGATATATGACAGCATAGTTTTTCTACCTCTGCAAACAAAGATTTAATGAAAAATTCATCCCCTCTGAAACCTGGTTCTTCATCTTTCTCCTCCTATGCCCCAGGCCATTAAAGACATCTATGTATAATCAGAAGCTTGGGTGGTATATTTGCAACTGTGGCTTCTTTTCTAAATGGCCAGGAAACTTTTTTTTTTTTAAACTGAATCTCATAGCTGTCTCCCCACTCAATCTGAGTACCAAACTGACAATATGTGATTTCTTTTCTTCTCCCATCATCCTAAATTCAATTTTTCTCTCCCTTTCTTCCTCTTTCCACCCCTTACTTCATCTATCCATCAGTGATTGCCTGACTGTGGCTACAACTATACTGAGGAAAGTGGTTATGGTATTCAGGACAATTGAGGCAGAACCATATTTCTTGTTTTTAATTATTTTTGATTTTTATTTATTCTTGATTTATTTTTGTTAGAGTGAATCATGGTTCTGATAGTAATTATTGGGAAAGAGGAATGTAGAGAAGTTTTTTTCAATAAGAATTGGGCAATATTTTAATTAATATTTGAAATACTTATGAAATGGGTTGGGTTTTCATTTCGTAAGAGGGAAAGTTGCAGTTCAAGCAAAGATGTTGAAGAAATAAATAGTAGTGGAATATCACACAAAGTACCCCAAAATATCTTATCAAAGAACTGTATGATTAGAAAAGGAAATGGATCGGTTATGTAGTGGGATACTTGCAGGAATAGCTTAGACACTTTGTATATTATACACATCACATAGTGGAAGGCCTGCTTGTTTCTGTGGAATTTTAATTGGAATACGTGGACAAAGATTGCACAGGATGAAAAAAGTGGTTTGTAATCTTGGCTATTAAAAATCACAGAATATCCAAGCTGGGATAGGCTTTAGAGATAATCTAATCCATTTCTTCCCCCTCCCTCATTATTATATTGTTAATGCTTATGCTATAAGTAATATTTAGAATATATTTGCATATGTATTTAATAGTATACTTGACATTTCTTTGTAATGTTCTTTTCAGTCTGTCTTAGAATTTGGCTTTATTAATTTTGCATTTCTTCCTTTTCTGATTAAATTGAATAATCTCTTTGGTTTTACAGGACAGCTATTTATTGATATAACCTCTCTACAGCCCCACATATTCTGTGAGACTGATGTTCAGAAGATCAGAAATTTGACCAAATATTAAAATATGTTTATGCAAAATATATAGTTGTTAAGTCCAATTTTAAAGACCTCTCGATAAATGTGTATATTTGAGGACTTCTAATTTTTATGTGTAGTGGTCACTTATGTAGTCTCTACAAAATTGTCACAAATTTCTTCTTAAATGTTTGCTAATTAGATAGGCCTTATTTGTATACTGTTGAAAGTGATTTTTTGGGAAAACATAACTGACCTCATTTTGTCCGAAATTTGTTGCTAAACCATTTCCTTGCCTTTCTGTATGATCCCTCTGACCCTTACTAAATGGATCCTCGGGTACCTCTCTATTCCTGACCACTTTAAAAGGACAAAAGAAAAGTCTTAGAACTTTGAGAAATTCCAGAAAGTCATGCCTTTTCTTTATCCCATAATTAAGTTTGGTTATAGTGGTTTAATTAATTTTAATTAGTGACCGTGAAGGTCTGTTTCCTCTACTCCTGTGTAAATGACTATGCTAATGGATGTATTCTTTCTTTTGTAAATTCCCTTCCGGTTTACCTGCTCTAACTGATCTTATTCAGAGCTGCTTTGTGAGAGAGATTTTAGAACTATTTATCATGGGGTGTGTCATGCTTTTGAATGGCTAAAAAAAACTTGTTTGCCCATCTGGCTTACTCTTGAAATGGAATTTGGTACCCTGAAAATTCTTGCAATAGGATCTCATCACTTCCATCTCTCCCTCTAACTAAACTACTTGAGGGTAGGGACTGATTTTGTTTGTTTGTTTAATGTTCTTACTACTGAGCCTAGCTCGCTATAAACTCTTAGTTAATGCAAGCTCTTTATTTAATATTTGTAGATTGATTGAATTAAGTGAATTCATGATTCTACTTTAATGATTTTTTTCTCCCCTTCCTCAGGGTCCAGCTTGAAATTAAAATATGGCAACTCAGGAAAAGAAACCTGAAAATCTTCAGACTTCAGAGTAAGATCCCAAATTGCACGTCCGTTTGCATACTCTTTGTGTTATATTACCTACCTCATTTATCATGAAAATCATCAGATTCCATGTGGCTTAGCTTATAAAGAACTGACTTTAGATTCAGGAAAAACTGGACTGAAGTCTCACCTTTGACCCTAATAACTGTTCAATGAGTGTTCTATGCAACTAATTTTTAAAACTAAGTTTCAGTTAAAGAAACATTTTCCTCAATTAAATTTCCATATATCAGTGAAATCACAGGTCTAATCCCTAGTCTCTCTTATAAACCCAAATAATTAATTATATATGTAAACCTAACTCTGGCTTCTTTTTAAGTATGTTGATTTTTCACTAATTTTCTTCAGATTTCCAAGTTTTACTAGGACTTAAGATATGATTACTACCTGTTTTAAAGATTAGCTTTCATACTTGTATGTTATAGTGTAATTTTGTAGTTTATTCCTTTCTGTTCCTTCATCACTTGGCAGGATGACAATTCATTAAATGCCAACACTAATAATCATGTTCCCAACAAGTAGCTTATCATTATTTCTTGTGTTTGAGTCTTAGCTATTAATAGTGTGCAGTAGGGCATCCTTAGAGTTGTTGGCCCCTCAGCATTCTTTTATATTTCTTGTCAAATAAATCATAATTTAAAAATTGTTTTCTTCCTAGATAGTTTACCTGTCTGGTTCTTTTTTTCTTTATTTCAACTACATTATTACAGTTCTTTTATCCTACAATTTTGTTTCCTTTTCCTTTGTTGGATTATTGCAACCCAGGGAAAGAAACGAAAGTTAGAGAAATTTCATTTCTTGTCTTCTGATTATGCTGCTGAGTCATTGTCATTTATCAGTTATTTACTTCCTTTTCTACAGGATAAAAATAAAGATCATGACTACTTTCGTTTTTATCTTTTATCATTCAAGTGAATGGGAATTAAGTAAATATCTCTGAATTACTTGTCTGTACTTGTTTTGTAATCTGCCCTGTAGTATATGGATAGTGTAGGGAAGAAAGACTGGGAATCTAGGTCTGCCTTTTGCACTAACTATTAGCCATATGATTTTGAGGAAGATTTTTACTCTCTCCAGGTTTCACAATTTTTTCATCTGTAAAATGAGGGAATTAAACTAGAGGATGTTTGTGATCATTTACTGTTATGAATCTATGATCCTTTGATCTGTCCTTGATATATATATATACATACACATATATATGTAGTATACATATGTGAGACTTGATTTTCTAATGCAAAGATGAAAAATTGGGATATGAAATTTATGGCAATATTTTGAATTTGTTGTTAAACTAATGTTAGAATTTGTTGTGTTTATGATTAATGGAAGAGTCTTAGATTTAAACTGGATAATGGCCATAGAATGTCAAAACTGGGGGAAAAATTATAGACATTTAGTCTATCCTTTCCTCTGACCTCTTTCTCTGATTTTGTAAGTCATTCTTGTCTACTTGATTATATATAATAAATATGCATAATTGTTCAGTTAGTATTTAACCTTTTTTTCTAATTATCTTTTTAGTCAGTCTTACATTTTGATGATCACATTTAATCATGTTATATTAATTTTTCATTGATTTTTTTTCTTGTTTTTAAAATAATTTTTTGGTTCATAGCCATTTCTGAATAGAAATGATTTAAATAACCTTCCTTGCTGTCCTCTTGTGTGTACATATGGGTACTTGTACTCACTCACAGATATATACACTTACTCACAGATATGTACACATACACAGATGTGCATACATACTCACAAATGTGTACACATATTCACACACACTCTCACATTCACCCTCATACTCAAAATTCTCCATTGTGGCAGAGAAAAACAGTTAAACCAAACTAAGTGACACAGTGATGCTATCTGACAATTTATGGACCACTCTATACCTGTCATTGGTCCCCTATCATTTTACTACATAATCCACTAATTTTCTACCAAAAGATGGAAGATGTACTTCCTCATTTCTTCTCTGGGGTCATGATTGGTCATCACAGTTACAATACTCTGTGAATTTAGCTTCTGTATCTTTTTTACTTTGTATATTTCTATTAATTTTTATTTAGCAAAAAAGAAAAAAGATACTGTTTTGAAATTTTATGAATTAGCAATTTATATTCAATCTGTTGCTGTCTTTTCAATTATAGCTTCAGGAGCTTTGAGCACTTCTTTACACTTTACATCTGGCCTTCCTCATCTCTTTTCTGGACTAATACAAAAATCTTTGAATAAGGCTCTATTTTTAGTCTCTTCCATCCATTCCATTCTTCATGTAGCTGCTCAAATAATCTTTCTAAAGGATAAATCTGTGTTATTCTTCTACTTGACAACCTTCAATAGTTCCTTATCACCTTTAAGATAAAATAGAATAATTAATTCCTTGACTTGGTTTTTAAAGCCTTTCAGGCTCCAGCCTACCATTTTAGGCTTATTTCAAATTCTTTTTCACACATTCTGTGCTACCAGCCAAACTGGCTTGTGTTATACTCTGAATTTGTCCTTCCTGTCTCTTTATCTTGCAGTTTATTCTTTTTCTCTGGAATGAGAAAATGTTGAAAACTATCTGTGTACCTTCTCCTTACCTTCTGCTTCTCAAAATTACTTTCTGGTTTTCTTCATTTTATGCTACCTTTTACTGGCATGATTTGTGATCCCTTTAGTTATTGGTATTCTTTTTCTCCCTTATCAAATGAATGATAACTATTAACTATTTACTTATATTGTCTCCCCAGTAGAATATAAACTTTATAAGAACAAAGATTGATTTTGGTTTTATCTTTGTATCATTACTAACTTAGCATGTGCTTGAAATATACATACATACATACATATATATATATACACACACATATTATTTTAAAAATATTTTAAATAATTTAGTTTTTTCTCAATTATGTGTAAAAACAACTTTTAAAAATTGTTTTTATTTATAAATTCTATCCCTTCCACTTTCCCCATCCCTGAGACAGTAAGCAATCTGATACCACTTATAATATGCAATCACCTAAAACATATTTCCATATTAATCATTTTGTGGGGGAAAAAAGTGGAATAAAAAATGACATACTTTGATCTGTATTCGGAAGCCATCAATTCTTTCTCTGGAGGCAGATAGCATTTTTCATCATGAGTCCTTTGGGATTGTCTTGGGAATAGCTAAGTCACAATTGATCATCATACAAAATTATTGGTTCTGGTTCTATTCACTTTAGTCTGAAATATTTAAACTTATTAAATATTTGTTGGATTGGCTTGGATTAATTTGGGGCATCCTTCTGAAAATATGTTTAGCGTGGATTTTGAGCTACACATTTTTCATTTTTGCAGGTAGCTATAACTGGTAGCTATAAACTGACTTAAATTTCATTGTACTGAATTTATGCTGAGTTTGACACACTTAGTCATGAAAATATATCTCACAATTGCAATAGAACTACTTGTTCTTTATGATGTTTCTTTCACATCTCTTAGAGATGTGACTATATTTACAATATTAACTTTGAACTCACTTTACATGAATTAAGTCATTCTCAGAATTAATTAGTACCACAAATAGATAGCCATAAAAAGAAAAACTGGTCTGAAAGTAAAGCTTCATGTTGATGGAATGAGGTACTGAATCCCTAGGAACATGTGTTGGGAGAAGAAAAAGACCATGTGGCCTTTTCCATCAATGGCTAGCTAAGAAGAACCCATGTGGTCTTTTTCATCAATGACTTATCTAAGAGTACCTTGAGCATCCTCTATTTTGATCATAAGATAGAAGATTGGGAGGGGAATAGGATGTTTGAATAATAGGAAGATTAATAATTAAGGAAAAGGGGGAAAAAGTTTTTCCAATTTTATTTTTGTGCCATCCCCATCCCTATCCTTTCTCTCTGCGTACCATCACCTCTGACATTCATTCTAATAATTAAGCTGGCTCAGACCCAATTTCTCTGAACTTTCCAGAATCTCACTGGCTTCTGACTTTGTAGAGCCTGGATAAACACTAAACAATGCACTCTGTAATACTTTGTCAGCAATTGAGAATCATAATCTGGAAGGTTCTCTGAGAAGGTGTGTGTTTATTCTTCTTTGTATTTTATTGGGATAGTATAATCTTAAGAGACACGAGACTCAATTATATTGTTAAACTAGTAAAGACCTTATGGGAAGAGAGGATTTTTCAGCAGCATCAGCCACAAAAATTTTATGTTTACCTACTATGAACTAGCTGGCCTAGGAATACTTGAATTAAAGTCACTGAAACTGTCAGAATTGTAGGCAGCTGTCTAAGAATATAATTTTTATTTTTATTTATTCATTTGTTTTTAATTTCTTTTTTCTCTATAGTATTTTATTTTTCCAAATACACAGAGTTTTCAACATTTATTTTTGTAAGATTTTTGTGTTGCAAATTTCTTGCCCTCCTTCCCTTATTTCCTCCCTTCCCCAAGACAGCAAGCAATCTGATATAGATGTTAAACAAATGCAAATCTTTTAAACATATTTCCATATTTGTCATCTTTGTTGTGCAAGAAAAATCAGACCAAAAGGAAAATAAAATAGGAGAAAGAAAAAGCAAACAGACAAACAAAGGTGGAAATACTAAACTTCGATTCACATTCAGCCTCCATAGATTCTCTGGCTGCAGATGGCATTTTCCATTCCAAATATATTGGAGTTAAGATAATAATTTTTAGAGAAAGAGCTCTCATTTTTTTGGTGGAGGGAATTTTCTCCTCTGAAAATTCCCTTTGCTAATAGAATCCTAAATCTAATCCCATTTTCTCTCAGATCTACAGGAAAGTTATACATGCTCTGGAGAGACAGAAAGATAGAAAGCATGATCCCTGATCTTAAAGGATTTACAGACTTGTTGGGAAGATAAGATATGTACTTAAACAGGCAAGTTCTGCAGGAATGGAATAGATATTTTTTTTAGGACTGGGGTTAGCAGGAAAGCTTGATGGAGGACACAGTTTTTGATCTGAATGATGGATGAAATTGAGACAGAAGAGCAATTCTTTGGGAGTTGGAGATTGAAGCAAAGACAAGGTGTGGAGAAGCACCATGACTGCAAATATAGCAGTTATCTTTGGGGGAATGTTATAAATAGTAATTGCAATTTTGGATGTTTGAAACAGCAAAAGAATATGATGGTAGAAATTTACAAATAGATAACTAGATGAAATAAAGAATTGCTGCTAAGGAGACATCAGGAAGGAAGGTACATATTTTGAAGTAATTTAAGTGGTAATGATAGTTGAAACTGTGAGAACAGATATTTCTTATTAAAAGAATATAGACTCTTTGGGCGTCCCCACATTTAGGAGTAGTCCTTTTTTTAGGACTTACAAAGTGCATTTCTTAACTTCTAATTAGTAAACAAGTAGTTTATGTATACGAGTATTAATATCCATTTTGCAGACAAGAAAACCAGAACTCAGGCTTATCCATGATAACTCAGTTAAATGTAGGAACTAGGATTTTGTATTCAGATCCCTCATCAATCCAAGTCTACTGTATACTCTGAGGCCATAAATATAAGAACACCTAGGGCAACATAGCTAAGGAAGGAGACCAGATTGACCAGCGGAACCAGACAGCCCTGTAAAGTTATGTAAAATCACCAACAAAAAGTTATACAAACTTAAAGAGACTTAACTTCTTTGAAACCAGGAAGAACTTCCAGTGAATGATTCCTTTCATATACAAACCTAGATAGTCCCACATCCTCTGGAGCCAGGAAGAGGAATATCCAGAGAATATGCCCTTTCACATACAAACTTAAGTAGTCTTGCCTATTCTGTTCTATTGTTCTATCTCTGTATAAAGTAGGCCTTCAGAAAATGTCTCTTTGCAAAAATCACTTCTCTCTTGAGGATGATAATTGCCTGCCGAGAGCGTTATTTTGGTGTCTTTTTTAACAATAAAGGCCTTTTTTTTTTTTTTTTTTTATCACAGCCTTTTGAGTAAGTGTATTTCCGCCATGAGCTACCTTGGTGCCTTGAAGAACTAGGATCACACACCCATCCCTGCCACAGGACCCTACCCTCATCAAGATGATCCCACTCCCAATTTCCTTTCTTATGGTCAAAGTAAAAGAGGGCATCTCAAGGCATCCTGCATCCTTGGATAGGTAGCCATTGGTACATAAGGTCTGCTCCCCATGAATGAAAAAATAAGAGGCATATCTGCTTTTCTCCAAACATGATTCCCAGGGCTTCAGGCCTTTGTTTCATCAATAGAAATCCTCACTTTTTGAATACTTCTTTTTCTTCTTGCTTGAGTGTGAGGAAGGTGATAGACAGAGAGGGGGGAGTACTTTTGTAGCCTGACAATGATTGAAGTGGGAGTACATGAAGCTGGTTTAAGGAATGAATGGGTAGAAATGAGGCAGCAAAAATAGAATAATCCTTTGTAGAAATGTCCCTCATAAATTTATTTCACTATTTAGTAAATCTCACTGAGAAGTTTTGCAAAGTAAATGGCAAAACCCCTCCAGTATCTTCACCAAGAAAATCCCAAATGGCATCACAGTGACACACCACTGAAATGACTGAAGGACAACAACATTAGGAGGCTTGTAGGCCCTTTAAAAAAAGGGAAATATTTATTGTAGGAAGATCTAGGCGAAATCTTAAAGAGGTAATCTGGTTTAACTCCTTCATTCTCTTGATGAGTAAGCGGAGTCCCAGAGAAGTTAAATGATGCCTCTGTTAATAAGGACCTAAGTTATTAAAACTTGTCAAATGTATGACATGATCTGAAGAAAGAATATTATTAGAAGTCTAGACTCAAGACAAAAATTAATGTAGTCTGGTAAATGGCCAGTTTAGTTTCAAGCTTGTAAATTTAATCTTGGTTTTGACATATATTTTTGGTTTTTTATCTTGGGGATTACTTCACTCTATCTGACTTGCTCACGTTAAAGTGCTATTTAAATAATAAGTTCACAGAGGTTCCCATTCTATCTTAATCTAATTAGTGCTTTTCTTTATTGTTTAGTTAGCAGCTTATACTTTGAACTCTTTAGTTGTTAACTATAATTTATTTGGAGACATTCAGCAAAAGTTTTTTGAAATGAATTCAATTGAAATTCAGAGGTGCCCAAGGATTTACCTGGGTAGGTGTTCAGCATTGTTTAAGGAGAGAGGCTGTGAATAAATAATGGGAGTAGATTCTGAGTAGGATTTGAGAAGTTATAGACAAATTCCTTTAACCTTTCTTTTGTCTGTTTCACTCCTAAAATGAGAGTGCTGAAGTAGATGATCCCTGAAGTCTCTTTCAACCTCTGAAATTCTCTGATTTTAGGACCCAGAGGAAAAAAATCTCCTTCTATCCCTTTTAATCCCTTCCTGCCCACCCCATTTAAGAACAAAAGTATTTGTTTTTAAACAAACGTCAAGCTTTTCCTAGATTTTAATTTTCAGAATTTTAATTAAGATGAGAATTAATGTAGAATGCTTCAGTTTGAGACTGGAGATCTGTGTTGGACCCATTCTGAGATGCTCTTTTGTTCTTTGATGGGCTCAAATTGTACCTCAGTTTCCTTTAGTGTCTAAATGAAGATAATGTATCCATTAATCATCTTGGATGTTAGAAGGAAAATGTTTTGCAAAGCTTAAAATATAACCTAATTGTGAGTGATTATTTAAAGTATAGAACTAATTCTTGTTCCATGCCTCTCATTTTTATTTGCTCTTTTGAAATTTTATGTTTGTTCCCTTTTTCATCTGTTCGTTCTTTTTTTCTTTTTCTTTTTCTTTTTCTCTTTCTTTCTTTCTTTTTTCTCTCCTTTTTCTTTTTCTTTCTTTGTTTTTTTTCTCTTTTTTCCTCTTTCTTTTGTTCTTTGTTTCTTCTTTTCTCCCTTCATCCCTCCTTCTTTCCCTCCCTCCCTCCCTTCCTTCCTTTTTCTTTTTCTTTTTTTTTTTTTTGGGGGGGGGACTAATTTTCTCTTCCTTGATGATTCTTTTACTGTCTAACTCTTTTCCTCCCCTGCTTTTCTGTCTCAATGCTTGATTCTATACATAATGAGTTGGAAGAACTTTGGAGAATTACTTGCTCAATGCCATCATTTTTGGTGTAGGGCCAGTACTGAAATTTTACTGATTTGGTTTTTTGCTTATATTATTTTAGTTCCCAGACCTTAGAGTAATTAATCAATGTCTACTCTGCCCTTACCTCTCCCTTCCTCCTTTCCTATCTTTTCTTATCTCCTCTCCTTCCTCTTCTCCTTTTCATTCCAAATTCAGCCCCTTCTCACTATTCCACACTGAGATAACAATAGCAATAATTGGGCTGGCATTTGTGTCTTTTCCGTGTTTTGTTGCCTATGAATTGATTAGTTCAATTATCTAAATTGAACTTCTCTTCTCCCCCCAATTCTTGGTTAATTCTAGTAGTTCATTGGACCTAGAAAAACTCCCCAAATCTAATGTTCAACACTCAAACCCAGACCCTGCAAATTAAACTTATATTAGGTTTGTATCCCTTTTTTAGGTTCCACCCCTCCTTCTCACCAAACCTTATAACTGGTTGTTACTATTGATTATTATCCTTATTTTCTGGGCTTTCTTTCATTAGCCTAGTAACTTCAGATAGCCTCTTCTCTGAAAGATGTATATGCATTAAAAAAAAAAAATCTTTTGCTCTGTATTTTTCTTTTATAACAGTGAACATTTAATTCACCTTTCAAACCCAAATATCTCAGAAATGAAAGAAGATATTCTTTACCATTTTAATCTTGGGACTAAAACTCATGACTTACAGACCATGTTTGGAGATGTAAAGGTAAATATATATATTAATTTTTTTTCTTTTAATTTTCTTTATTTTTTTGTTATATTTAAGTTCTGAACTGTCTCCTTCCCTGCTACCCTATCCTGAACTAGGGAAGGCCACGATTTCTCTCTGTTTCTCACTGTCTCTCTCACACATCTCTCTCTCATACACACACACATATTTTCTTTCTCTGAAGGTGGATAGCATCTACAAGGGTCCTTTGCAGTTGATTTAAATAATATTCAGAATAACTTAAGTCATTCATAGTTTTTCTTCAAAGAGTATTGCTGTTACTGTATGTATTTTCTTCCTTGTACTCTTTTCACTCTTCATCATTTTATGCAAATCTTTCCTTGTTTTTCTAAAATCAACTAACTCATCATTTCTTATAGCACAGTAGTATTCCATCATAATCATATGCCATAACTTGTTTAGTCATTTCCCAATTGATGGGACATCCCCTCAAATTCTTTTCTTTGCTACCACAAAGATCTGCTATAAGTATTTTAGAACATATAGGTTCTTTTCCTTTTTTTCCTCATCACGTTGGGAAACAGATCTAATTGTGGTATTGCTGAGGCAAAGGGTATACAGTTTTGTAACTCTGTGAGCATAATTCAAGGTTCTTCTCCAAAATGAATAGATCTGTTCACAGTTCCACCAACAGGGTATGAATGTCCCAATTTTTCCACACCCTCTCTAATATTTGTCATTTTCCCTTGTGTCTTCTTAATTATTCTGAGTATGTGTGAAGTGATATCTCAGAGTTTTAATTTACGTTTCTCAGTCAATGATTTGGACACTTTTTTATATAACTATAAAATTTTTATTTCTTCTTTGAAGAATTACCTATTCATATCCTCCTCCTATTTACCGACTGGGGAAGTGACTCATTCTTATAAATTTAACAAAGCTCTTTGTTTATTTGAGATATGAAGCCTTTATCTGAGAAACTGTCTATAAACTTTCCACCTCCCCCTAATCTCCTCTTTTTCTTCTTATCTTGGTCACAGATTGTTTTATTTGTACCAAACCCTTTTTAATTTAATGTAACCAATGCTATCTCTTTATTCATAAATTATTCTCTTATACCCTAAATTTAATAAATAAGATAGAATGATTTTCTGATTTTCTTATATCTTTATTTATATTTATATTTATATTGTGTATCTTTTTGAATCTTTGAATCTTTTATTGGTAAATGGTGTAAGATACTGGTCTGTTCCCAATTTCTGCAAGATTTTTACAATACTTTTTTAACCAGTGTATTTTTTAATCTCAGAAGATTAAATCTTTGTCAAACACGGGTTTATTAAAATATTACATATTGTACAGTATGATATAGTATATTGTGCTGTATGGTATGGCTAAGTGTCCTTTCTTACATTTTTTCATTAATTTCTTTGATATTCTTGATCTTTTTTCTTTCAAATGAATTTTGTTCTCTTTTCTAGAACAATTATATATATTTTTTGGTAATTTAAATGAGGTGACATTGAATATAAATAGATTAGGTAGACCATATGAAAAGGTTGTAAAAGTTGTACATGTGACTAAGCTGCTTTATTGTTTACAATGTGTGTGTATGTTTAAAATAAACTAAAATAAGAAAAATAAAAAATAAATTAAAATAATACAAAAGTATGTTCATATCACCTTTGCTTAAAAAAAAAAAAACAAACTTTTTCTCTGTCAACTACAAAGGAATAAGACTTCCCCACAAGCATTGCATGTGCTGTAGGAAAAGAAAGCAATTTCAGCAACGTATTTTTTACTTAAAGTGACATATTCAAGATATTTAAATTTTTGTAGTACTTGATATGTTGTAAAATATCTGAATATTTTATATTTCATATTCTTGAACTGTGTAGGCTTCATTTCCCCCTTCCCCATCCCTTTTGTATAAAACTTTTCTGTGGGCTTTAATTGTTATTTTTTGATATCTCCACATACATGTATGTGTGTACTTTCTTTTCAAAATAGCTCTTATTTTAGGGATACAACCTAAATTAGGCAAATCAATAAAATACACTAATTATGTGAGTAATTTGATATTTATATGTTGTTATATGATCTTCTTCTTAGTTTGTTTGTGTTGGAGGAAGTCCTGTCCGGATGAAAGCTTTCATTAGCTATATCGGAGAAGAGTTGGGACTTGCACCACCTGGCACAGACCATCCTAACATTTGTGAAGGAACTGACCGCTATGCCATGTACAAGATTGGGCCTGTGTTATCAGTTAGTGTAAGTACAATATTTGTCAATTAATTTGATTAACCTTTTTTCTGCAAGACATAATCATGCCTCTTCCTAATTTATAGAAATGGAGGGAAATTCTGACTCAGGTTATTTGTGAAATCTGATAGGATGCTATTGTGGTTGGCAATTTCCAAGTTTCTCCTTTTGGTTATTCATTTAACTGGGAATGAAAAAGATGCTACTGGGGTTGGGAATTTCAAAGTATTCTTTTAGGTTTATTCATTGAATTGGAAATGAGATGGCTGGGATGCTACTGGGGTTAGGAATTTCAAAGTTTCCCCCTTTGGAATTCTTTACTCCCTGGAGTTACTTAATTTGAAAGGCTGATTGTAAAGTAAATTAGTGATAAGTTCCCTATGAGAAGGCTCCAACAGTTTTGGGTGAGTGGGGCGATGTGGTAGATTGGGGGAGGATTAGAAAATTGGAGAATCTGGAATATAATTTAATTTTGGTGTGCCATAATCTACATCCCCGAGAGATCCATATTAGTGGGATTTAAGATCTGGAGTATTAGAAATATTTAAATTGCAAATCACTTCAATATACAAGTATTTAAATTGTTCTTTCCATATTACCTTATTAAAGACTGTATTACCAATAAATGTCATACCTTTCTAGTTGACAGATGTGGAAACTGAGATGTAGAAAAGAAGAGATTTACTCAGTGTCACATGAGTATTGTATTTGTGACAGAATCCTGATGTCATAATTCCTCATCTAATTCTGAGTCATTTTATTTAGAATTTCACTGTATTATTAAAAATAACGAAGATTATCAAATGGTCATTTTGAATGCTTTAAAAGCAAGAGGTCTCCCCTAGTCCTTACTTTTTGATTAATGTCTAGATAATATTAAAGTATCATAGAGGCAGCATGGTTGTAGTGGATAGTGTTACAGGCATTGGAAGAAGGAAGGCCTGGATTCAAATGTTGTCTTCAGACACTTCTTGAATGACCTTAGGCAAGCCACTAAACTGTAGACCTCAGATTTCTCATCTATAAAATGAGGGGAATTGAAAATTGATATCCCACTTTATTTTGTATCGTTTTATTAAGGCTTAGTCAATTTGCTATGTATTAATGCTACGTATTAGTTACTTAATATGTGAACTTATTACGTTCATTATTATGTAATACGAAATTAGTTACGTAATATATATTCTCTGAACCAAAGCTTAGGTGCAAGCTTCCTATAGTACGCATTGCTAGCTAAGCCATCTTGATATGATTTCTTCATGTCCACTTTTAAAACCACAAGGGGAAACATGACCCTTTCCTAAAATAAACTGCTTTTTTTTTTCTTTTCAAAACTGTTCATTGAATATTTGCTTAATTGGCAGCAATGTGGCAGTAGAGCTTTGTGCCTGGAGTTAGTAAAATTTGAATTCAAAACCTAGTTGGCCTTGAGTAAGCCATTTAATTCCTTTTGGCTTCATTTTCTTCAACTGTAAAATGAATATAATAATAGAATTTACAGTGTTGTGAGGATATAATAAGATTTGTTGTTAAATTGTTTGTCATGTCTGACTTTATGAATACATTTTGGGGTTTTCTTGGTAAAGATACTGAAGTGATTTGCCATTTTCTTTTCCAGCTTATTTTTAAAAAAATTATGGAATAAATTTTATAACATAGTATAAATAAAAAGGATTATACCTGAAAGTGCTTATCTTATTATGTACAACTTGCTAATCCTTTTAAGTTTATAGTAAAAATAGGTAAATTTCTTCATTTTCCCTTCTCTTTGCTGTCTCCCATGGCTATCATATAAATAGGTATAAAATTATTCTACATACACTTCTTCTTTTTTTTTTTAATTTTTAATAGCTTTTTATTTACAAGTTATATGCATGGGTAATTTTACAGCATTGACAATTGCCAACCTTTTGTTCCAATTTTTCCCCTCCTCCCCCCTCCCCCGTCCCCTAGAGGACCAATACATGTTAAATATTCTACATATACTTCTATTTATTAGTTCTTTCTGTGGATGGATGGCCCCCAAATTGGGGTGCCAAAATATACCTCCAGACTAGCTCTCTGGAGGACCTCGGACCAGCCCTTGGTCTTAGTGGAGGAGACCCACAAGAATGATCAAAGATGGAGTCTTATTATTTCAAGTCCTCTCAGCCCCTAAATATCTTAGTACGATTACATCACTACAGCACACTGAGCATGTGCCCTAGAGAGACATTACATCACCACATCGCCAAGCAGCACAGTGTTAACTATAAGCACCCTGCTATTGATATATAAATGCCTCCTTAAAAGTATCCCTTGCTTCAATAAAAACACAGGTTGTCACACCTCTTCCTCTATTTGACTTGTCAGGAAAGCTGAGACACCCCCCTCCCCCCCCAAGGGGAGATGAGAGCCAAATCAGACATTGTCAGCACCTCTGGTTTGAAGGGTCTTATACCTCACCCAGAGTTCCCCCACTATCCATGGCCCTCTGTAGATGCAGATAATGTCTTCCTTCATATGGTCTTCATTATTAAATCTGGGTATTTTTAATAGTCAAAATAACTTATTCATTCAGTCATTCTTAAAATAACATGGCTTTTACTATTATACCAGGTTCTCTTGGTTCCCTTGTTTTGTTCTTTATTATTTTGTGCAAGTCTTACCATGTTTTTGTAAGACTACTGAGCTCTTCACTTCTTAAACACAGTAGTATTCCATCATAGTCACACACAATAACTTGTTCAATAATCAATGAAGAATCAATAGCATGCTGCCCTCTCCCTCTCCCCCTTGAAAAGTGTCAACCAGACTAGACTTTAAGGCCCCTGATTGCCCAAGATTATATAGTTTCTCTTCACTGAAGGGATTGTTAGATCCCTTCCTAGCTCCTGAGAAATCTTGAGTCCTATTTTTTGGTAATTGGTAGTTTTGCTAATGGGCAGCTACATAGTTCAGTGGTTAGAGTGCTGGGCCTGGGATCAGAAAGACCCAACTTCAAATTTGGCTCCAGACACTCACTTTGTGACCCTTGGCAAATCATGTGATCTCCACTTACCACAGTTTACTTTTCTGTAAAATGAGCTGGAGAAGAAAATGACAAACCATTCCAGTATCTTTGCCAATAAAACTACATGGACAGTATGGCCCATAGGGTCATGGGTAGTTGGATACAACTAAATAACGACAATAAAGCTTTGCTGATACAGTTGTCGTGCTCATTACTCTGTGTTTCAGTTTCTCTATAACAGATTTTTATCTCAGGTTGAACTCACTGACTTCTAAGGTCTCTTCCAGTTCTGAATCTGGGCTTCTAATGTGTTTATATAATAACATGTCCTATGTACAATTTAGACTTAACTTCCACTTCCAAACTGCAAAGTGTCTAAAAGCCTTTAAGAGATTAAGAGTTTCAGACTGTCACAAAATCAAAAGAATTTGACTCCCTAAGGAAAGCTGGTGGTTACATACAGAATAAAGAAGCAAAATAAGAAATAACAGGGACCTATTCTGTCAGCATCATTAGAAATGATAGCAGGCAGGAGGAGAAAACAAAAGTATAAAATCATAGTGCATGGGGCTGTTGTGTGTAGGGTTGTTTGTTCAACAATTGTAGTTGGGTTACAACATTTATTTTTATGTTATGTTATATGTTACAATGACCATTGAAGTAGACTTTTTTTTATTAATGTTAACTAATAGACTAGAGATAATGTTTAAGAACCTGCAAAAGCAAAGACTATTGAACTTAATGTGTGATAGGGCAAAGAATTTTGAATTCTGAAGTAAAATTTTTGTTTAAACATGTGTACAGTTTGAAATTCTTTTCAAGATAATATGTTCTAATTTTATATATATTTAATTTTTTTTCCAGCATGGCATGGGAGTTCCTTCCATGGGAATCATGTTACATGAACTCATCAAATTACTATATCATGCCAAATGTTCTGATGTTATCATCATTCGCATTGGCACATGTGGCGGGATAGGTATCTTCTCTAAATATACTTGATTTTTCTATCAACTTGGTTCAAATATAATGAGAGATGGCCACAGCAAAGAATTGTTTATTTGCATTGTTAAATCTCCTAGAATGGTATAAAATTTAGTATTTGGAAGTCTGTCTTGGACCTGGCCAAACATTTTTTATTGTTATTGGAAGCACCTCTTTTTAAAAAAGTTTCTCTATTATTGTGGCAATGAGGCAGCATCATGTTGTAGGAAGATACTTGTTCATATATGGAAGCCTGCCCCTTTGGAATGAAGTCAGATATGGCTGGCTATTTCTGAGAACTTTTTAGGGTCAGGTAAGACCATTCAGACTCAGCTCATTCATTAGCTAAACATAGTCATCAAGCTGTATCCAAGTGAGAACAGGATACCTAATTACCCCAAGCTTTTAAAAAGATGTCACAAAGTTCTCTATACAGATTTATTTTTGTCTCCAAATGGTTGGTTATATTGTTTAATTACTTAAGTTAGAGTTAATGTGATATTTGCATTTCTATGAAATGCCTTTCAAAATGTTTCAATTAGCATTTTCTTTGGTTTTGAATGACATGTGCTTTTCACATTCCCCAAATTTGAGCAAAATCTGTCTGAAATTGAGCCTATCATAAGTAGATTTCAGTATGTGAATTAAGATGAATACATTCAATATTCATCAACACATTGTCTATAAAATGTAAGTCCAAGGAGGTGTAAGGTTACTGTATAAATCTAATATTCAAGTTTATTACGAAAATATTTATAACTATTTTTTTGTCTTAAGTTTAGTAATGAACCATAGCCTATATCAGTTAATAAAAATCTAGTTCCATTCATACTGAATATATTCTTAAGTGTGAAAGGTTGTGAGTTAGGATAAAAAGATCTTTTATTATAAAGGCAAGTAAAGATAAACATCCAGAAGCAGCTGGAATAGAGAACTGAGTTGAATTGGTTTTTTTCTACTTGAAACTTTTTACAAAATTTAAAGCAGAACTGATGTCACTTAAAGGGGAAAGTAAAGCCAAGTCAAAAGTCCCAGAGTTGAACTTTATAACACTTGAAGTATTTGCATAGTGGCATTTGGCTTTCAGTTTTTGTGGGTTAAGGAAAGACAAAAGAAAACAATTTGGATCATTTAAATTTCAGCAATACAACACATGCATATATATTTCTATATGTATAGTAACCATAAGAAAACTTTTTCATTTACGTTTGAGTAGGAATTTACCATATTGTCTAGTTTGAATTGCATTTTTCAGTTTTCTATTATGAAGAGCTGGGAAGAGCTAAGTTAAATGTGATCCTGGGTTTTCCTTTCTGATAATTCAATCCTTAAGGATAGAATTTCAAGACAACAGATAAATGGATAATTAAACATGTCAACTAGATTGTATTTCAAATACATCTTTTAAATACGATTGAGACGTTTTCATTCAAAAATAGTAATAAGCATCTACGAAGTACAAGCTGCAGCAGATGGTTTACTTTCCAGATTACCTGGTTTTATTGAATTATATTTCATAAACTCATAAAAACATACAAAGTTAGCCTTAAAAAGATGACAAATCTTAGGAATCACCTAAGCTATCTAATCCAATCTCATCATTTTCAAAAAGGGAAAACTGACCTAGAGAAGGAAAAGTAGTTTGCACATATCATGATGGCTAAAGCTTTTCCTTTGATCAATAATGTACACAACAGATTTGATCGTGATATTTCCTTTAAAATAATAGTATATGGTTTTATTTGATTCTCCACATTTTAATATAAAGCACTTTAGAAATTATTTATATATAATAGCCCACTTTAATTTCCTCTGCTGCACTGTTAACTTCACTGATGTGCCAGTAAATAAATAAATAATAATTCAATATGCCTAAAGGAGTCAGAGCTAGTATTTTGCATTTTATTGGTAACATGAAGGTTCCTTAGTAACTTTAAAGTGGGCCTAGTCTCTTCCCAGTTATTAGTAGTCTGGAAACCTACTCCATCAATTTTTTTCTGCTGTGGATAGAGGCAACACTTGCAGAAGGGACATTACAGAGTAGTATACTTTGAAATAACAGTGCACATCCTTCTTTGTCTTTGCATGTGAAAAATGTATTTGGGCAGATGTTCTTGATTGGGAAATCATGCTGTGTTTATCAAGTATATACCTTTCTTTTAGGTCTAGAGCCTGGCTCAGTGGTACTAACCAGAAATGCTACAGATTCTTGCTTCAAACCTCAATTTGAACAGATTGTTTTGGGGAAACGGATAGTGCGAACTACAGAACTCAGTGATGACCTGAATCAGGAATTAATGGAGTGTGCCAAAGAGATGAATGAATTTAATACTGTCATAGGAAATACAATGTGTACTTTAGATTTCTATGAAGGTAAGGTGACCATTTGCTAAATGAATCTAAATAAATTAGAAAATAATATTTATACGTATATCAAATGACTCATTAATCCTTAATATACTTCTTAGGTCAAGCTCGGTTGGATGGTGCTTTCTGCTCGTATACTGACAAGGATAAGCAAGAGTATTTACAGGCAGCTTATAATGCTGGAATCAGAAACATTGAGATGGAATCTTCTATTTTCGCAGCCATGTGCGGTGCTAGTGGCATCAAAGGTGTGTTTCTGTTCTTTGTACCCACCTGGAACTTTTCCAGTTAAATATGACAAACCAGCATAAGACAAAAATGCAAAGCATCTAAATGCAAAATTTAAAATGAGGCAAATGTGGGTAAATCCCTTATGGAAGACCTGATGAACTAACTGCTTATGTTTTTAAACACATTTATAAGTTGGTTATTTGGATGTCAGTTCATTTCCTCATAACAAGGCTTTAATACATGGCAATTACGTTCTTAGTTCATAAAAGTTCATTGAACAAAAATATAGCAGGACTAGTATGGTATTCCACAAAAGAAAATGCTTGAGAGAGGTAGTTTTTTATTTTAATCTGAATGTTTGGTAATATTTAGGTGTGACTCTAATGTAGTATCTTGTATTTGTGACCCTAAAATAATTTTGATCAGGTTTGTTTTGGACCAGAAAATCTTGTAGCTTTCTGGGTAATTTTGATTGTTCTCTTTGAATGATCGGATTTCATAGAATTGTAGACCCATATAATTTTAATAATAGTGAACCATTCAGATTATTTAATCCAAATTGTTCATGTTCTGGATGAAGACAATGAGGTCTATAAGCTTAAGATGGTTTTCTTAATGTCATACTTTTATTTACATCATTCATTTGAGGAAACTGAGGTAGCAGATTTTAAGTAATTTTCCAAAGTTCACACAAGTGTTGGAGATTATATTTGAACTCTGGTTTTCCTAATTCCAAGACCAGTGCTCTATCTGTTTTGCCATCTAGTGGCCACTGAAAAACTTTGTTTTGATATGAAATTAAGGAGTGAGGCATATAGTCCAAGATCCCACTGAAATTGAAATAAGGGGCTCTGGGTTTGTGTCCCAGTCCTACCACTTAGCTTGTATGACTTTTGAAGAAATAACTTTATCTTTCCCCGTATTAGTTCTTTTATCTGTGAAATCAGAGAGATGGCCTCTGCCTCTACAGTCTCTTCTATCTCAGCATCTCTTAAATTCTCTCCATTCTTGTGCTGCTAAATATGGACTTCATTCTGGGCTCTGTACAGATTTCCATTGGAGTCCTTTAGAATCAGTCATCCAGTTTCTAAAGCACTAGAAAAATCAGGAGTGAGTGTTTTACATTTCAAAAAAGCAATAATAAACAAACTTTTTTTTTCATTTCTTTTGCATATCAAATTGGGAAAATGCCTTTAAGCCAAATTGTTTCAATTTTATTTTGTACCATAAGAGTATTCTTTGTTTAATGGAATAGCTGTGTTCAAGTAACCTTTACTATAAAGTAGATTTTGATAAAGTGAATTTCATTTTCCTACTGACTTCCATTATAATGACAAGAGATGGGTTCCACTTGAAAAATATTTACCTGAAGGCTCAAAACATTTTCAAATAGTTTGAGGGAAAAACAATAACTTTCTATTAAAAAATTTAAATGATATAATAGATACCGTAAGAATATGTTGTACTACAATAAAACACTGACAGGGAATTACAGCAAAGGAACAGAAATTCTGGCATTGTAATTCTTTCCCAGCATATCATTTCCTTTGTAAAAGTATAAGCAGCTGAAGTATGAACAGTTTTCACCAACCTTAGATCACTATAAACCTCTTACTTTACTTCCAGAGTAATTATTTTACTTTGAGTTGAAAGCTTCTTTTCATAGTAGCACCCATTTATACATTTATTACAATGTGCATAGATGGAGTTATCTGGCATTTAGTTAGTGTCTATCAGTGAAAAGCAAATTATTGTAAAATGATTGTATTGATTGTTCTGCCTCCAACCTAAGACTTTAAGTGAAGGCAAATGCCTATGCTCAGAAATATCTACCTCTGTCTAGCTGTATGGTTTGGCCTTGGAAAATTCTGCTTCTTAAAGAATTTTGGAGTTTAAATGGGAGATCAAGGCCCTTGAGTTGGTTGTGGTAGCAGGGATGAAATGGTGGCAAAGAAACTCCAAATTCCTGTCAACACTTTATGGTTGCTGCTTGTTAAAATGATTTTTTTATTTTGATGAATTCCTTAAACAAGAAATTTCAGTAAAGGAAGATTTATACATTCCTCTTTAGCACTGTTACAAGTAGAATTTATTATTTCTAATATTAGGAAGACTTATTGTGAGTATTCTAAATGTTTTTTTTTCTTTTGTTTTTACCTTACCATTTTAAAAATACAATACACAGGAAGTGAATTGAGCAAATAGGCAGTTGGTTTAAATCAGGGAGTTCTTAATCGGGGTCTGAATTTTCTTAAAATTTTTTGGGTGACTGCATTCAATGCAATTATTTTTATTATAATCCTATGCATTTTATTAACTTAAAAACATTATTCAGAGAAAGGGTTCTCAAGCTTCAATACATGCCAGAGTGTCTCCATGACACAAAAATGGTTAAAAACTCCAGTTTTAAATGGATATTCTTTGCTCTTTGCAACATTGACCATTTAAGAGAGATATATTTCATATGTACTCATTAGTGGTGCCTTGATTACTTTCTTCCTCCTACTGTTTCCTCTCCCTAGGGAATATGATAGTGGAAAATAATTTTCAGGAAATCTTTATTTAGTTGAGAGTTTGAAAAGCACTACTGAAAAATCTCTACTTACATATTAATATTATTGATAGAATTATGATGAGGGCTGAGAGGAGAGACTATTCAAGGTTCAAATTGTTCTTTTTCAAACTAAAGAAATAATTCAATAATATCATGGCACTCAAAGCACATGATTGATTTTTTTCAGGTGCTAACAAGATTTTTTCTTTTTTTTATAAGTACCATATATTTGTTTTCCTTTTATTTTTTATATCTTGTTCTTTGTGAGCTTTAAGGAGTAAACTAGATGGTTTCCAAGGTTTCTCCCTTCTAGCTCTGAAAATACCATAAGGTTCTAAGGATGAAAATTAAGAGGGAAATGTATTTGATACATTTTAAAGCTTATTTTTTATTACATTTAGAAGAGAACACGAAAATATTTGTATTAAGAAGAGTATCTCCTAAAACTGTTCAGTTTTCAATATTTGATTTTTAGTTATTTCATATTTCTGGAAATACAATAGATTGTACTAAGGGAAAAGGAGAAAATAATAGAATATAAAGGAAGGAGGAGAAAATAGACTTCTGGCATCATCTCTGTACCTCCCAGGCATCTTCTTACACATATACTCTTGATTTATCCTATATTGTCATGGTTCTTTCTAAGTCCTAATTGAATGCTTGTCTAATTTTCCTGATAATTTTGGTGCCATTTGGTAACAAAGTAGATAATAGTTCTCATACATGTTACTTTACTTCATTTTAAAGGACAACCATCTTTTGATTTAATGTGTTCTTTCTTTTTTCCTTTTGCAGCTGCTGTTGTGTGTGTTACGCTTCTAAATCGGCTCATTGAAGATCAGATTAGCAGCTCCCATGAAGTACTTGTTGAGTATCAAAGGAGACCACAGAAATTAGTAGGATATTTTATCAAGAAACGATTAGAAAGAAAAGCATGAAGATCTTGTTGTTTTTAAACTTGTAAGAAAATATTTGCAAGAAAATATCTGATTGTTTAAAATGAAAATAATGAATCTCAGTTGTTTTTTTATTTCTAAATTTTATAAACCAAAAATATGAAATAAAGATAACTTGTTCTTATCTGTCACTATTATGGTCCTTATGTGAAAATTAGGAGGATGTTATATTTTTTTCTAGGAGAAGAATCCTGGTTCATCAAAGGTCTCTATTTGTTAAATTTCCCAAAGGACATGAAAATTCATTTAAATATTCTTACTGTAGTCACTAGATGGTGCCATGGGCATCAGACAAATCTTAGGTTCCTCTAGCAAGAGATTCTTACTCACCTGCTGCCTCTGATATCTTCATTAGGCTAGTAAGATTTTGATGTCATGTCTAAGAGTGTGTGTGTGTGTGTGTGTGTGTGTGTGTGTGTGTGTGTACATACATATATATGGGAGAGACACAAATTGTCATGATATTAGAAAACATCTTGTTTTCCAGATCTAAATCCCAGGAAGCAAGCTGGCCCGTGAATTTGGCATAAATCCTTTGCATTCACCCTCTGGATGATCTCAGCCACAACAAAATCCCAGAATTGTTTTGCACAAGTATTGTATTGTTTTGACCAATAGTTCTCTGAGCTTGGGGAAGCACTTGCTATATAATGTTCTGGTCAGGAAATTCTTCTATAAAACAAATTTGTCTCATTGTTGCTGTCACCCCTCATTGTCAGGGTTTCAGATCACTGACATAAGCACTGAGATCTCTCCACGTTGCCTCAGTTGTATCCAGGCCCCCATTAGGGATAAATGTGCATTTCCCTCACTTTAAAATTAAATTTCTGTTTGATTCCTGACTCTATTGTCTGCTCTGCTCTGCTGGACTCTGATCACCTACGGGTTTGAGGTCGGTTTTATCTTGATCGACAAAGCCAATCAAATCCTATTTATTTCTATTTATTTAACCACACCCTTCCCTTCATAGCTGGCTATTGAAAAACCTTCAGTAAAATACTATTACCCAAGTAAGCAATTTAATAAAAGATAATAAAAGCTGAATTATTTTTTGAGTATAACATATTTTGGAGCCAGCCACTTCTAGAGGCAAATCCCTGGACCCAGCTACATCTAGAGACAAAATAATTTTCTTGGTTGGAGTTAACATTGCTGTCATCTCCCAGTCTGGGAAGTTCTGTATCTTATTTTTAGATTTCCTGTCTCCCTGTGAAAGGGATGAAGATACATAGTGTTAACTCATGACTAGTTTAGCAAGAGCTGTAGAAACTAATGATTTTCTGGATTGCAGCTGCATACACAAACAAGAAAGCAGGATGTTGACTTTACGATCCTGGAAATGTATTTTCCAAGATTTGGAACTTTGCTGTGCTTTGATGTGCCTCTGAGACTCCAGACCTGAAATGGAAAGCTTATAAAATAATGGCTAATAATCCTTGTGACCTTAACTGATTGACATAAATCTAATGGCTAAAGTAGCAAGAATAGTCCCAGGTATCCTTATGTCCCTGTTCATTAAATTTTACTTTCAAACACTGACACCAGCACCTCTCTGTTCCTGGAAACTCACTTTGCTTGGGAAGAATTGATGCTTAAGAGCATAAGAGCCTGACATCAAAGAGATCCATGTAGCTGAGATCTAGCAAAAAGTCTTTATTTTGCAATTTTGTCTTTGCAGAATGATCTAGGATACTTTTAATATTTGAACATAGAGACCAGTAGTTGTCTCATTTTTTAAAAAGTTTTTTTGGTTATGAAAACCACTAGTCCTGAAATGTTGAAACTGAAAAAATGCATCTATATTCAGATTTCTAAATTCTGTACAAGAGGAAGAAAGGCTCTAAAAACATTGTAGTAAATAGAATAAAACAAAATATTTACATATCTGTCAGGAATTATTATCCAAAGGATGATCAACCTAATTTTCTGAAAAAATTTTGAATGGCCTGGTGGAAAGAGGATTGAAATTATTATCAGAACTTCTAGTTTCTAATCTGGCTTTGGGATTTGATGCTCTATAACTGCATTATGGCATATTGCCATATCAGTGTTAAACTTAATTCAATAGATGATTGATGACACAACTAAATGTCCTATGAATGATTCCAAGTTTTGCTAACAAAGTCACTGTTTTCTTGGATGTTATAGTATAAGGAGAAATGCTCTGAATACAAATATTTTTGTTTTTAAAAAATGTTCTGGTAATGACCTCACTGTAATCCTGTGAAGATATGATGAAGCCTTATCATAGCTTTAGAATTAGAAGGACTTTTAACTAAACCCCTACTTTAAACAGGAAGAAAAATGCTTAGAGAAGTTGGTGTGCTCAAGATCACGTAGGTAGTGAGCTAGATCCACCATGATTTTCAATAGTATGTGTAAAAAATTATTAAGAAACAAAGTGCCCGAGAAATGCAAATTATGATGATTATTTTTGTTTATTTGGAAAGTTAGAAAAGCTGTTTTAGAATATGGCATCTGCTTTGAATCTGATGAGGAAATTATGACTCAAGAAGGGACCATATGCAAAGGGAACATAACTTTTTAAAAATAACTTTTCAAAATACATGCAAAGATAGTTTTCAGCATTCACACTTGTAAAACCTTGTGTCCTATATTTTCTCCCTCCTTCCCCACCTCCTTGTTCCTCTAGACAGCAAGCAATCCAATAGAGGTTAACATGTGCAATTCTTCTAAACTTATTTCCCCACTTATGCTCCACAAGAAAAATCAGATCAAAAAGGAAAAAAAAATGAGAGGAAAAAAAACACATTAAGCAAATAACAACTACAAAAAACTGAGCATACCTATGTTGTGATCTGTATTCAGTCCCCATAATTCTCTCTCTGGATGCAGATGGCTTTCTCTATCATAAGTCTATTGGAATTGGCCTGAATCATGTCATTGTTGAAAAGAGCCATGTCCATCAGAGTGATCATCACATAATCTTGTTATTGCTTTGTAAAATGTTCTCTTGATTCATAGTATCAGTTCATTTAAGTCTTTCCAGACCTTTCTGAAATCATTCTGCTGATCATTTCTTACAGAACAATAACATTCCATTACATTCATATATGATAATTTATTCAGCCATTCTCCAACTGATGGCCATCCACTCAATTTCCAATTCCTTGCCACTGCAAAAAGGGCTGCCACAAACATTTTTGTACAGGTGGATCCTTTTCTATTTTTTATGATCTTGTTGGGATATAGACCCAGTAGAAACATTGCTGGATCAAAGGATATGCACAATTTGATAGCCCTTTGGGCATAGTTCCAAATTGCTCTCCCAGAATGGTTGGATCAGTTTACAATTCCATCAGCAATTAATATATTAGTGTCCCGTTTTACCACATCCCTTCCAACATTTATCCTTATCTTTTCCTGTCATCTCAGACAATCTGAGAGGTATGAAATGGTTCTTCAAAAGTTGTCTTCATTTACTTTTCTCAAGGTCATCAGCATTGGAAACATAACTTTAAAGTAGCACATACAGTATTGTTCAAAACAGGAAAATAACCTTCCTGTTTCTCTCTGCCTAACTTTTTGCTCAAACTGTATCATATGGTTTAACATGAAAAGAATTACTAGTCCCACCATTGAGAGCATTGAGTGGCTGCTGTGGGACTTCTCCATCACAGCCAGTCCTTAGAGATCTTTACAGAAGCCCTAAAGGAAGATCAAAAACAAAACCAGCTTCTTGGAAATCAGCATGTCTTGGAGGTAGAGTAAATATTTGGAAAGATTTTCTGACACTTTAGTGGAGGCAGGGGGGAGAGTTAGGAGAAGGAATCCATCCTCTTCTGTACTAGCAGTTCTTCAACTTTTAGCCTAAGCTTTAAATTTAAAGAATCAAGTATCTAAATGTGTGGTTACTATTTGCATTGTAGTGGTACTGGAAGAAGATGCCTTAAGTGGCATAGTGGAACCAGAAAGCCTCGTCTTCATGAATTCAAATCTAGCCTCAGACATTTAGTAGCAGTGTGACTCTAGGCAAATCACTTGTTTGCCTCAGTTTCCCTATCTCTGAAATGAGCTAAAGAAGGAGATGGCTAGCTACTTCAGTATCTTTTCCAAGAAAACCCCAAATAGAGTCATGAAGAGAAAGTGAAATACAGTACAAAGAATGACAAAAGGCAATCTTTGTTCTTGACAAAATTGTCATCTAATAGAAAAAAACATACAAATGATTACATACAAGCAAGAGACAGACAAGGCAAATGAAATAATCAGGTAACCATTGAGAGAAGGCAATCAAATTAAGGGGGTTCTGGAAAGGATTCTTACAGAAGGTGGGATTTTAGTTGGGATTTGGACAATGACAGAAAAGCCAAAAATTAGAGATGAAATGGGAGGACAATAAACTACCACAACAACATAATTAAAGTTCCTTGAAATATTGGTCAAGATTTCTGGTTTGGAAGGGTAAAATATGCTATTGATCAATGTTTTGAGTAAAAATTCCTGTTGTGAATGCTGAAAACTGAAGCCATAAAATCTGAGCATATCAATTTATTAGCAAAGCTAACAGTTGCATAACAAATGGGGTCTCAGATCTCCTCAGTATTAACAACATTCTTATACTCAATAATGAAAAACCAATTAATTTACTTAATCTTGAGTGATATGGACATTTTCTCTTCTGACTGGCTAGAGTTTTACAAATATTGTGGTTATCTCCAGAAGATCCTGGTACATTTTCAATCATTGGAAAGCATCCTGAAATATTTTGTAACAACTACATAACATTTCAGGATGTTTGTCATGATGTATGGAACATTTTTTTTTAAATTATAGCTTTTTATTTACAAAACATACTCATGGGTAATTTTTCAACATTGACCTGGCAAAACTTTCTATTCCAAATTTTTCCCTCTTTCCCCCCACCCTTCCCCTAGAAGGCAGGTAGTCCAATACATCTTAAATATGTTAAAATATATGTTAAATCCAATACATATATACATATTTATACAGTTCTCTTGCTACACAAGAAAAATCGATCTAGAAAGAAAAAAAAATCTGAGAAGAAAAACAAAATGCAAACAGACAATAACAGAAAGAGTGAAAATGCTTTGTTGTGTTCTACACTCATTTCCCAGAGCCACACAGGCTCTGGATTTATTTGGCTTTCTTCATCACTGAACAATTGGAACTGGTTTGAATCATCTCCTTGTTGAAGAGAGCCACATCCATCAGAATCATTGAATAGTCTTGTTGTTGCCATGTATGATGATCTCCTGGTTCTGCTCATTTCACTCAGCATCAATTCATGTAAGTCTCCCCATTATGTAATCAGTACTTTTATCCCAGCTTGTCATAATTGTATCAATATGTTAATTTTTCTATATTCATTTAACATCTTAATTCCCCATATGGCTTTACAGCAAAGCAAAGTCTGGCTTTCTCAAAATGGAGGAAAATTACAAAATGAAAAGAATCAAACAAAAAAGAGTTAATTTGAATTTTACATCAGAGAAGCATGTAATAGAAGGAATTGAATAACCTGGGTGTGATAGTTAGCCAGCTTTGATAATAGAAATACTTTACAAATATTATCTTATGGGATCTTCACAACACCTCTATGAGATAGGTGCTACTATTATCCCTGTTTTACAATAAAGGAAACTGAAGCTGAAAAGATTAAGCAACTTGGTGTCACATAGCTAGTAAGCATTGCAGCTGTGTTTGAATTGAGGTCTTCTTGACTCCAGGTCCAATATACTGTCCCATCTAGCTGCCAGATTAAATTTTGGTTCTGCTACTTTTATTACCCTTGTGATCTTGGACAAGTCACTTAATTTCTTTGGCCCTTGGTCTTTTTTTCTCCCTGTAAAATAAAATAGGTCTAGATCAGTTGTCTCCCAAGTGTAGGATATGATTCCCACAAATATGTGATCAGTTAATCAAAGAGTGGGAACTGTATCTCATTCCATCTTCCATAGGATATATTATTAGATTGTCTTCAGCTATATGACATCATCCATTTCAACTATGATAGCACAATAGTTCTCTATTCCACCATCTCTTGTCTCCTTACTCAAGACACATTAAAGAATTTGTCCAAGGTTTTATACAGCTAGTCAGTGGAAGAGCCAAAACTAGAACTCGTCTACTGTTATCAATTCAAGGCTTTTTCCACTGCACTTTCTATTAAAAGAAGCCTTCCAAAAAGAAATAGGATCATTCCATTATATGATTAACATAATCATAATAATTTAAAGAATAACAGCAATTATTATGTAGCCCACATCCCTATGATGCTCTAAACTTTAAAAAATATTTTATTTATAAAAATCTCCTAATTGGGTGCATTTTGGGGTGGGATGGAAGAAGATAGATAATTGGGTTGTTAGGATACCATTCTGTCAAATCCACTCGGCACAATCAGGGACTAGTCACAAGTCACACATTGTTCCAAAGATTTTTTGGTCCAGGGACTGGTTACTTAAATTGTTCACTAGATTTTCTGTTACTAATTAGCAGCACAATTCAACTTATTATCTGGATGTATCAATGATAAATGTCCAGAATTCATTTCAAGTGGATATATGCCCAAAGTATATTCTTAAGTATCCATATTCTAAGAGTTATTGTGCTTTACATAGGTTTATGCAGTCTGGAATAACTGAGTTCATAGAGATGGAGTAACATCAACTTAATTTAAATGTAAAGCTCCACAACGAATCAGTAACTACTAGAATGATAGAATACTATTTTGACTTCACATGCCATCTATTTTAATCTGTACATAAAATGGGAATTTCCTTTGTGACATATCCAATCAGGAATCATGGAATTCTCACTTGAAGACTAAGGATAAATCCCTACCTTTGTTCTTTGGGAATAGCTTTAATTATTAGACAGGCTTTCCTTATAATCAAATTGAAGTCTGCCTGTCTATAATTTCCAAAGGGAACTTTTAGAATGACCCTCTGCAATGAAAAGGAACAAGAATAATACCTATTTTACATGACAGCTCACTATTTACTTGAAAAAGGCCTCAATTTATGGCCATTGACAAGTCTTTTCCTGGTTAAATAACTTTAGGTTCAATATTCCTTCAACTTATCTTCCTATGTCATGTATTATGGTGGGAAAAAATAAACTGGATAATTATATCCAGGCAATGATTTGTTTGGCAATGCATTTGGTTACAAAACAAATCAGGTCCAAAACCCATGGTAGTCAAGGACCCCAAAGATTGTTTTTTCACAGTTAATATATAGTTTGGAAGAAATGAAAAATAGAATTATAGAGATTAGAATGCCTGGTTTCTTATTGCTGGACAGGGGTTGGGACACACTAAGGTGAAAGGAACATATAAGTATTCCTCCTCATTTTGTTTGCTATCCTCTGGATGTATTTAATTTTTTTGATGTCCTTGCTAAAATGCAATTTTCCATCTCTGGTATTACTGAATGAAGAATGAAAGAACAATGGATTAGAGAAATGAGGTATATTACAAGTGTCCTTAAATGAACTAGATGTGCATAAATGCTAACTCAAATGACTGATAAAATAGAAATAATGCCATACAGAACCAAGCCTTAAATTTCAGTCTCCTATATATCACATATTAAATGGCACAATTTGCTGGCAAAATATATTAAACTAAATAGAATAGGGAAATAGCATCTTGGAGTTGTGAATGAGATGTCAGGTAATAATCAATGATCACAGCAATTTCTATTATTTTAAATATTAGGATGACAAGTGATAGGAAAGACTGAGTGGGGAAAAGTACTGCAAAGGAATAGTTAACTAGGAAACTATTACAATTACAAATTAGAATTAATGTCAGTATGCCCTGGAAGTAGAGTTTCTACTAATACTTTTTCTATCCAATTTAAAAAATCAAGTTTAAGGGCATTTTATAATTTGTGGTATAGTAAAGAGTGTTCAATTTGGAATTAGGAAATTCTGGTTTCCAGTTCTTACTCTGATGTTTATGAGCTATGTGAAAGCAGGAAGTCACTTACTTCATAAGTTATAGAAGGGGTATACTCTTCACTAGGCACAGAGAGATGAAGTGTGAACTTCATGATATAGGAACTTCCTCCTTCAATGCAGATCACAATTTTTTTTTTAATAATATAAAGCATGAGTCAGGAAGTTGGAGTCCCCACACTATAAGGTAAGTGAGCCTTGAAATATTCATATATCTACTTTTCTAGGATCTTCTCTCACTAAGTGTATGCAAAGAGAATGAGAAACATAGGAATTACCTAATAGAAAAGCACATGCAGTCAACTTTGTTGTAGAACACCTAATTAATATAAGCCTCAAGGGGCACTGAGGAGCAGAAGACGGATTGAAAGTGCTGATACATCTGTTCCTCTTCCCTTCATAAATATGGAACTTCCCTAATAATTCACTCTCCTTTAGGGCTTTTCATTTTCAAACAAATCATTCCCTTTCCCTTGTGGGTCAAAGCTTGCTTTTCAAAGCTTGTTTTGGTAAAAGACTGGCAGCTAGGTGGCACAGTGGATAGTAATGGGCCTAAGGTTTTGCAAGGATGAATGTTGAAAAGTATCTTTGCATGTATTTTGAAAATAAAAAGCTATTGTTAAAAAAATAACTGGGCCTAAAGTCAGAAAGACTCATCTTCCTGAGTCTGAACCTGGCCTCAGACACTTACTAGCTGTGTGATCTTGAGCATGTTACTTAATTTGCCTCAGCTCTTCATCTGTAAAATGAGCAAGAGAAGGAGATGGCAAATATTCCTTCCAATATCTTTGCCAAGAAAACCCTAAGTGGGGTCAAAAAGAGGTAGATGTGACTGAAGAACAATTGTATATAGAAAAAAGAAAATAAAAAGCAAAGCGCCCCCTTTCTTAACTCACAGCTTGTTTTTGATTTCATTTCTAAAAGTTCCTATATTCCTACTTCATTATTAAGCATGCATTATACAATTTTGTCTCTCTCCTTTGCCCAATTATTCTAAACAAGCTTTCAAGTCCCCAGGTTCAGTCTGAACTAAAGTTTTTATCTTCTTAGAATAAGGAATATCATCTTTCTCCATGTTTTTCATGGCTTGTATTTCTAAGTTTTAAATGAAACATCCTCCCTCCGACCCCAGAAAATAGCATTTCTCCTAGGCAATAGAATAGACTTATATACATAGTTAATAATAAGGGGTTGAAATGACTTTGCTAGAAGGTGAAGGTTACAGAACAGACTCATCCATTAGCAAATTCTCTAGAGCATGGAGCGAGGTAAGAGCAGAAGTACCAAGCAAGCTTTAACAAATGTTTGCTGACTGACTGATCTAGAGCAAATCGCTCATCTTTTGGCTGCAGTTTCCTCATCTATAGCATGTGAGGGTTGGATTAATTAGGGGTGGGGAACATCAGGCAGGCCTATAACCTTCATTTGGTCTGGCCCAACAAAGCAACCACTGGCAATGATGAGCCAAAAGCTAGACACAGCAACCGCCCACTGTTTGATTCTATAAGTTGATTATTTTGTATGGCCCATGAATGATGTTATAAATATCCAAATGGCTCTGGCAGAAAAAAAGTTTTTTTTTGCCCCTCAATTACATGAAATCTTAGTTGTCTACCAGCTTTAAATCTATCTTCCTGTGACTTTATAATCTGTACTTACATATTCATGTCCTGAAATATTGATTTAAGATAAAACCCCGAAATGATTAAGAGCCATTCTTTATCATTTATTTATTGATCCTATTTATAATTAATTGATTTTGTCTTTTAACTGCTTTAGTCACAGTTCTTTGGCTCTGAACTTCAGGATTCAGCTGGTTTATAATGGGTTGAGAAATCCTGTTCTATTGTTAATCACTGTTCTGTTCTTGTCTCAAGGAATTTAGCTGCAATTTGCTGTAAGGAAGTCAGGCCTAATATCTTTACACCACCAAGCTATCCTTCCAGGATTTCTAGTTTGCCACCCAAAAAGTCTTGTGAGCCATTATCTTGCAGGTATATTCAAATAATGTATACTTCTTAGTTGTAGTAGGAAAGATAAGGTTATTTTTAATGCCTCAGTACCAAACTTTCAACCAATCATGTTGTTCCCTTCACCTCATATATGTAACCTATCTTGTTGTCTTCAATCCCATGATGCCATTGATCTTCTGTTCTTTGCTGTGCACACACCAAAACCTATAAAAGAGAACTATCCTTTTACTGGGGGTTTTGGTATAAATGGAGACAAATTACCCACCCATTTATTAAGAGTTATATGCATCAATATTAATAAATGTTTCCTTGATCAGAGAAACATATCTTGATTTTTACTCTTTTGTTAAATTTCACTTGTGACAATCTTAAAGAAAAATAAAATCAAGAATGAAGTAGTTAGTTGGTAATGTCTCAATTCCTTATACCAAAGGTATGGAGAGAACATAAACCTATTCTGTAATTCCAGATTAAGTTGTGAATTTATAAGTCCTCATACTTATTCCTTTATTCTCATGAGGTCAGATAAAAAGATTAGGGCACTGCTTGTACTTTCAGGAAAGTGAGATTTGTTACTTTTGATTTTACCATGAAAGCTTGGTGTTCAATAAATTTACAAGTGCTTTCCAGCCAAAGGGAGGCTATCTCTAATTTTGCCTAAATGAGATTGTTGGCTTTTTTTGTTTTATTTTGTTTTGATTTGTTTTTAATGTTGGTTTAATGATGTCATTGCTTGGTATTCTCTGAGAGGCCTTCCTATTCTGAGTATTGAAAAACTACTTATTATGTCTTCCCCTTGGATTATTTACATTTTCTTCTAGTTCTTACTTGTTTCATTCTTAAATGATGTGCTCCAAATAGTATAAACTGATGTTAAAATTAAATTGCACTCTAATAATTGTGGAGTGCTTAGTAAATTGGCAAATAAAAAAGTGACTAATTGTTTATCTGGAGTTTACTCTACCAGATGAAGCCTGTGGCACTTTCATTTTAACAGCTAATTTTGTTGTAAAATTGTTCTGTTTTAGAATGCTACAGTTGGCCTATGGCTCATTCTTTCAATTGGCAGTTGGAATAATAAAGGCATTTAGAATACTAAATACTTTTAGTACTTGTCTTTCATTATTTTATCTAGTTTTCTTTTCTTTACATATTCTTAATATTTCTCTCCAATTTCTACCTGCCTCCAACGGTACAAAAATGTGAACTGTATCATAAAGATGGTTTAGTAGAAAATATGGATCCCTGTGTGGTTAGAATATGACTTCATTATGGATAGGGCCCCAAATCATCATAGTCATTCTGTAATGGATACAGTTCCAACATATAGAAAGCCATGGACTTTGGTCCAACTCTGATAGGAGTAAGATGGAGAAAAGAACAATGGGGGGCTTTGTCCCAGACTGGGCGTAGGAAAGTTAGTGGCCACTGGATGCAGTGATTTCCTCCTAGACAAGATGTTATGGATAGAGTATGGTCTTAGGACTGTGGCTGTGGGACAGAGCAATATGGTATCCCCCAGTGGGGAGTGGTTCAGCTGTGGAGCTTTTCCTGTTTGCTGAGGTTTATTATAGGTGGAGGAAAGAGAATGGGAATCAAGTTTGTCAAGACAAAGAGCTGTGGAGAGAAAGATGGATGGGTCTGGCCCTCCCCTGTCTTGTTTCAGCCATGACCATCCTATATATTTTTTAAAATTGCTGTTTGCTATTTGCTCTCTGCTATCTGTCCCTACTTCTTTGTATTAAAGCCCTCTAAACAATAGGAGTATATTTCAACATATTTCTTATAGTGCTTATTTATTTTAGTCCTCATGAACTTCAAAGATTATATTAATATAACAAATATGTGTTTGGTATGACAAAAACTGAACTAGATAATGTTGATGCTTCAATGTACTGTAAAAAATGGAAAAGTGTAATAAAAAAAGTCAAGCAGATGCTCAGTAATTTATAAGAGAAAGCCAATATTTAGGCTAGCAATATTCAGTAATCAAACACAAAATGATAAGAAGATTAAACAAATGAGTGGGTGATATTTTTCACATTTAAACAGAATTAAAAAAGAATGTCAACTGTTGAAGATAAATGGAAGCTAGCTAGACTGATAAGAACTTTATAATGAAATAAAAACATTCATTTGAATCCTGAGAAATGATAACAGGGTTCTTTTTTGATAGAATAACATATTATGGTTCTGTTGTCAAAAAGAATTACCCAGGTTGATGTTTTAAAGTGAGATAGGGCCTCAATAAAATTCTTTTTCAGGGTAGGCAAAAGATAATAAATTGAGATTTTGAATCTCAATTGTAACATCCTATTAGATTCTGGGCAGTCAGTCTTAAAAAAACAATCAAGAGGTATAGTACCAATGCTCAAAGTTCAACTTACACATCTGAAACTTCTTCTCCCTTATATATACACATGAGTACTAATCTGCACATCTAAATCAATCCCTAATGCATCAGAAAAGCTATTTTGGTCTCAGGAATGGAGTATGAATAATTTAAATACCTCCCCCACTCCCTTTTTTGTGGTGGTGGGTTTTTTTTTATATAGACCAATGATTTCATTCTTAATATCCTTTATTGCTTTAATATATTTAAAATAAAACACTCACAACTAAAAGTCCCTCTATACATGTTGCCTCTTGCCCAAATTTCCTCTTTCCTCTGGATTCTTTGTGGAGTGGTACTGAGAGGGATATAGCTGAGAATTGGATGAGTGAGTGATAATCCTTCTTAGTTGGACTATAGGCTTGGAGTTAGATTTATCCCCAATTTTCTCACTTTGAATTGCAATTCTAAATCCATTGCCCTGTAGAGATAATTCTAAAAATAGGATTAGGTTCTAAATCATTCCAAAACAAACATGTGCAATTCACAACATAAGTAAAACTGTAGTGAGGTGACATAATAGCATGGCTGCGTAGTGTAATAGATAGAGAGCAGAAGACCTGAGTTCAAATACATTCTCAAACAATATCTATGTGACCATGTTTCAGTTTCCTTACTTGTAAAATGAACTAGAAAAAAAAAATTACAAACCACTTCATTTCCAAGAAAACCCCAAATGAGATCATGAAGACTTGGACACAAATGAAATGAATGAACAACAAAAAGGCATAAATACGTGTCTTGAGAAATAGGGCAAGTCACTCACTCTCCCTAAAGTTCTCATCATCCGTAAAATGAAGGGGTTTGACTACATAGCATAGGAGGTCCCTTTCACATTTTAACCTCTTGTCCAGGATTACTTAAATCAGTTCAGTACAACAAATATAGATTAAGTTCTTCTGCATAAGCAAAAAAGAGGATGGGCTGGTTGTATAGCAGGTATAAGGAATAGTTGAGGACAGCCCATTCATAACCTCAGAAGTCAAGAAAACATGGAGAAAGCACTCAGGATGCTGGATACATGTCTAGCAATGAATTTATGTGAGAACATGGAATTGGATTAATTAGGATAAATGGGTTATGAGCTGTTTGCAATTATCCCTTCCACATTGTGATTTTCTCCATCATGGTTTGGGTATATTGCCTTTCAGCATAAGAAATGAAATGGGATTTTTTGGGTGTTTTGCAAAAGCCTTTTTGATGACTCATGAAAGCTAGCAGATTCCACAGAGCCTCTGATCAAATACTTAACCCAAATTTTAAAATAAGGTATCATAAATACTCCATTAAAAAAAGAAAAAAATTAGACTTTTCTGGTACAAAGAGAAAGTCAAAAAATTTATGTGAATTTTCCAGGTCATGTAACCTTGATCCCAGTGATGTGGAAGGGAAACTGTAGTTTGAAAGGAACACACACACATCAATAAGTTCATTAAGTCTAATATGAGAATATTTTAATACCATGTGTTAGATAACTGAAATGGATACAATATAATGACAAATAAATAAGGATTCTTGTAGTTACAAAGTAGCAGAGAAAGAATATATATTGAAAAAACTATTCTATAGACCAGTATGCTAGGCTCTGGGGAGAATGAATAAAACTACTACCTAGTTAGAAGACACAACACATATGTATAAAATGAAATACAAAGTATACAGAAATAGAAACCAGTTTAATCTATGACAATTTTTCAAATACTTGGATACTCCTATGAGATTTTTGGCCAAAGTTAAAGAACCATAGGTAGAATTTGCAGAAAATTAGATGAAGGAAGGAACTTTTTTAAGATTTATTTTTGTCCCAGATCTGAGATTTTTTGACAAAAGGAATTTATGATCTAAGAATAAAGGGGCACTTTGAAGCTAAGTGATTTGTCCAGGGTCACATAATTTGTGTGTCAGAGGGAGGACTGGATTAAGGTCTTCAAGCTGGTTTCTCTATCAATGCTACAACCCTACTTCTCTTCCAAACAGAAGAGCTCTCTCTCTCCCCAAGTAAAATGAGCATGTTCAGGAGAAAATGGGTTCTGCCTCACTTGAAGCCTTCTTTGAACATATCTTCTAGTTGTATATTTTGTAATTGTTCAGTCATTTTTCCATCTTGTCTGATTTGATTTTTTTTTGTGTTTTTTTTTCCCCCATGAGGTAATTGGGGTTAAATGACTTGCCCAGGGTCACACAGATAGTAAGTGTTAGATGTCTGAAATCAAATTTGAATTAAGCTTCCCCAGACTTCCGTTCTGGTACTCTTTTTTGCTATGCCATCTAACTCCCCTTATCTGACTCTTTGTGATCCTATTTGGGGTTTTCTTAGCAAAAAGTGGTTTGCCATTTATATTTCTAGTTTATAGATGAAAAAACTGAGGCAAATGAGATTAAATGATTTGCTCGTCTCACACAGCTAGCAAGGCTCCAGGGCAAGATCTGAACTTAGGAAAATACATTTTCCTGACTCCAGGTATAATATTCTATCCACAGTGCCACCTTGCTGTTCTAAGAGGCATTTTGGGTATTTTGTTGAACAGATTCTTACTCAGGCATGAATTGAATTAAATGGATTTGAGATTCCTTTCAAATTTGAGATATAATGACTCAGAGCAACTGTTGCTTTCTGAGGTTAAACATCAGATGAAAGATGGCATAGATGGTATATATCTCACTTTTAGATGACACAGAGCTGAAAGAGACTTGAGGGATGGAATCACTGGAAAGATCTGAATAGGCTAGATCATTATACTGAATTGAAGAAGATGAAATTTAATAGGGAGAAAAACCGTTATACTTGGGTTCAAAAATAAACTTTGTATAGGGAAAAGGACTTAGTAAGAGATAGTAATTTATGTGAGAAAAGATCCAGGGGTTTTAATGTATTGTAAACTTATAGGGATGGTTTCGTGGAACAGTGAATAGAGTGCTGGGTCTGGAGTCAGGAAAACTCATTTTTCCTGAGTTCAGATCTGGGCTTAGATATTTGCTAGTTACGTGACAATGGGCAAATCATTTAACTTTGTTTGCCTCAGTTTTCTATTCCATAAAAATGTATCTGGATAAGGAAATGGCAAACCATTCCAACATCCTTGCCGAGAAAACCCCAAAAGGGTCACAAAGAGTTGGATATAACAGAATGACTGAATATTACCACCACTACCACCACTAAATTAATTATGTCAATAAGTTCCAAATGGCACCTAAACAAATAGGTGTAATAGTAGTCTGAATTAAGAGAGAGAAATAGCATACAAGACAAGGGAGGTCATAATCTTACTGGACTCTGCTCTAGTTAGATCACATCTAGAATATTAAATTCAATTCTGGGCACAATATTTTAGGGAAATCTTAGTTAAATTGGAAAATATCCAAAGGAAGGTCACCAGAATATTTAGGGTCCTCACATTCTGTACAAATGTTAATTAAAAGTACTGGAATATTTAGCTCAGAGAAGAGTCAGTTTGGAGAGGGGGGTTAGTGGCAGAGGACAATGTAGGGAAGGAAGGGAATGATAAATGGCTTCAAACATTTAAAGGGCTTATATGTGGAAGAGGGCTTAAACTTGAAATAAATCTATCTCAGAGTGAAGAATTAGGGATAATGGAATGAAACTACATGGGCAAATTTTATTTCAATGTAAAGAAAACTGTCTAACAATTGGTGCTTTTCAAAAGTAGAATGGGCTTTTAGAGGAAGTAGTGGACTCTTCATCACTAGACATTTTCAAGAAAGGTTGGATGGGCAGTTATTGGGAATGTTCCAAATTTTTTCCCCTCCTTTTCCCCTCTCCCCCAGACAGAAAGTAATCCAATATATGTATAACACATTTCTTTAAGACTTACACAACATTTTCATGACTCCTGAGTTCAATGAATAAAATGGATACTTTTGCAACTTACAGATTTTGATGTCCATGTATCCTTTCGTATTCTTAAAATAAGTTGAATTTCATTTAACTTAATAAACATTTATTAAATGTGATGCTTTTTAGGTAATTCCAACCTCCTAGATTACACTATTGACATCTATAGCGGTCTAGTTTGCTCTTATTTATTTCTTATGGAGTTTAGGAACTAATTTAGTCTTTCTGCCCCAATTCTTGTGCTCATTCTTGGGGATTTCTCTATTCATCTAATTTTTTTTCCCTTTGAACCTCCTAGTTCACAAGCCTCTTTAACTTCTATTACTTTCATCTTTACTGGACTTCTGCCATTCACAAATATGTCAGTTTTTTTCATCATGCAGTGCTGTTTTACCTCTGTGGTTTTGAACTCTGATATTTCCCTGTGTGAACATAATCTGTTGCTCCTCTAAGTTTTTTCTCCACCTCACACCTGATTTTTTTTTTGGTCTTTCTATTACTGCAAGTCCTTCCATCCCAATCTTTTTTCTTTTCTTTTTTTTTTTCCTATCCATTCCCCTTGGGCTGACTACCCTCTTTCCTTTGTGGTCTTCACTTTATAATTAGCCAGTTCAACCAGATATAGTTCTCTGCCCTTGACTTCCTTATCTATTTGTCTTTTTGCCATTCATGTCCTGTTCTTAGTTCAATCTCTTCATTAACTTTCTTTGTTCCTATCAAGTTGCTGAACACGTTGGAAAAAATCTTGAAATCTATCATAGTCCACTCCTAAGTCATATTATTTAATTACAACTTATTTCCCACTGTTGCATGGTTATTTTTTTATTCATTGATAATTAATTTTTAATCTTGCCTCCCATAGCCATTTTTCCAAAATTCCATCTTCTGCTCAAAATCTTAATACCATTCCTATTCCCCATTTTTTTTTCTGATGACATTGCTTCCTGTCTTACTGAGAAAACTTTTTGTATTAATTGAATTATTATATTATTGTATTATTGAATGAGAATCAGGAATTCTTCCCCTTTATACTTTATCAACCAGAAATCAACTAGTGTGGTTTTAAATCTTGGGCAAAGACTTACCCAGACTAAGATCTAATCAAAGACAGTAAAGAAGTTCTAAGTTTAGGAAAAAGGGAATATTTCTATTCATTATGTTTACTTAGATAGGTGGGGGGAAATGTGGATTTTCCTTTTTTTTTTTTCAAACAAGTGATATAGAAATTAATAGTCTCTTTGATCAGTACTTGGATGATCTCAGTCATATATTCCTTATTAGAATGAAACCACATCTCATTATAATAGTCATTCCCTCATTACTTATGAACCAATTGTGTAGTTGATTGCTACAATCAGGAACATCCACCCTTCCAAGGGCATAGAACTGTTGAGTGGGTTCCATGAGGAACTGGAGAGTGCCATTGACTTCTTTTATTAATAACATACTAGCATTATTAACAAAATGATTGAATTACCCAGAAATTGTCTCAAACTTTTTTTTTAATTATGGCTTTTTATTTACAAGATATATACATGGGTAATTTTTCAGCATTGACAATTGCAAAATCTTTTGTTCCAGCTTTTCCCCTCCTTCCCTCCACCCCCTCCCATAGATGGCAGGTTGACCAATACATCTTAGATATGTTAAAGTATATGTTAAATACAATATATGTATATATATCCATACAGTTATTTTGCTGCACAAGAAGAATTGAATTTTGAAATAATGTACAATTAACCTGTGAAGGAAATCAAAAATACAAGCAGACAAAAACAGAGGGATTGGAAATGCTCTGGGAACATTTGGGAGGGAAATGTAGTGGTTCACACTCATTTCCCATAGTTCTTTCATTGGGTATGATTGTTTTCTATTCATTATTGAACAAATGGAATTGATTTGGTTCATCTCATTGTTGAAGGTCTCTCAAACTTTTTAAATGTTGTGCTCCTCTGCCCTAAATTCTGTCATCTCTTTACTTTATCCATCAAAACCTGTTTATATCTTCACCTTTCCTTCTCCAGGATCCTAGAAGAGATGGACTTTCTCCTTGCTACCGCTAATCTTTCTGTTTCTACCCTTAATCCCAATCTGTTTTTTCTTTTCTTGACAGCTTCTCTCATTAATTTTTCCTTCCTTTCTCTTTTATCTCTTCATCTCTACTAGAGCTTTTCCTACTTTTTACAAATTTCCTCTATTTAAATTTTTTTTCATTGACTCTGCCATCCCCTCATATTATAATATTATATGCTTCTCCACTTTTACTGTGAACTCCTAATAATAATAGCTAATATTTCCATAATACTTTGACTTTATAAATTGCTTTACATTTATTATCTTATATGACAATATACAATGATCCTGTGAAGGAAGGACTATTATTATTCTCATTTTATAGTTGAGGAAATCTGAGGTGGTTAAATGACTTGCTCAGAACAACTAGCAAATGTCTAAGGTAGGACTGGAACCCAGCTCTTTCTGATTCTGAATCTAGCATATTGTTCTCCAAGCCACCCAGGAAAAATTACTTGTAGTTATTACCATTGCTTTCTTCTCCACCTTTACAGCCTAGTTTTTCTTTTTTGTCCAACACCACTCTCCTAAAACTGCTGTCTCGAAGGTGACCATTGATTTACTTGCTAAATTCAATAGCCTTTTCTTAGATTTCATCAGTTTTAGTCTTTTTGCAGCTTTTGATGCTATTATTCAGCTATTTCTTTCCTCTTTTGGCTTTTTTATGTTACTTTTGTTAAGGTTGAGAATACCTGGAGACTCATACTTTATTGCAAGATCTCATGTTATTCATAATTATCCAAAATAATGAATTCGCCTCCATGTCCCTAGACTACAAAAGTGTCAGTATGTGCTCTTCTGAATTGAGTTCTGAATCTGGAGTCAGGAAGACCTGAATTCAAATATCACTTACTAACTGTATGCTGCTGGGTAAGTCATTTGATCTACTTCGTTTTCCTCATCTATTAAATAGGGATAATACCTTCAGGGTCAGTTTAAAATGAGATGTTTTAAAGCCTCTGAAAACCTTAAAGTGTCATATAAATGTTTTGTTATTTTGGGTTTGGTGTAAGATTTAGTGCAGTTGTGTGTGTGTGTGTGTGTGTGTATGAGAGAAAGAGAGAGGGGGATAAAGGGGGAGAGGAGAGAGAGAGAGAGAAACAGAGACAGAGAGAGAGGGAGAGAGAAAGAGAAAAAGAGAAAGAGAGAGAGAGAGAGAGAGAGAGAGAGAGAGAGAAAAAGAGAGAGAGAGAGAGAGAGAGAGAGAGAGAGAGAGAGAGAGAGAGAGAGAGAGAGAGAGAATGGGATCAGAGAAACAGGAAGACCAGAATAGGGTTCACATAGAGTAAGTAAGCAGGTGTAGAGTTACATAGATTTAACATAAATCAGAGTCCTCAGTACTTGTTAATATTGGAAATATGAGGAGTGGTTTCTAGGATCAAGCAAGGCGAGAATCTTAAAGCTAGAAGGACCTTTAAAACCTTTTAGTATAAATTTTCATCCAATATAAGTATTTTCCTTTTTAAAAAAATGTTTCTCTGTTTCTTTTTTTCTGTCTTTCTATCTCTCTCTCTGACTCTGTCTTTGTCTACCTCTCTGTGTCTGTGTCTGTGTCTATGTCTTTGACTCCTGTCTTTCTGCTTCTATATATCTGACGCTGTGTCTTTCCTTCCTTCCTTCCTTCTTCTTCCCTTTCTTCCCTCCTTCCTTCTTCTCTTCCTTCCTTCCTTCCTTCCTTCCTTCCTTCCTTCCTTCCTTCCTTCCTTCCTTCCTTCCTTCCTTCCTTTTTTCCTTTCTTCCTTCCTTCTCTCTCTGTCTCTCTCTGTCTCTCTCTGTCTCTCTCTGTCTCTCTCTCTCTCTGCCTCTGTGTGCCTGTGTCTGTCAGTCTCTGCCTCTGCCTCTGTCTCTCTTTGTCTCTATCTCTTTGTCTGTCTTCTCTCTCCTCTCCTTCCCGTCTGCCTCTGTCTGTCTGTCGCCGTCAGGTCTCTGACTCTGCCTCTTGTCTGTCTCTCTGCCTCTCTATCTCTGTCTGTCTCTCTCTCTGTTTCCTTGTCTCTGTCTCTGTCTCTGTCTCTGTCTCTGTCTCTCTCTCTCTCTCTCTCTCTCTCTGTCTCTGTCTGTCTCTCTCTCTCTTTTGCAGTCTGGTGAAATCCATGGACCCTGATAATTAGTCAATTACATTGCATGATAGAGGAAAACTTGTGATTTGGGTCTGACAGCTCTAGAAATTTTAAAATTGTGCTGCTGATCTTCAACAACCATAGGGTGAAATGAAAATATCTGTGATTTCTAGTAGTGTCAAAGTTAAAGTCACTTTTTAAAATACTACTGGAGTTTGTTTTCTATTTTTATAATTGAAGGGCATGCTAAATTTCAATTAGAAAACAGAGATGATTAATAATTGTTTTTCCCATTTAATTTCACATGCTTCTTGCTTTCCCCATCGAATCTGTACACAGATCTCTCAGGCTTGGCAAGCCCAGGTTAAGAGCTGCTGCATTATAGCACTTCTGATGGATGTTCAGTCCCCTTGTTCTATATCTTGGTTCTAGTTCTTTTCTCAGGAGCCACTGGCTTGCCTCTCCTCTTCCCTCCACTCCAAATCTAGTTTCTCTTTCACTTTCTAGCCTTCCAACTATTTGAATTCAGTTTTCTAGATTTCTCATTTTGGTAAAACTTCCTTAATTTACCTATGCTTCCCTTAAGTTACACGTTTTTAGTTTCTTCCCCATTCTGGTCACCTTCTCTCTAGCTTAATTATGCTTATAAAAATTGGAGTAGGGAAATAGTACATTAATAATATTTCTCCATCTTCTGGACATTCTACTTACATTAATATTGCTTTATTATTTCATTGTTCTTTTTAGCAGCTATGTTGCACTGTTCCTCACATTTAGGTCATACTCAACTGAATGGTATATGGAGTTGAAAGAACACTAGTTCAAACCCTGATCTGCATAGATTATGTATGTAATAGTTTTTGTTGAGTCACTTTTCAGTTTTGTCTGACGCTTTGTGACCCCATTTGAGGTTTTCTTAGCAAAAATACTGGAGTGGTTTTGCATTTCCTTCTCTAGTTCATTTTATAGATAAGGAAAGGTAGCCTAGGGCCACACAGCTAGCAAGTATCTGAAGGCAGATTTGAACTCATGAAAGAGAACTCATGAAAGAATATTCTCTTGTCCATTGTGCCATTTGGCTGCCCAATCTTAGATGAGTTATTAAACCTCAGTGTTACTTTATTTTTTAACTTTAAAAAATAGCATTTTATTTTTCCAAATACGTGAAAAGCTAGTTTTTCAACATTCATTTAATTTTTTTAAAAATTAAACCTTTTAAATTTTCAAAATACATACATGGATAATTTTTCTTTTTTATGATTTATTATTTTTATTGAGCCCAATGTCCACTCTATTAGACTGAATATACTTTTTGCTGAAAAACACAAGCTTCTTTTAGGAGTCAGTCACTTATGAGTCACATAAACATTCGAATTAAACCTAACAATAACAGCACCTGAGGGAAAAATGCCAAGTGAGTCTTAAGAAATGTAAAGGAATCTGTATGTTGTTTTATTCCCTTGAACTGGGATGCAATTTCAGTCTTTTTTTTAATGAATTTTTTTATTAAAGCTTTTTTATTTTTCAAAAATATGCGTGGATAATTCTTTGACATTAACCCTTGCAAAATCTTCTGCTACAATTTCCCCCCTCTTCTTCCCATCCTTCCCTAGATGGCAAATAGTCCAATATGGTAGAAATATATGTTAAATCCAATATATGCATACATATTTATACAACTATCTTGCTGCACAAGAAAAATAAAATCAAGCTGGAAAAAATGAGAGAGAAAATAACAAGCAAGCAAACAACAATAAAAAGAGTGAAAATGCTATATTGTGAACTATACTCAGTTCTCACAGTCCTCTCCCTGAGTATGGATGGCTCTCTTCATTACAGGGTCATTGGAACTGATCTAAATCATTTCATTGTTGAGAAGTGCCACGCTGATCAGAATTGATCATAGTATAATCTTGTTGTTGCCATGTACAATAATCTCCTGGTTCTGCTCATTTCACTTAGCATCAGTTCATGTAAGTCTCTCCAGGCCTCTCTGAAATTATCCTGCTGATCATTTCTTACAGAACAATAATATTCTATTATAACTTATTCAGCCATTCTCCAACTATGAGCATCCACTCAGTTTCCAGTTTCTTGCCACTACAAAGAGGGTAGCCTCAGACATTTTTGCACATGTGAGTCCCTTTCCCTCCTTTAAGCCCAGTAGGGAACATTGCTGAATCCAAGGGTATGCACATCAACATTTGTCTTTGAAAAACCTTGTGTTGCTATTTTTTCTCTGTTTCTTTCCCCTTTCCTTCTCTTAGACAGAAAGCAATCCAATATAGTTTAAATACATACAATTCTTCTAAACATTTCTACACTCATCAAGCTACGCAAGAAAAATCAGATCAAAAGGCAAAAAACACATGAAAGAAAAAAAAATCAAACAAACAAAAAAAAGAAGTGAAAACATTATGCTTTGATCCATATTCAGTCTACATAGTTCTCTTTCTCTGGATGTGGATGGTATTTTCCATCACAAGTCTATTGGAGCTGCCTTGAATCACCTCATTGTTGAAAAGAACCAAGTCCATCACAGTTGATTATCACATAATCTTGTCACTGTGTGCAATGTTCTCTTGGTTCTGCTCACTCCATTCAGCATCAGTTCATGTAAGTTTCTCCAGGCTTTTCTGAAATCTCTCTGCTGATTATTCCTCATAGAACAATAACATTCCATAACTTTCGTATACTATAACTTATTCAGTCATTCTCCAATTGATGGGCATCTACTCATTATCCTCTAGTAATCCAAGACATTACCTGTAGTAATTAGACCTATGACTAATTCATAAATTTTCTTGTCTTATGGATCATTGTGCAATATAAACAACCAGCTATCTGGTTACATTGATTTCATCAGACTGCCAAAGGGAGTCCGTCATACACCTACACACGTACACACCCGCATACATATATATGCAGGCACGCGTATTTCAAAATCATTTAGGTTAATGCACTCATTTTGTAACTAAGCAAATTGAAGTCTAGGCAGGTAACAGTTATTAAGGTCACACAGGTACTTAGTGACAAAATTGAGAATGAATTCAATCCTTTTCATAGAAATTACTTTTAAGCTTACTCTCTCATATTCTGAATTTACATGGTTTTTGGTATCTAAATTCAGGCTTTTACATTTATCCATCCCTCTTAGATTCAACTCTTAGTTCCAGTATGCTGACTTCTTTTTGCATACTAGTTTTGCCAACCAGTGGTTTAGCTATCCTCAGCTTTTGGTTCACATGCAAATTTGAGAAACATCCTCTTCCCGGAATTCATCTTAGTCACTGGAAAAACATGATGACCAAGACAAAATTGAAGGCAGAGACGTGATATGTCACTAGAAACTATTTCCTTCCCTTTCAGGGTTACACAATTTATTCATCAACATTCATATTTGATTAATTTGATGGGGTTGATGAAGCTTTGACCTATATAACCCTTCCCTCCTCTCAATTCAAGTGATGTGTGTGATTACCAATATGTAGAAAAATGTATCTGGTTTTACATAACATAGAGAACAAAGTAGAAGAGACAGATGGTTCAAACATTTCTTAGGAACATAGTTTTAAAATTGGAGACTTTAGAAATTATTTAATCCAGGGATTCTTAATTTAAAAAGTAAAATAGACGTCTTTGGTGGTCTGTTGAAGCCTATGGATTTCTTCTCAGAATAAATATTTTTAAATGAAAAAAATAAAATACATAGGATAAAATGCATATCACAAATATAAAAAAGTGGCTGGACTCTAGATTGTCAATTACATTGAAATATAGTTGTTATAGCACAAAGAAAACAAAGTGCACGAACCCCAAATTAAAAACCCCTCTGGGCTTGAAACATTTCTAGAAACCTTACTTCCAACAGACTTCCTCTGGGGCAGGATTTTGACCAACATCTTGCATTCTTTCTCTCAACCCCTAGATGGCAACCTGAGACCTTGAAGAGACTTTGGCTCTTCTAAATTCCATTTTTTTTACATTCCAGGATCTTTCTGGAAGCCCTTCCAATACTTTTCACTTACCTAATGAATGTTTGAAATAGTAATTTGGTCCCCATAAAGAACTTCAGTTTTTAAGGGAAAAGTAACTGGGACATATTAGTGGTTTGAGTAGGAATGATTCTTTCCTCAGTATCTCTCTTATGACCAAGGGTCTGAGGTAGAAGAGGTCAGAAATTTTCTAGACAATCCATAGGCTAACAAAGAAGTCCTTTTCCTTTTCCTTGTGTTCCCCTATCCCTTCATGCATTTTTGATGCTCTCATCTTTTTTTCTTTTTCTCCTCTTTCTTCACAAAGCAATCATTCATAGTGGTGGAAAAAAGTTTTATTGAGGGGAAGATAGTATGAAGACCATTCTACCTTTTCTTTGCCTGCCCATTTTAAGCTCTGAGCATAGTGTATTTTGGGGTTCTGGCACTGTATTAAATATAAATCGGACTATAAGGCCATTATTAGGTGATTTTTATTCCCTCCAGCATAGTGCCTGGTACATAGTAGGCATTTATTAAAACTTGCTATATTTAAACTTGATCACAGGCCAAAAGAATCAGTAGTTTCTAAGTGAACAGGAAAAGGAGGGCTTCATCTATTATCAAAGAATAAATCTGCAGAAAATAATTTTCTGGGCATCTGAGAGTTTTTCCTTTTAAGTAAAATACTTTAAACATTTTGGATAGTTGACTCTCTAAGATGTATCACTTACTTTCTTGACTTCACTGTATTGCGGAGCATTGTGGAAAGAATATAGGATTTGAAATCAAAAGACCTGGACTTATGTCCTGGCTTGTCCATTTTTGAAGCATATGATTTTGGGTTAAATTATTTAAACTCTCTAGGCAATAGCTTCCGTGTTCCTGGCCTCTTGCAGCCTGCCAGGAATTGTTGCAAAGGTGACTGGCAGGTAGTGGTCCAATGCATTGAATGCAGAGTCTGGAGTATGGAAATCCTGAATTAAAATCTATCCTTAGAAAGTTACCAGCTGTGTAATACTGGGTAATTGCTTAACATTTGTTTGCCTCAGTTGCTTCCCAATGTAAAGTGGGAACAACAACTTGGGAGGATCAAATGAGATGAATAATTGTTAAAAAAAACAAACAAACAAACAACAAAACTCAATAGCATTTATCATAGTTCTGGAATATAGTGGATGCTATATAGATGTTTATTCCTTTCCTTGGGTAGTAATAAATCTGAAAATGTGTTGGCTATCCAAGACATGACTACCTTAGACTATTTAAGACTATCAAGCCCTGTTGGCCTGAGAAATAACATTCAGAAGACTGATGATACTTCCCCAAAGCAACAATGGTAATATTGGTGGTAGCAGCAGTGGGAAGGATCAGTTGGGTGGAACTTCTGTGCATAGCAGCAGCAAAATATTAGAAGCAATGAGTGACAGTTCTGGAGGCAGAAAATGGAAAATGGCAGTTGTAAAAGCTGAGAATTTGGGAGAAGGCAAGAGATTAAGGAGTGATAGTATCAGAACTGGAGTGGAGTGTGGTGGTATGGGAACTTTGGGAGCATGTCAGTAATATGTAGGAGGCAGAGTCAATAGCAGCAGAAAGAAACAGGTGGTTGCTGGGTGCTCTAACTGAAGGTTAGGAGGGTTCCACCCTTACTTTCCCCAGATATGATTTAAGGAAAAATACCATTGATTCCAAACCTTTTCTCATCTTTGAGTGTGAGTTTTTCTAGGGATTTGTTCTCCTTGTGAATATTTCACTCTATAGAAGATTGTTTTCATTTAGTGTGGGGACAGAAAAAGATTTTATGGCATAATATTTTCTGTTATTTATCTCATTATTCTATTCCCACTAAATATTATATTCCACTCATGATTCCTGTCTGGTCTGTTGGTAGAATAGGTATTGGATGAAGACCTGATAGCTCTTCCCTATCCTTAATCTAAGGAATGTGTAATTCTTGGAGTTATTTATGAATTTTAGATAACAAAGAACTCAAGGAGGGGAGAAAAAAGCAAGCATTCCTTCATAACATAGGGATTTTAAATTGTGAAGGACATTTTTATCATTTAATCCAAGGGTTCTTAATCTTTTTTTACACCATGGACTCCTTTGGAATTCTTGTGAAGCTTAATGGATGATTCACTCCTCAGTATATTATTTTGAAATGTACAAAACAAAATATTTTGGATTTATTTTTTCCCAGTAGTATTTTACTTTTACAAATATATGTAAAGATAGTTTTCAACATTCATTTTTGTAAGACTTTTTCTTCCTCCTTCCCTTATTTTCCTTTCCCCAAAACAAGTCATCCAATATAGGTTAAACATGTTCAATCCTTTTAAACATACTTCCAAAATATTTTAGATTTCAAAGAAAGCAAATGCAGTTATTAAAATGGTCTAAAAGAAAGTTCATGGCCCCCATGTTAAGAATTCATGAGTTAATCTAAGTTCTTCAATTTAGAGCTAAGGGAATTGAAGTTAAGATACATTGATTGATTTCACCAAACTGACATTGAGGAAGATATAGAGCTGGCAAGTGAGATCACATTTTTTGACTCCAAATTTAGTGTTCTTTTCACTATATTATGCTGCTCTCTCTTTTTTGCTTCTTCTTGAGGAATATTCCATTTTTGTAATCTGTAAAGGCAACCTACATTTTATTCTTTACTAAAGCCATTTGTTTGACTACATAGATAAGCCAGAACAAATGAGTCTGAACAAATTTTTTTTCAATCTGATCTATGTAGATAAAGCTAGGGATGAATCCTACCAGGTCAGATAGAATCAAAGTTTTCTGTAGAGTGTGTTTCCTCTCCTTAAGGAAATCAAAAAGAGTTGCTCAAGGATAAAAAAAATACTGAATTAAATTAAGTTAAAAATAGCCTTTTACTGTAGTTTAAACCCCTTTCCTGAGAGATAGCATGACCTAATGACCAAGAATATTGTACCATAGATAAAAAGACTGATGGTATGACTATGGATAATTCAATCAACTTCTTTGAACTTGCTTGGTTTCTTCATTTATGAGATGGGGATCATCATACCTTTCATGCCTAATTGTGAATATTGCATGAGATATGTAAAGCTGTGTGAAAATGTCAGATAGTATTGTTTTATTGATGCAAACTATGAATAAAGACTATTTGGTCATTAATGTGGCTTTAATAATGAACTATCTCAAGTCTTCATGCACAGCGATAGAATATTCTATTATTTATTAGGATTGTATATTTAAATATATAGAATTATGGCAAGGCAATAATATAGACAAGACCGTGGCAGAGATTGGTGGGTGTTTTTACCATTCTTGTCAGTCAGTTGCTCAGTGCTGAATTTAGATCTCTGATAAATCAAGGAGAATCATATGGTAACTAATCCCTTATTATGACAAATGGTTTTATTTCTCTCTGTTGAAGGTGAAAGCTTATTGGAGAATGTGATCATTACCAGCTTGATGACTCTTTCCTGAAATGTTAGGGTAATCTACACTTAATTTTAGAGGTGTTTTGAAACTCAGGTTAGTCTGATGTTTACTTGCTTCATGGATCTGGCCCATAATATGAAGAATCTGTGAATATAATTTCCAGGAAATGATAGTTTGATATAAAGCACAAGAAATAGAGAATGGATTATGCAAAACTTAGTAGTGAAAATTTGAAAATATAATGTTCTTAAAACAATTCTTGGACAGTCTGATTGGAAGATTCTAATCAAAATGTAATGTGATGGCACTTGTGATTGTAAGATAGTATTCTTGCCCTTTCATGAAGTATATTTTATTAGATAAAGTAATGCAAATATGACTTAAGTGTTTATCACTGATGCCAAGAGTACTTAGAATTTCTGACATTTTCCTGTTAGGTGCCAATTTGTGTTGGCTGGAAAACGTTGTTGATACAGAACCAATGACCTTTTATTGTTATTACAATATTGAAGAACTTTGTCCTGAGACAAACTAAGAAAAGCTGATAAAAATTCTAAATCAGTTTTAACTGGCTCTAGGAACTTGAATTCACATACTATTTTTAACGTGAAGATTTTTTTCTCCTTTTGTATCTCGTTTGATCCTCATAAAACTTCTGTTATGGGGAAGACAGGCAGCAAGCATTTATTAAGTGCTTCTTATGTGTCAGGAATTGTACTAATGCTGGAATAGTCTCTGCTCAAAAGAAATTTACATTCTAATTCAGCTAAAAGATAGCTGAAAAGGGGTACAGGTATGGCAGAGAATGTACCTACAAAGGGCATGGTGGCAAAATATGGAGTCCATAAATATAGCTCAGAAGAGAAGGAGCAGAACCAGTGTGGGTCTGTCCCTAAAATTGAAGGTCTTGAAAGAACTCACCAACTGGGGAAGCTGCTGGTCTGGTGGAGAGAAGTTCCAGAGTGAGAAGGTATCAGTTACTGAAGGAAATCTCAAGGTGAGAGTGCTGGTGGTAAAAGAATACAGTCAGAAAGAATTTTGGACTGGGCCAAATGACAGCCCCTAGAGAGAACTTATTAATGGGAAAATATGCTGGGGTAAAAGTGAACATCAAACCCATTTTAAAGATAAAGAAAGGAGACCCAAAGTAATTATGGGCTATGTATAAAGTCATAAAGCCAGTAAATGTCAGAGCCAAGACTAAAATCTTCTTGATTCCTTGCATGTTTAGGGGACGCTCAGTGGTGTGTGGATCCATCAGAAATGGGGTGGGGATGGATTTGAGAAATAACAAATGAAGGTGCAGTTAGGTGGTATAGTGGATAAAGGACTGGACCTGGAGTTAGGAAGTCTTAAATTGGGTAGACATAACTTAACAAATGACTAAACAAAAACAAAAGTAAAATAGGAATAATAATGTCTATATAATATTATTGTAGGGAAAGTGGTTTTTTAAACCTTAAATGTTAGTTATTATTACAGTAACTTTGTATTTTCATTTTGTTATGATTTTTCCACCACTAGTTTTTCAGCTGATCTTTGAAAGAAGGTTGGGGTTCAAAAAGATAAAGGTGAGAAGCTAGTGCTTTTCACATTTGGGAGGGGCACAATACATGCAGTTTTGCAGAGGAGGAGGTAAGAAGAGAAGAAAAGCAAATTGACTAATTTGTTTAGACCACAGAATCCCTGAAATGGAGCAACTTTTCAGGCATTGTTTTGTAATGGGAGTAATAAATATGGAGAGGTACAGTGGAGACATTTGGTAAAGAACTTCAGATAGGAAACACAGCAGTTTGCATTTTTTATTCTACAGATGAGAAAGATCTGCTGAAACATTTGACCAGGGGAGCAACATGCTAATAATTATGCTTTATAAATTTAGAACTAAAAGAGTACTTAAAGAATTTTATAGTTCACTTATTTTATTGTACAGAGAAGAAAACTATGGCAGGAAACAGTGAAGGGGAATTTGGGAGAGGAAAGATTCTTGTCCAAGGTTGAAAATAGAAAAACTGGAATTTACATCCAAGCTCTTTGACTTTATCTAACACTTCCCACTACTTTATGCCATCTATTGTAAAAAGAGACTGAAAAATCTGAAACAAAACCTCCACCTTCTTTTTTCATAGTATTTAATTTTTTTAAGCTAAGTCAAAAAAAATTGACTACAAAGGAGAATCACCAAACCCAGCTAGTGTCTCTATGTTGACCCACATGAAGGAAGAAGTAGAGGACAAAAACTGGGTTTCTGGGCAACAGCCCCTCATTAATGTACATCTCCTATGTTTATAATCTCCTTTTTCATCTCCATTTTACCTCCTTAATTTACCTCAAAGTATAGCTTAAGGTCTACATTTAAATCAGGCCTTTCCTGATCTTCCATGTTAGTCACACTCTCTCTACAAATTACTTGGTATATACTTTGTTTTATTTTTCTACTTACTTTATTCTCCTCAGTAGAATATTAGCTTCTTGAAGGAAGGGGTTCTGGATTTGGAATTAGGAAGACAATTCAAATCCCTACCTCTGACATTAGTTTTTTAATCCTGGAAAGTCATGAAACCTCTCAACTTTGGTTTCTTCATCTATAAAATGAGAATAATAGCATCTACCTATTAGGGTCCTTGTGAATCAATGAGATAACATAGATTAAGCACTTTGCAAACTTTAAACATTATGTAAATGCTATCATTATTGTTATCAGTCTTTGTCTCCCTGGTTTGTAGCAAAGTCCCATTCTCTTTGATTCTATGATAATAAATCCCTTTTTGGGGAGGAATTGTATTTTCCCCTTCTTGTTATCATTAGCATTCTGAACAGTATCTAACACCTAGTAGGTGCTAAATAACTTCTTGTTGTCTAATTAACTATGATGATTTAGTCAAAGAGAACAAGGAAAAAAAACAATTTCAACTGGGAAGGGGAAATCCGGGAAAGTATCAGGGAGAAGGTAGTGAAGAAAAAAGATTTTGGTATAAGGAAGAAATAGAATACAGGCATAGAACACACTTATGTGAAGTCTTGTTTGGTTAGAATTTAAAAGCATGTGAAAGGGAGAGTATAAAATAAATCTGGGAAAAAAGGTTGCATCCAGTTAGTGGAGGTCCTGAAATATGAGGCTGGAATGTATGTTTGTTGATTTGAATCTAATATTATAGTTCTAGTATGGCTTCTTAAAGGTTCCTCTGGAATCAGTTTAAACTGCGAGGTAGGGAGAGTTGATAGTTAAATTTTCATCATGAGCATTTACACTTAGGGTATTGGCAAATGCTACAAACTTGAGTCTACTTTATTCTGTGGATTGTCTAGACCTAAGAAAGTGAAAGAAAATATATTAATAATGCAGGTTAAGCTTAAATATCTGTCTGGAGTGCATTTATCTTTTCTCCAGAGAGTCACATAAAAAATTTACCAGCATACACTTGCTCAGACTCTGGAGTATGGGGGGATTATAACAACATAGGTTTTTCCTCCCATATGATCTGACTTTAGTAAGTTCAGGGAAGATTTCCTGCTCCCTATCATCATTAGGAAAAAAGCTTAATTTATCATATTTTTATATTAATTATTTTACTTACCAGAATTCATATTAGAATTCTACTGTTAATAATTCAATACTATGAATACATATTAAGTACCATTTAGGTAAACAGTAGTCAGCTAAAATCCATTTAATTCCTTCTTTCTAGGAGATTACAATATTCTAGGCTAGTTTTCTTTCCAGATCCAGATCTGTGGTACTTTTTTGCTTGGGCTAGAATGTATAAATAGATTAAAACAAAATTGAAAGACTGTTGAATATCCACAAATATAACATTTGATTTTATTGCAAAAAAAATTCTATTATTCCTTGTGTCTAGCCTTATCTGACCCACTCAAGACTTACATTTTCAACAAGCTCTAACTTCCTTTGTTTACCTTGGGGCTCTTAAATTTGTGGGCCATCCATTATTGTGTCTATCAATGACTGGAGTGAATGGACATTCTGTGGATATGTATGCATTGCTATTATCTTGTACAAAGAAGAATGGGGACCTAGTGTATGGCAATGAAATGATCAAAGAAGCACATTTCTGATTGTAAATTTATCAAGTGAACATTTGAATAAAGGAATAAATGAATGAATGAAAAAACATTTATTTAGAATTTACTATGTGAATTTATGTGTTAAAAATTTACTTTTCTAAGAGCTGGGAATGCAAATACAAAAAGACAGTCTCAAAAAGCTAACTCAATGCAGTTAGAGCAATTTAATGTGAAATTAAATCTATATTTTTTGGAATCGTGAGCCCAGATTAATATATGGAATAGGTGGTGATGGGGAATGAAAGGGAAAGAACGTAATGTGTATTCCAGTAAGCATAAAATAAGGTAGTGTGATGATAGCAAAGGATAGAGAGCACAAAGAAGGAAAGGGTTCATTTAGACAACCTAGTTGAAATGCCAACTCCTTTATTTAATATTTGTGTGACTTGGGGCAAATTTTTTAAGGTCCCAAATCTTCATATGTATTAGACCAGCTATAACCCTTACAATAAACTCCTTTGGAGGAGGAATTGTATTTTCCTCTTATTAGTATCATCAACACTCATCACAGTACCTGACACCTAGTAGGTACTTCATAAATGTATGTTAACTGCCTAACTGTGAGGATCAAGTCAAAGAGAGCAAGGAAAGAACAATTTCAACTGGGGATAGGGAAATTAGGGAAAGTGTTAGGTAGAAGGGAGTGAAGAAGGAGATTTAGACATGAGGAAGACATTAAATCCAGGCAGAGAATGAACATTTGTGAAGTTCAATTTGGAATTTAAAAGCATATGAAGGGGAAAGTACAAAATAAATATGGGAATGTAGTTCCACCCAGATGGTGGAGGTGAGATGTTTGGATTTTATCCTACAGATTGTCTGTTTTATTTCTGGACATTTTACATTTTTAAGCTCCAGATAGATATTTATATTTCACATTTCTGACCTGATGAAATCAAGTTAAAACTCAATTTGGAGAATTTAGAAGCAGGGCAAAACCAGACTTGTCAGAAAGGGATTAATAGAATAATTTGGTTTCATGAAATAAAATGTTAGTCATCAGTTTTGGGTCTATTTTCTTCTAATTAGTTAATGGACTTTTATAGAATTTCTATTTAATAGTTGTGAATAAATGTTTCGTTGATATATTCTAAGATGGAATTCATTTAATTTATTGAATTCTTGTGCTGTCTTTCGATCCTGATGACAGAAGTTAAAAAAATATGCTTTTGTATTAGGTCAAGAAAAGTAACCTGTTAGAATTCTTTCAAGGTGCTAAATCAGTGGAATTGATAGACAATGGTTGTTTAGCAGGGTGTTTAACAGTTCTCTAGATGTACTTAGTACTTATTTGAGTTCCACAATATTCACACCTTTAAGAGAGCATATATAGGGAGGAGCCCACTAAAGGAGAAGCCCACAAAAGCACAAGCCCACTCTCGGAAGTGGAGTCAGAGTCATTCCAACTTCAACTTTTGTGCTGGCTGGAGACATTTGGAGAGGAGAGGCTGAAGCTGGCAGAGGCAAAGGACAAGTAGCAAGAACTCTTGAACCAAGGAGAGACATAGGCCTCTAAGAAAGCTAACTGGGCCCAAGGAAGGAGACAAGACTTAAAAGGAAACAATAAAGAATTTGGACTTTAACTCCTGGTTGAATTTGAGATGTTTATTACTTTGAACTGAAATGAAGGCTGCCTCCAGAAGCCCCCCAAGAAACCTGCTCCCAGAGAACATTATATCTTAGAGAAGAACATTACAGTAACCGACTAAGATATTTTGAAAATTATTTAAAATAGCAAAACAGTACTTCATTATTATGGAAAAGGAAATATATTTTAATTACCTTTTTCTTTTGAAGATTTATAAACCATAATAAATCAAGAAATATTTAGGTCATTGAACATTTTTAAAGTACCAAACACTAATTGATTATTATCCCCAACTTTAATAAATCTCTTTAATGGAGACAAAGAGCAATTTTGGCCTGAGAATCCTGAATAATTTTATAGTATAACTTTTAAACTGCATTACCATAACCTTTTCAAGTGAGCCAGTCAAGTGTATGTGTGTGATAAGCTCATCCATTCAGGTTCACCAATTGCTCATTTAACTAACTATTTGGTTGGTTCTTTGGGACTCTCGGCTCTGATTGAAGCATGCTGTTTTCAAAACTCTTATTATCCAAGCAGAACTAGTCCTTGACAGATCTGTGAAATAGGTGAAGTTTGTTTTCAGCACTTCCATCTACTCCATTTTGCATCCTTTTCCTTCCCCAATGTTCCCTTTTCTTTCCTCAGGCACTCTTTATACTCATGTTCTCTTATCTTACTGCTGTCCCTTCAACCTCTCTCTTCTCATCAAAGCCTACTGTCAAGACACTATCTAAACTCATTTGCACTAATTCAGCAATGACTGGTCACAGCTCCCAGTGATTTTAACTCTGGAAGATAGATTCACATTTTAACTGGTTCCACAAGACCTTTAGCTAAAAATAATAATTTGCATTTATGTGGCATGGATTTTGCTTTTTTTCTTTTCAACATATTTGCTGCTTTTTGTATTATTTGTTTAAATTTTTTTTCTTTTTTTATATCAGAATCATAGGATCATAGGTTATAGCTGGAAAAGATTTTAGGAATTCTTGAATCTAATTCTTTATTTTTATAGTTGATGAAACTGAGTCCTGGGGATGTTTAGTGACCTATCCAGAGTCCCAAAATCAGAGTAAGTATCTGATGCAGGATTTGAACTCCAGTATTTTTGCTTCTAACTTGGGCACCTTATATATACTATACTGCTAGTGGTATACTGAAGTTTAGACAGTAAAGAAAAAATAACAAAGACATAATGTGTTTGAACTTTGCACAGCCATCTTGATGTTCTTCTGAGGTGAGAGGATTTATTTCTCTGGGACCAAGATGAGTTATAACAGTTATCTAACACTTTTCCTATAGCCACTCTGTGAGATAAACATTATGAAGAGCTTCATCTCAGTTTTGTGGATGAGAAAACTAAAGTTCTAAGAGTTTTGTAGGGTTATAGTTAGTGTCAGATGTGGGATTTGAACTGATGCTGAATCCAATACTCCTTTGTACCATATTCCCCTTATTCCATTGGTAAAGTGATAGAGCTCTAATTCTAAAATATGAGGGATCAATCAGTAGATGAGAGCAGAGATTTTGGGGATAATTAAACTCTTTCTATTACTTCAGAAATCACACCATCTTCTAAGAGGCTGGATGTACTTTGAAGATTTTTAAAGGACTTGTAATAAATACAGAGGTGTTTAGTAATACTCACATATCTCTTCACATCTGGGTAGATTAAGCAATGGTTATGCCAGTAAAGAAGAGTTCAGATCTGAAAGCTTATTATCATGAATTTGAAAAGTGAATTTTGGGAAGTTTATGTTTAAGCTAAGGAAATCCGTTTTGGGTTGATTTATCAGAAGGAAGCTAGGTAGAGAAATATATAGAATTGGGAAACCTGCGTTCGAATCCTGCTTCTGTCTCCCAACTAGTTTTATTATGATAGGAACATTGCTTAATTTTTCTCAGTCTTAATTTCCTAATTTGTAAAATGGTGATAGTATCTACTTAAACTTATTGTTGGGAGAATTTTAAACTATAACATATAAAGCACTTTGAGAATTCTAAAGTTTTATAAATGCTAGTTATACTCCATTTTAACAATTCTATCTCTCCAACATCTTTTACTTAAGTCCTTTTCTCTCCATTTAGGAAGATACCATCCTAGTTCAGGTTCTTATGTCTAGGCTACTAGAATTGCCTCCTATTTTGGTCACCCTGCCTCATCTCTCCTCATTCACACACAACTGTTAAAGAAATTTTTCTGAAAGCATCGTTATTACAATGTCATCCCTTTGCATCACCACCCCCATCCTTAAAAAGCTCCAGTGGTTCTCTATTGTCTTTAGGATCAACTATAAACCCCTTTGTTTAGCATTTACAACTCTTTCCAACCTGATGCCTTCTTACTTACTATTTTAAGTTACTTGTTAAGTGACTTGTCTAGGAACACACAGCTAATAAATGTTAAGTGTTTAAGGCTTCATTTGAACTCAGGTCCTCTGACTCCAGGGAGAATGAATTATCTACTGTACATCTAGCTGCTTGATGATTACTCTTGTAAGAAATATAATTGCAGAGTCAAATTAGACCTTGGAATTAAATTAGTTTAATTTTATTATACATTCCTCTGTGACACAGACATGCTGGTCTACTTGCTATTCTTCCCATTTTCATCTTTGTTTCTTTGTATTGTTTGAATACCTGGAATACATTCTGTCCATCATTTTCCTTGTAGAAATCCCTAGCTTCACCCTTATCTCTTCTGATCCTTTCTAGATGTCAAAATATAAACAAAATAGTCACATATAAGATACATACAAGAAGGAGATGATGGTCTTATTTTTTCTAATTATTTACTGCTTCCTGAAATGTCTTTGCCTTGAATTAGTGATTTTGTGGTAAAAGAAAAATATTTGGTAGATGGCAAACTATGGATTTGAATAACATATTGGACTTAGGGGAAGCTCACATGTTTATATTGAAGCACTCTAGATGCAATTCATGGTTTGAAAATAGCCATTCTTCATCTTCTCTAGATGTATGGAAATACAAATGGAGAAGATACTAAGTTTGAAGTAGTATTGATATAATTTGTGAACAGGAATGCATACACTTCCAAGCTGGATGAACATGAGCAAGTCATTTTATCAATCTGAGTGTAATTTTCCTCATCTTAAAAAAAGGAAGTGTTAATACTTTCATTGACCACTTGGCAGTGTTGTGAAGAGAATGGCTTGCAACTCTTAAAGTGACATATATTTATGAGATTTCTTATTATGATATGGGCTATCCAGGAACTTTTCCTATAATTGAGAATTACTCTTTTTTGAAAGACAAGTAGGGTTAAGTGACTTGTCTAGGAACACACATCTAATAAATGTTAAGTGTTTAAGGCCTCATTTGAACTCAGGTCCTCTGACTCCAAGGAGAATGAATTATCTACTGTATCATCTAGCGGCTTGATGATTACTCTTGTAAGAAATATAACTGCAGAGTCAAATTAGACCTTGGAATTAAACTAGTCTAATCCCTTCATTTTACATATGAGAAAATTGAGGGCCAGAGAATAAAAGTAATTTCCCAGGTTATATAGATGCTAGAGCTAGAACTTGAATCCATGTCTTCTGCCTTTTAAATATTTTCTCATTCTTGCAAATGTCCTCTATACGGATGGAAAAATGGTAAATTAATATAACAAGTAATATTTCTGGAAGAAGAAGCAAAAATTCTATTTCCTTGTGAGAAAAAAAGGAAAAGAAAAAGAGAAAGAAAAGGAGAAAAAGTAAATACTGTGTACTATCATCCTTTGTTATATGCTCCAGTTGTGTTTGTTCCTAAAAAGTCTAGGCAAGTTCTGTATATGTGCTGTGGAATGGAAATACCCCGAAGGCAGCATCATGTAACCCATCCTCTCCTTGTTCATCTTAACGAATGAACAGTAAGTGAAAACAAGATTTCTCAGTGAAGGCAGCACCAGAAGGGGAAACTTAATCCCAGCTTTTCCCTGTCGTCAGAAATATTTCTTGCATCACTTTGTTGCAGCTCAGTCATTTCAGTTGTGTCCTCCTCCTTATGACCCCATTTGGGGTTTTCTGGAGTCGTTTGCCATTTCCTTCTCTATCTTGCATCACTATCTTTTGTTAAAATTGACTAATAGTAGGCATCCCTTCCCTTCATTCACTGGGACAAAAGAAAGAGCACTTTAAATGCCACTTTCCAAGTGGGAGGGAGAAACTGGCTGACATGGGGGGTCAGTCTCTTCACCAGTTTCAGGCTCTGTTCTGGAAGAATTGGCTCTGTCGTCTGAGGCAACCGGTGAGTTGTTTTTGTAGCTGTTTTGCAAAATCTTCTGTGTACTCTCTATTAATGTCTTTTTTCCCCCTGCCCAGCTTTTTCCTTCAGAAGATTTAGAGTTTTTATATGACAGAGGACAAGACTGTTTTTTCCCTTACTTAGTACCTCCAGTTATTAGCATAGTGTCTGACATATTTTCTAGTAAGTGCCTAATAAATGTTTGTTGATTGACCAAACACATGTATTTTATATTTTTCATGCTTTTGTCCATGGAAGTCCCAATAAGTTGATTATTCAGATTTGGAATACTTTAGTTCTTGTAATTAGCACGCTGCTAAGACCAGAGGCTTGTAGAAAATATTTAATAATTAAAAATCACTAGAAAGATCTAATAACCTTAGATATTTAGGCCATTCTGTAGAACTGATGCTGTGGATTCTTGGAGTAGATACTGGATTGCTCATCATTGTCTTTAAAGAATGAATACAGCCAATGAGGTATTGAAAGATAAATGACACAAAATAACTAATATATAATGGGCAAAGAAAGTTGGTAATTTATTTGTTTATGAATAAGACTTAAATGATTATTTATTTCATTATACAAGGAATTTAATTAAGATTTATACAGGAAAAAACTAACTACCTAAATAATTCCATTTAAAATTCTTTGGAGATAATTAATTTCTTTCTAAAAGGATTCAAAATATTAAAAGAAAACTTTTTACCTTTTTAAGGATTAATATGTATAGATAAAACTAATTTGCTACATTGTTGATATGTTTTTTATCTCTGAAAGTAAAATTTAGGTACAATTTTGCTTCCAAAAACAGTATTTTGCTTAGGCTCAATGTTTGTATGCATACTCATTCAAAATTCATTGGCTTGAAACTTTATAGACTTTATCAGACCAGAATATCTTCAATATGCAGAGAAACTATGGTAATTAAAAAAATGTTTTCCTACTTTCCTCAACCATCCCTGAGTTTTAAAGTTTAACACACACACACACACACACACACACACACACACATACACATACTGGCTGGGAAGGGGAGTGGGATCAAAATAGCTTTCCCTTGGGAATATAAATTAATTTCAAATAGTTGGCATAAATCTTAGTCTGCTACATTTGAATATCTTAAATATAATGCTCAAATGGCCCAAGAAATTAATGAGCAACGTGAGACTTAAATAATCTTCTCCTACTGGCAGAAAGTGAAGTGTACTATCATCCTTTGTTATATGCTCCAGTTGTGTTTGTTCCTAAAAAGGTATCTCTTTTGAAAGTTTTTAAGTAAGATATTTGAAACTTGAAATATATTTTCCCATAAAACATTATGAATAACAGTAAGGTTACTAGGGCAGCTAACCAAATCTGCTCTATCCCATAAGATCCTAAAATTATTTTACTAAGAGCACTAAGCTGAATTTTGAAGCCTTGAAGAAAGAGGATCATGTAGTTAAGGAGAGGAGAGAAGGTGGAGGATGAAATCAGAGGAAGAGAAGGATGAGATTCACTTTGGTGCAGGATTGTCCATGTACAATATAGAAAAGGACAAAAATTGTCTCTGGCATCTTCCCAGATCTTTTTTTTTTTTTCAGTTTCCTCCATGTCCCACATTGTGGGATCTCATTCATATCTGTTCTATCTGCTAAAATGTTCCATAGTCCGTAGTTACCTACCCATCTCTTCCAAAAGAGGGTTTCATTACCTCGATGAAGATTTTCACTTTGGTGTTAGGAGTAAAGCCATCTGATAGAAGTAATTTGGAATCACTTTGGAATCATTTATGTTTAGAATTAAGGAATAAATTAGTGCTTATTGATTGACATCAGTCTCCTTAGAGATATTTTTCCTAAAAGATGATAAACTCAAAATGAATCTAATTGATGACATTTCTATTAGCATAACTGTTTGAAATATAGTAAGTTAGAAGATAGGAAAGATATTTTGTGGCATCTTAAAGGAACACCAGATCTCATTTGATTCTTGAATTTACTATCTCCTCTAAAAATCCTTGCTTTCTCATATCTTCTTCTATTCTTCCACTTTTGAATTCATAGGATCACTAAAATGTTCAAATTTTTTCAACATGGCTGCCATGACAGAGGTAGAGGAGTCATTCTTTAAGTGCGAGGACTGGGGATGTTAGCTGGGGGATCAAGGGAATTCTAGGACCAATCATAGGTATATATTGCTAATTTTAAATAGGATTTTAGATTCAAATTATGCCTAACGATTACCTTATTTCATATGTATTCTTTCCCTAATTAAACTGCATATACAATGTTTCCAGGGATTGTGTCTCAAATCCACGATATGTGCCTCATTTAGGATTGTATACGTAGCACATGCTTAATAAATGATTGTTAAATTACTTGTTCCTATTACTATATGATGTATGTGGCAATCTTAAAAGGACATTTCAAATCTTCATAGATGCAGTATTTTAATTCTTTTGTAATTTTAAGTATTATTCTTTTAAAACAAATCTGACTTGTATGCCAGCCCTTTGGGTAAACATAAGTAGAGAAGTCAGGAATGAAACTGAGAGTGAGGAAGAATACCCTACCTTCATAGGCCACAAATTTAATGCATTAGTGTATAATGATGAAATAAATAAGATCATAGACTTAGGGCTGAAAGAGGATTTAGAGCTTAATTAGTTCCCTTATTTCATTTTATGGAGACTGAAATAGTCTTCATAAAATGGGAAAACAGTGCCTTTTTAAATTGCTTAGATAGGGAGTAGAAGAGCAGAGATTTGAATTCAAATCCTTTCTTTCCTATCTAATACTCTTCACACTAATTTTATATTCACTCTAAATCCAGTCTTTTTTTTTTTTTTTTTTCATTTATCGTGTCCCTGTTCTCTATTGAGATTCATCATCACTGGTAAAATCTTTTGAAAACACTTTCAAAATAAGGACTTTATAACATCCTCTTTGTACTGGTTGTAGAACTGCATACAAGAAGTTTTTGGTATTTTCCTGACCAAATTCACTTGGATAAGATTCAAAAGAATCTCACCTTATCTTGAATTCTACTTCATAGTTAATTGTGTTATAATTAGATTTTTGTAGAATCTATTCCAGGACATGAACTGTATGTGTTTTCAAAATCTCATAAACAAAGACCCAGTGAATTGAAGTAATTTATGTACCACCTTGAAGTTATGTTAATCCAAAGTGCACAGGTATCGAAATCTGGGAATCAAACTGATCTATAGTTGACTCCATTTTCTCCTCTCCTTTGAAAATTAGGGCCTTTGTTCTTTTTTACTTTTATGCTTCCCATCTCAGTGGCTAAGCAGTCACATTTACCATATTTTTCAGTAACTGAATAAGTTTTTCTCTGGGCCTGGTGAGCTGAACTCTTCAGGAGTTGCGAGGTCCTCCCTGACAATTTCCTAGCTTTATCTTCAGTGTCAACTTCGTATTAATCATTTTTGGACTTTTCTATGCAATCCAAAGATTATTTTTCCTTGGCAGAAAAAGACATGAAATAAAATTATGGAGCTCTCTTTTTCTCCTTATCATCACAAACAACTAGGACAGTTGTTCTATCCTTTCTTTGATCCTATTCTTTTCTCTCATATAGTTAAAACTACTTTGAAAAAATATATTATTCTTAGAATCCTCTAGACTTAGCTTATTCTGAATTGTAGTGCTATTGACACTCCACTTACAGGATCAGCCATTCTTTTGAATTTATTCTCCATTACTTATTCTTGCTTCTGTGTTTTATACATTTCTTTGAGAAATTTTCATTGTTTGATAATTTCCCTGTGCATTGATCGATAGATAACCACATATTAAGTGCTTTACTATGTGCCAGGCATTGAATTAGGTAATAGAAATACAACAACAACAAAAAGAAATAAGCTTTGTTTTTAATGAATTTCCATTCTTTGAGTGAAACAGCATGTACATAGATTAGCATATTCAAGATAAATGCAAGAAAGTTATGTGTGAGGTAATTAAAGAGCAAATGATAAGTGGGGACAGAGGTTCAGCAGATGTCACATATTAAAAGTGATTCTTGAACTATGACTCAACAAAAAGTAAAAGATTGTATGAGGTAGAGAAGGTGACAAGTGATGAATGTATTTCAGGCATGGGGGAAACCTAGTGCAAAGGCATTTCCCAAAGAAGGGAAATGGAGCAAGGAACAAATAATTGACTAATTTTGTTAGATTATACTGTGTTGAAATAAAAGTAATATACAATAAAGATAGAAAGAGCCTTAGAGTGAGCTTGGGTGAAGTTGAATAAGGTTGTGAAGGACTTTAAAAGTCCCAAGGAGGAGTTTATATTTTATTCTATAAGCAAAAGGGAATCTGAAGTTTATTGAGAAGGGGAGAAGCAGTCAGATCTGTGCTCAAGGGAAATACATTTATCATTTATATGGAAAATGGATTAGAGTGAGGAGAGAGGGGGACAGGAGCTTTATTAAGAGATTATTTAAATAGTCCAGGTGAAAAGTGTAGGGAGATAAAAAGAAGGTGGTGGTATAGGAACTGAGAGAAGTCAGACATGAGAGATAATGTAGAAGTGGAAATGGTCATATTTTAGCAATTACTTGGGTATACTGGGTGAGAGAGAATGAGGAGTTGATCATAACAACTTGGGAAGCTTGAAGAATGATGTTGCCTTGGAACTGATAAGGAAATTTGGGTTTCCAGGGAAAAGATTGTGAGTTCTATTTTGGACACATTGAGTTTGTGATATCTCCTGAAAATATCAAATTGAGAACTGATGGGAACAGATGGGGGGTGAATACATAGATCTGTGAGCCATATGCATAGATATAATAATTAATCCTATGGGGGGTAATGAGGTCATCATTCATAGTCTTTAAACAACACTCCCTTTTGTCTTTATTGAAAAAAAAATTGGTGTGTTGAGTACATTTTTTATTCATTCCCATCTCTTGTGGATTGACTTCCTCATTAGAATTCCTACTGAGATTCTATATTTTTCTGAATCTGTTAAAATCTATTCTTCCCAAAGTAAGGGAGTATGCTAGACTATGCCTGGCTTTCCACACCTTCTTTGTCTCTAATTCTAATATGGAGTGGTCACTGCTCCCCAAGATTTTCATCATTTCCTTTTCAGCAAATATTTTCAACTTATTGGTCTTAATCAGGTCTAGAATATTAATTTTTCAGATCAGATCCTTTATTTTTTCAAGGATTAGAGGTGAGGAGAAGTGATTATCATTAAGGAAGTAAACATGATCATATTCCAGAAATAGCTACAGTTTATATTTGGTTATTTGAACTATACCATGCCTCTGTGCCAGGCTTGTCATCTGTGTTTTGAACTCTTCATTGATTTTTTTCCTTTTTTCCAGCTAGGCAAATAAGCTTCAAGTTTTGGAAAATAAGGCAACAATATTTTGTTTTGTTTTGTTTTCCAAATGTAAACTTTTTCTTGAGCTATAGGAGAAAATTTTAGAGTAGCTTGGAAAAGGGCATACAAAGATAACTCAGTTTATATTGTAGTTTTAGAAAAGTCTTATTTTTAATATTGTGGTTCAAAGTAGTATGCCATAAGAGAAAAGTATTAGCTTTGTAGTTAAAGGATAGGGGTTGAAACTTAGCTCTGAAGTATAGTAGTTATAATTTGTGGACAAATCACTTAAGATCAAAAACTGCAAGTGACTTAGAAGATCTTATCTAATGCCCTTTATTATAGTTTAGGAAGCTGGAGTCCAGAGAGATCATTCCCTCCTTCCTTCTTTTTTAAATGGCATTTTATTTTTCTGATTACGTGCAAAAATAGTTTTCTACATTCATTTTTATAAGATTCACTTTTATAAGATTTTTTTTCCTCCCTCCCTTTCTTCCTCCCTGATCAGCAAGCAATCTGATATAGATTATACATGAAAACAGATTCAGGACTCTTAACATAGCATCTTGCTGCCTCTTACTTCTTACTTTGCTCTTTTGCAAAATGAAGATGATAATTTTTGAAGTATGAACCTTACAGGGTTGTGTGAGGAAAGTCTTCCATAAACCTAAAATGCGATTTACTATTACTATGCTCTTTCAAGATACCAGAATAGATTTGTGCATATAGAAAGCACTGGATCTTACTGGTCAATTATTTTTCAACGATTTACATAATAGTATCAGAAAAATCCCTGTCTTCGTTTTCCATTTAGATTTGATTGTTCTAATCTCTCTCTCTCTCTCTCTCTCTCTCTCTCTCTCTCTCTCTCTCTCTCTCTCTCTCTCTCTCTCTCCTTCCCTCCCTCTTTCCTTTTCTTTTTCCCTTCCTCCCTCCCTTCTTTTCTCCCTCCCTCCCTCCCTCCTTTTTTTTCTCTCTCCCTCCCTTTCTCCCTTGCTCTCTCTCCCTCCCTCTTTTTCTCTCTCTCCCCCCCTCAGTTTCTCTCTCTCTCTCCCCCTTCCACTCCCTCCCTTTCTTTTTCTTTAGGGTCTTTTTCTTTCAGCCTTTTGATCAAATATCTCATGTTTTCTAAACTCTGATTTTAAAGTCTTCATTTAAAGGAATTATTTCTAGATATACTCTACCAATCTTTCTCTCTTCCCTCTCTAGTCCCCAACAATCCTTTTTACAATGTTCAATTACTCTGTTTTCTACATTGTTCATTTGTTTAGCTGTGTCCAATTCTTCATGACCCCATGGAGTTTTCTTGGCAGATATTGGAGTGGTTTGCCATTTCTTTCTCTAGTGAATTGAATACATTAAAAATAGCTAACAATATAGATGTTTTAAAAAAGACAAATAGTTTCAAAAATAAAGTACTGGGGCAGTGAGGTAATAGGGTGGAAAGTCAGGACCTGAGTTCAAATTTGACTTCAGAAACTTATTTTTAGCTATATGTTCCAGGACAAGCCACTCAACCCCGATCGCCTCCAAAAATAAAGCACCAAACTTCCAGATTTCCTTTCAATAGGTTGACAAAGGTGCAGAAAAAAGGAGCAAAGGGAAAGCTGGCTTCCTCCCATGCTTTGCTGGCAGTATTGTATAATGGGGGATTTCTTTAAAAAAGAAAATTTTGTTCCAAACTTCAAATAAAATACAAAAAGGTGTCAGGAACAGCTGGGTTCAAGTTCTATGTAATAGAGAGGCTGCATAATTCTGGACAATGACTTAACTTTACACTGCCCAGGCAACTATTTAGGATTACCAGATGTAGGGAAATTGCTCATCTTCATATGGGAAGAATATTCAGCCCTGAAAGTTCACCTCGTTAGTGGAAAATCATGAGCTTGGACTTATAAGTGATTATAAACAAAATCTTAGCATTCAAATTGTCTACACTTTGACAAAATAATAATCCCTTATTTGCATCCATATCTCCTTCCCTTTTTTCCCCTCTTTTTAGCAGATTTGTTTTTGCTATGGGTAGTTATAGTCAATAATAACAACGATAAATACTTATTATTCCAGGTTTACCACTCTGTTGATTCCCCCATCTACCTCCTCAGACACTAGCTAGCTGTGTGACCCTGACAAAGCTTCTGTCTGCCTCAGTTTCCTCATCTGTAAAATGAAGATAATAATAATATTTCCCAGGATTGTTGTGAGGATCAAACAAGATAATATTTTAAAGTGCTTAGCAAAACTTAAAGTACTATATAATTGCTACTGATTATTGTTATTGTTGTCATCATTAGCAGGAATTTGATTTCAGAAGTGGTCTTCCTGACTCCATGATCATAGCCCTAATGATTATACCTCACTACATCTAACATCTATTATTTTCAGAAACAATTTCTTGGACATATGGGTTATTTCTAGTATTCTGCTTGTGCAGGGAATGCTGTCATAACATTTTTACCACAATATGGTCCCTCCTGTTTTCATAACATTCTTATAGTTCTAATAGTAGTATTTTTACGTCAAAGGACATGAGCCACTTCATAGCTTTCATTATAGAATGCCGTATTGCTTTCCAAAAGATTACACCAATTTCCAATTCCACCAATAGTTTAATAGTGTTCTGGTTTCTCCATAGCTGCGTGGGGGGAATATTTCAAGATTGTCAAAAGGTTAGGGTGTCTAAATTCATCCATTGCTGCATCTGTGTTCAAAATTGTCTCTTCTTTTCCCAGCAGGTTTTTATTGCTTACTTTTAGCACAAGTTTGTTTATAGGGGTGCCCTTGGGTCACTATTGTATAGTTATTCATGTTGAGTCCAGGAAGGTTTAGGTTTTTCAATTACACAACCTTTCAAAGCTCTTGCTATAGAAGTAACTCCAGAAACACGAAGCAAGTGTGACCTCTGGCCACATTATTTTATGAGAATATTGGAGGCTGAGAGCTGTTTTTTAGGAACTCAGACAGGTGTGTACATTTATTTTGTCAATCCTAAACTCCACTATGCTTTTGGCTGATTCTGGCTTGAGATTTTCCACTCTCTGTATTCCTTTTTCTTTGCAGAGATACATTCTCTTTGTTAGTGGGGAACAACAGCTCACAATTATGAAACACTTTGCATATCTTATCATATTTGATTCTATAATCCTGTGAAATAGTTGCTATTAATTTAAGCTTCATTTTGCAGATGAAGAATCTAAGACTCATTCAATCACACAACTAGAATCTGATCTATCAATTCACACGAATTTAAGTGCGTACTATAAACCAAGCATTTTGCTGGGAATTTGAGAAACAAAATTCTAAATGAAAGACTTCCTGTCTTTAGGGAATTAGGATCTTATAGAAGGAGACAACAAATAAAAAATAAACATATGAAATGTACATATGTGTGAGTATATACATACAATTCACACATACATACAAACACATATGAAAATTCTGATAGTGAGGGGCAAGAGCCTGAAGTGGGGAGGATCAGGAAAAACATCATGTAGAGTGATATTTTAGTTGAATTTGAAGGAAACTAGGGATTCTAAAGGGAAAAAGTGAAGAGTCTTTCTCAGACTTAGGAAGCTACTGTGCAAAGGATGGAGATAGGAGATGGAATATCATATATGAAGACTAGCAGGAAGGTCAGTTCTATTGGCCTGAGAAATGCAGGAAGGGGAGTAGTGTGTAACAAGATTGGAAAATTATGTTGGAGTCATGTTGTGAAGACTTTTAAATGAAAAACAGAAGATTTTGCATGTGATAATGAGCCACTAGGGTTTATTGAACCTGTGAGTGATATGGTCAAAATTGCTCTCTGTGTTAAAGATGGCTTGAATAGCAGAAGGCTAATCAAAGTGAGTAGTGATGAAAACCCAAAATGGTCCACAGGCATGCAGAGGGAATAAATGTGCATTAAGTGTTTGAAGTAGGATTTGAACCCATCTTCCTAATTCTAAATCTAATACTCCAGCTAATACAGCATGCTGCCTCTTAAATGCTTCAATCTAATTACAACTTTAGGGTGGTTTAGAGTCTCACTCTACCCAAACAGGCCTTAATAGGTTTCTCCATACCTGGTTTTTCTAGTTCTAGTTCTAATTATCCACTGGAAAAAAGAAAAATTCAATCAACCAACATTTTTAGCACCTACTGTGTTGAGGAATTGTTCTAGGCAGTCAGGATATAAATATAAAAGTGAGATGTCTTGCCCTCAGGAGCTTACATTAAAAAAAATGATCTTCATGTCCCCAGTTATTAGGTAGACAAGGCAGTTTGGGTAGGGAAGTATCTGGGGACAGTTAGTTATGAGCACAACTCAGTTTTCAATTTCTGCCTTCAGTCACAATATATGTTAGAGTTCATGCTTTACAGATATAGATTTTAAAAGCCACTAGATGCTTTCCTTGTCATTTGTTAAACTCTTTTATTTTCAGGTTCTCATATTAGACATCTCTTCTTTCTTCTCTCAACCCACTCCACCCTTAATTCCCCAATTAAGTTGCCCCATGACTGAAGAAATAGAGTTCTATTTTGACCAGGGTGTTGCAATGGGTGCAGGATACTTGCTCCACCAGAAAATTAGAGACCATTTTTCTGTTCACATTTAGGGGTTCTTTTTTCCCCCTGGCCTTAATGCATCCTTTGCTTGATCATGCCAACGTTGGTGATTACTGACAATTGGAATACTGTCAAGAAATCATATTTACATAATTTTTTATGACTTCTCTTTAACACAAAATTCTAACTAAAAATAAAAATAGGGGGGTGTACATGGCTTAATAGTACTGTCCAACTTGAATACATTTGGCTTAACTTCAATATTAAAATCAATGAGTGGGTTTGTGGGTTGGCCAATGAAAATATGACATTAAAGGAAATTTATGATTGTGTATAATTTTTAGTTGTGCACTTTATAGTTTCTCTAAGATCTTAAATTTCTTATGTTGTGAGATTTCATGTCATCAGCCTATTCCTGTTAACACCTTTAAAAGTAGTTATTTGTTTAGAGAATACCTTGATATAATATGATCCATTGTTAAATGATGAATACTTTGTCCCTAATAGAATTGTGATCTAAATTCATCTTCCCTTCCCTGAACATTCTTTCCCCACAAAACCTCCTTAGATTTTTAGGTTTTGTTTATGTTGGCTGCGATTCATAGTATCTCTTTGAATGACCTAGTAAGAATGCATCCCTTCCTGTGGTATATCTTTAGTGAAGAATTCCAGTTGGTCATCTTGGTTTAAATATATTCTTAAATTCTTTTAAAGACTCCAAAGTTGCCTGGATTTTGCTGCTATAATATTATCAATTTCCATAGGGCATCAACTGTGGATTGTAGAACTTAAAGATGGAAGGATCATTAGACATAATTCGGTCCCAACTTCTCCTTTTACATACGAAGAAACTGAATTTTAGTTTGAGGAAGTAAATTAGATGGGTCAATAATTCTCAAAGTGTGGTTCAAGAGCCATTGCAGTTTCCTGAAGAACTTTTAAGGGACCATGAGGTTAAAACTATTTTTCATAATATTACTAAGATATTTTAATTTCTAATATGGTCAATATCAACAAATGTAACCCACACAAAGAAAAGTTCTTTAGGGGTCTGCAATAATTTTTAAGAGTATAAAGGGATTCTGAGACCAAAGACTTTGAGAATACTTGATTTAGGGTTTTTTATATAGAACATAAAAGTCAGAAAAAGAAAAAAAAAACATTTTTTGAGAACTTATTAAGTTCTAGGCATTTCCTAGTCATTTCCTCTTCACAACAACTCTTTGAAGTAGGTGTTATGATCCTCATTTTTAATTAAGGAAACTGAGCCCAAGATCCCATAGCTAGTAAATGTATGATGCTTGCTATGAACTCTAATTTATCTGTTTCCTGGCCAAGTATTCTTGTCATTATGCACATCTTTAAAATTCCACATCTACTTCAACTTCCCATCCAAAGTAGCATTGACTTATAAAGGGACTTCTTTTTTTTTTTTTCTAGGGCATATAGAGCCAGTTCTTTGGCTTCTTTCTCAACTCCCTGCCCCTTATGGAAGCAAATGGACTGATAACAAGGAGTAAAGAAATGTCTGTTCATCAGGCACTAGATCCTCGTGAAAAAATATATCAAGATAAAGGTTTCCTTTCCATTTCTTATTTCAGAAGAGCATCTCTTAAATAACCTATCTAATGCCCCAAAAGGTATTTTGGGGTATTATGGAAAAAATTTTCATTGGGATGCCATTTCAATATAAAAGAATGATTCCTTGCTTTAAGAATTATGATCCAAAAGAAAAGGCTTAATGCTTGGAATCATAGACATGGGTCAGATCCCTGCCCTGATACTTACTTGACATAAAATGGTGGTCAATTCTTCTTCCATTTGAGCTTCCATTTTTTTTCACTTGTAAAAGTGGATTAATAATAGATATATTAATTCTCATATAGGGTTGGATATGAGAATCAAATGAAATAATGTACACATGATGCTTTGAAATGGTCATTTCTCCCATCTTCCTCTCTTGCCTTCTTCCTCTCTTTTTCTCTTCCTTCTCTTTCTTTTCCTCTTTTCTCTCTCTGTCCCATTCTTTCTCTTTCCTTTTCTTTTTCTCTGTCCTTCTCTCCTCCCTCATCTCCTCTTCTTCTCTTTATTTCTACCTAACTCTCCCTTTTCTTTTCCTTTCCTTCTCCAAAGAAGTTAGTTAAGTTGTATAGTGGATAGAGCACTGGATAGGGAATCAGAAATATTTGAATTCAAATCCAATCTTAGTAGCTTACTGATACTGTGATCCTGAGCAAGTGATTTGATGTCAATTTGCCTCGTTCCTGATCTGTAAAGTGAGGTAATAATAGAAATTGTTTCCAGGGATTGTTGTGATTAAATAATATAATATTTGTAAAGTGCTTTGCAAATATTAAAGTGCTATATAGTTGTTTGATATTATTATTATTATTATTACTGATTATATACACTGTAGCTACAGCACAGTGCTCTGAGATTCTAATGCAGCCATTTGTCTCCCTCACATGTGAGTGTCTCCTCCAGCTTCATAGAGATTAGCCATATGAATGATGCTAACTTTAGATCTTTTTTGATTGATTTATGAAGTTTTTTTTAAACATGGCATATAACTTCTCAGAGTCTTACTTTTCATATGTAAAATGGGATAAAAACACTTTTCTTACACAATAATTGTGAGCAAACTACCTCATAAACCTTAATGCACTAAGTAAAATGAATTCTATTTTTCATTTTCCTCTAAAGAGCTAACAGCCCAATCTGGTATAGCCTATATGACATCTAAATGGCATTAAAAAGGAGCATTATTGAATGGAATCTGCTGTGAGATTTTATGTATATTCTCCCAGAATGGAAGTGTGTTGTTTAATTCTTTAAACTATTGTTTGATATTAGAATCTGGTTAATACATAAAAACATTATAAAAGGAAGGAAATAGAAGAATCTCATATTTCTAATTTATACACAAGGGGATTTATATAATACCCATGGCATAGAAGCCACCATACTTTCATGGATAGTATACTGATTATGTACATCACTTGGGTAGAAAGAAAAACAATGGGCCTCTATTATCCTCAGAAGAGAAGCTACAACCACATACTCACATCCCTTCCCTTCCCTATTCTCTTTCCTACTCTTTCCCACTCCCTACTCACAGAAGGGGCAAGAAAATAAGAGACTATATCTTGTTCTTAGAAACAACTAGCAAATGATAGCAAGAAGTGGATTGTTTTGTAAGATCCAACCAGAATCTTGAACTTTGAAGAGAAGGGCTAGCCATTCATTTTAGAAGGCCCAGCATGAAGCCTTCCATATCCCTAAGCAGTTCAATGCCCACTGTAATTGTGATCTTCAACTCATTTCAGCTTGATTTTTCATTGATTGTTCAAGTCCTTTGTGCAAGTAATTCCATTCTTTTTGGATATAGTATTGAACAGCAAAGGCCTCCTAATACCTCTGGGAAAGTTCTGCTTCCTGAAATCTTGCTTCCTTGTGGTCTCTTGTTGTCCCAAGGAAACACAATTGAATTTCAGTTTCCCCAAAAGTGTATGTATCAAAGGACAAAGGTAACAGACTAATTGTATGTTTCGCTTTAACTTCCATGATATACTAAACTTATTCCAATGTTTTCTTCTTTTCACCAACGAGATCTTGTGACAAGTTCCTCCCTCGGAAAAGTCTCTTGTTCCCTAATTCCTTCATTGATTTGGCACCAAAGCACTTTATACCTTGTGGTTTTCAGTTGAAATAAAAACTACCCATAACAAAAGAAACCATGAGGATTCATATGCTTCTGTTTGAGGTTGGACTCTAAATTTTTTTTCATTACTAATGAAGTGGAACATATTTTCAGCAACTTTGAACTCATTTGTTACCACACAAAGCTCAGTTCTTTTTTATTCTTTATGACTCCAACAAGCTATGACTTGAGGGATATTGAGGATACTTTCTCAGGATTCCTGACATCACACTGAGATTCTTTTCTTTGGGGTAAACCCACTCTCTCTAGTCACTCCTTTGAGCCCTGAAAAAACCCTTGCTGAGGTAGATGCTACCTATCAGTTATTAATTAATTAGGTAGATAAATAAATAAATTAAGTATTAAAATAGTAATTTCACATCATTCACTACCATTTCACAAATGAAGAAATTGAGGCCCTAAGACTTATCCATAGTCACACAGCTGATATCAGGGGCAAGATTTAGCTCTATGTCTGATTCTTTCTCCAAATCTAGGTCTGCTTTTAATATACTTATTGTATCTTATTATAAATGAGCTTCTTAGTTTTCTTTGTCACAAGATATGAGGAAAGAAATTTTTTCAGAGAAAAAATAATTACATTTGCATGACTCCATTTACAGTATCAAATTTCTGATATCTAATCAGGTCTATACTTAGGCTGAAGGAATTTCTGTATTAATTAGATTCATAAAATTTTGCTCCAATATTACTTTACTCATTTACAGTAAGTTTGGAGCTCTGACTGAAGGCATTGCCAAAGTTATTTATAGGGCTTCTCTCCTATATGAATTCTCTGATGAACAGCAAGAGTTATAAAGGTATTAGAGCATATTGGAATGATGATCAGGGAGGAGTAAAGATAAGAAGTAGAAGAGTTACCCAAACCAAAGTTCACCTAACTCAGTTTTGCTGGGCCTGGCTCTGGATAAGAGTAAAAGAATTAGAGAAGAGGAAAACATCATATTGGATACTTAAGTAATCAGGGGAAACCCCCTAAACCTTTTAATTTGGATAGGATATGGAACTCTGATGCAATTTTCAAGGATACAGAAGAGAAGACATAGAGATAAAGAAAAAAATTCTATACAAAAATTTGATGAGAAGATGTGCCTCTGCAGAGAAATATTTTGACAAAGAAATCAATTCATGCACATGTAATGGGCAACGATACAGGATCACAGCAGGCTCTCCATGCAGCTCTCCAATATGAAGCCATCTCAAATTTAAAACCACCAGAATTGCTCCCTATTCACTGTCCTTTCCAGAAAGTGTAGCAATTGGCTTGTACATGCCTTTAACTTTGAATGAGTCTTCTGACTTCATTGAAGTACTCTCTTCATTTGGAAAATTCCAGAGGAACCATTAATTCAAAAAGATGTATGAGTTTTATTAAAAAATGAAAAAAATTCCATTTGGAATAGAACTTTGACATCAATTTACTAAGCCAAGGGACATAAATGTCTTTAATCTCAGTATAGTTATTTATAAATTTTAGCTTTGGTGCTGACAGAATGCTTCAAAAAAGATTAAATGGTCTCTCCTATTAATATCAAGCTATCTTAATAAAAGGTAAATATCTTATTTCATATTTCTGTGTTTTCCTTTAATTCTTTGTCCAACCCCAAATCTTTTCTTTTGGCCACCAATAACGAATGAATGAACACAATAGCTTACAAAATACATTTCTGTACTGCAGATTCTATGACCTTTTTTTGTTCCTTTTTGATCTCTTGGACTTAAAGTAATCCTCGGCAGGATTTTTTGAGCTATCAAAGAGTGTGATATTGGGTTTCAGCACATTGTCAGGGAATTTTTTATATTGTTGGATTTTCTGGCACAGGTTATACTTCCTTATGAATGATTTCAAAGGAGCAATTTCCTTTCTTCTCTAATTATAATAGAGATTGAACTATTATTTCCCACCTGTTTTCTCTTTATGATTTCAGGTCACATATAGGCAGATGATGAGGTGTAGAACTGATTGGTTGGCTCTAGAAGTATTTCTATTCAGAGGAGACATGGGAAAGAATTGAAAGAGAGAAAAAATGACCAGTGCTCTTCCAAGAGTAAAGAAAGTGAAAACATCAGGAGGTCTGCTCAGGTTCAAAATATCAGAGACTAAAATGATCATGTTCTCACTTGAATCTGATAGAGAAGTTTGGTTATGTCCAGATTCCTGGGTTTTTGTTTATTTTCTTTTCACCTGTAAATTAACATTCTTTCTGGAAAAGTATTTGATTAAAAATAGAACATGCTCTGGAAGCAAGGAAATATGGAAACAATCCTATGGCATTGTATAGATAAGGGTTTCTTAAACTTTTTCTACTCACAACCCAAGGAATTTTATGTGACCCTGGATATATAGGTATATAAAACAGGCATGCAAATCAAACATTTACTGATAATAAATCATAATTTTGTCACTCCCACATTCAGTGAGCCTATATGGGTGGCAATTCACGGTTTAAAAAGGTTTGGTGTAGATAATGATTTTTAATTGTGTTGCCCGTATAAGAATGGAGTTTTGTTACCTTCAAATATATTAGCCATCTATTGAGGGCATGCTAGGTATAGGCAATGGGGAATTGGGGTGGTGGTGAAATATGATTTGATAAAACATGATTCCTACTATCAGCTAGGTTCTACTTAAATGAAAGAATATATCCCCCATACATTTAACTATGGAATAAAATGATAAATGATAAAAGATGCTGTGTTAAGACTGAGTGAAAAAGAACAAATTTCTGGGAGAGGTGACATTTGATCACGTTTTTAAAGAGTGAGGAGAATTTTAATAGACAGTCAATCAAGTCAATCAAATTATTAAGTTCCAATTATATGTGGGACATTTTGCTATTAACTGGAGATTCAAAAACAGAAGTGAAACAGAACCTGCTTTAAGGAACATATATTCTATTGGGAAAGTTAATATGCAGAGATATGCTTTAGCACATATGATACAAAATATACATATGATACAAAATATATACAAGGTAATTTGTTATTTTTTTGAGGGGGGGGATTAGCAATTGGGAGCAGGCAGGAAAGTCTCTATGTAGAAGATGGTGCTTGAGTGGAATTTTGTTGGTTTGGATTCTGAGATGTAGAGTTTATATTTCATCCTAGACATAAGCGAATCACTGTAGTTTACTAAGGAGAAGAGGGACATGGTTAGGCTCCTGTTTTTAGAAAATTGCTTTGGCAACTGTATGAAGTATGGGTTTGAAGAAAGGAGAGATTTGAAACAGAGAGACCAATTAGGAGGTTGCTAAAATAGTCTAGCTGATGAAGGCTTGTATTATGTTGGTAGCCTTCTGAATGAAAAGAAAGGAATGAATGAGAGAGAAACTTTGAAAGTTGATTTGATAAGTTAACAATTGATTGGATATGTGGGGTGAGAGAGAAACGAGAGGTATCAGGAGACTGATGTAAGAAATAGAATATTGATAGATTTTTGTTTGGGGAACAGTAAGTTTTCTAGTAGAGTAAAATGTCATGTTGACCAAGAGGAATAGTAGGTAATGAGATTGGAGGGTGGAAGAAATTAGAATGCCAGTCTGAAGAATCTGAAGTATTCTGTAGAACCAAATTCATGTGTAAGAGCATTTAATCTGTAAAGGAGAGTGAATAATGGATTAGTAGAGGATGTTGGGAGAGAAAGTAGGAAAATTGGTTAGGAGGCTCTGGTGATAGTCCAATGTCCATGACCTATGCTAAGGAGATTCAATAGGAATAAATAGGAGATGGATGTATTAGATTTAAAGTTTGCTGTATTTCATCAGAGAACTTCAGGTCATATTAGAGTTTGTTTTTATTTCCTCTGAAAAGGAAGTCAGTCACTCAACAAGCATTTGTTAAACACCTACTAAGAGCTGAGCTGGTTGTTGTCCTTTGATCTCAAAGAAGACCATGCTGGATGATTCAGTGTCAGTGTCTCCCATATCATACAATCAATTCTAAAGTTCTTAAGACAGACCCTGAGAGTGTCCTTGCATTGTTTTTCTGACCACCTTGTAGGTGCTTGCCCTGTGTGAGTCTCCATAGAATCTTTTTTTTGGCAAGCATAAATTTGGCATTCAAATGTGGCCAGCCCAATGGAGTTGTGTTCTCTGCAGAAGAGTTGGAATGCTTGGCAGTTTAGTTTGAGAAAGGATCTGAGAGTATGATATCTTATTCTGCCAGGTGATCTTCAAAATCTTTCCAAGACAAGTGCAAGGTCACCTGCCTCACTTTCCCCTGCAGAGTTATCTGAATTCAGTGACTGGATATAGATCAGTACAACTGGAAATTGTCCTTGATGCAATGGGAGATGTTGGCCTTTTTAAGTTAAGGTCCTAAAGAGGTCTCAGTTTGACTGAGGCTGTACCCATTCAATGATTAAAGCAAGTGAGGTAAAGAATGGTATGTCATGGCATCACCTCTCTCATCTTTTTAGAAATTGAAGGAGAAACAACAACCTTTATGAATAAAGCTGGCCTACAAACTGGAATTGGTCATCTGGAAGACTCCTTCCCTCTTTCCTTCCCTCCCTCCCTCCCTTTCTTGCTCCCTCCTTTTTCCCTCTCTTCTCTTTTTCCCTTCCTCTCTTCTTCCCTTCCTCCCTTCCTCCCTTCTTCCCTTCCTTTCTTCTTCCATTCTTTCTTTCCTCCCTTCCTCCCTCCTTCCCTTCCTTCCTTCCTTTGTCCACATGGGGTATAATACCCTTATCTATAGATGTTCTTAAAAACATTTCCCCTGCTCTTTTCCCACTTCTGAATTCTCTCAAGATATCTTGGGGTTTACTTGGCTAGATTTATTTCTTAAGAACCAGGCCTTAAACCAAAACCAATTTGATTCTAATTGGCCACTAATAGATCCTAAGCCAAACCCCATTTGTTCATTGTTTGGTTCCTGATTGACTTAGATTAAATATGAATCACAATCATTTCTGCTTTGGCCCCAAACTCTGAAGGTCTTCCCCTCCCAGATTCAATAATTTATTTAGATTTCTTTGGATCAGGTGAAAGAGGAGATTCTTTGCCAAGCCCTGAGGGTACAAAGAAAGTATGAAGAATTTAAGAGATTGTACTCTCACACTTGGGACCTATAAAACTCATTTTGTATCATAGTCCATTAGATTGTAAACTCCTTGACTTGAAGACATAAACTATATTTTGTCTCTTTTTTGTATTCTCAATATTTAACACAGTACTTGGTACATAGTAGATGCCTAATAAATATTTATTGGTTGATTGATAGCAGAGAGCATTTTAGTAGTGTCACTGGACTAGTGTCAGCAGTCCTATTTAATAGTTGGGCACTTTACTGAGACTTATGGTCTTCATTAGCAAAATGGAGATAATAATACTCTACTTTCTAAATGAGGTTGTTATCAGGATCCAATGAGAAAATATTTGGATTTTGTCAATTTTAAAGTACTATTGATGGGGTTCTAGCCACAGTCAGAGAGTTGTGAGAATCCCCTTTTGGTCAGCACAGGTCCTTTGCGAAAGAATTCACGAATGTGAAGAGTTTTAAGTGGCAAAAATGGAAGTTTATTGTTGGAGGAGAAGTCAGCTTTGCTAGAAAGACTGACTTCTTCAGTGGCAAAGTCCTATTAGGGAAATGGAGGCTGGCACTGAGAAGAGAATGTCTTCACAGCAGGCATGGTCCTGGTAGCTATGTCAAAGAGGCAAAGTATACTAGTTTGGACATTCTGCAAAGAGAGAGGAGAAACCTATTTTATGAGCAGATCTTGGCAGGGAAGGGAGATGGGGAGGTGTAGGAGTAGTGGTGGCGGTGCAGTTTGAGCTCATTAGACCAGGCTCTACCAACTGAAATTATTGAAGGCTTTTTTCAGCCTGAATTTGAATGGAGATCCTGCTGTCAATAGTGATGATTTGCCTTAGAAATGGCCCACCCTGTGAAACTCTCTCTCTCACAGACTCCATGGAGCCCGGGAGACCAGAAATCAAAGGGGACAGAATTTCAGAGTGATAATTTTACAGATCAAAAGGGAACACAGTTTCATACCCCCATCACTATGGAAATGTAGAATTGTATTTAGTGTTTTATCAGAATATTTATTATATAGGGATAGGGCTGGACTTATGTTTCCAATGTCATAGAGAACTCCAAGATTAGAAAATTCCCTCTACTCATTCTCAATAATTTATAGCCCCACAGAGTTGTCTAGTACATCCCTGAGAAGGTAAATGATTTGCTCAGATTCAAATAGTCCATATTTATCTCAGAGATAACACTTGACTGGTCTTTTCCTACCACCAAGTCAAGCTCTTTATTTACTATACAATACTCTCTCATTTTCATTGTACAAGCAATTTTATTGCTTCTTCACTTTTACTACTTTATTACTACTTTAGATAGGGGAAGGAGCAGGTTGAGATGGGAGAAAGACAAGAAAGGATTTTAGCAATTACTTATTTGATGCATTTTTCTGGCATTTAGCTTCCTTGTACATACTGCATGAAATAGATTCATGATGTGTGGCTCAGAATGGTGAGTAGTCACCATTTAATAAAAAAACTGGAGAGATCTCTAGGAGCAAAGCAAAGCAAAAGTTTATTGTATGTTCTTACAAGAAGCAGTCATCCCTCCCCACTGAGCCAGCAATCGAAAGGAGGAGACACAGGTTTTGCACTTTTAATTTTTATACTTTAACTAGTCCCTAAAGCAAATACCTCTCCTACCACTGACCATTATCCTCCTTGGCTGAGGATCTTACATTCTAAATACAAGAACTACCCAAGAAATTGAACTTGGCCAATAAGTACATAGTTGCCCATATTTGATTGAAATGATGTCATGGGAGGATAGCAAGAAGAGAATTTAGATATGCCCATGGGTCAATGCTCAAGGATCTTCAGGCCTACTCCAACTCTGAAGTAGATGAAGCCTTACTCGATTTTCACAACTATCTTGAGAGATCTCACCCCGTCTCATTCAATGACTTGCCTAAAGTCTTTGGTATGAACTAGGAAAAAAAATCCTTATTTCTTTCCAGATGTTAAGTAATAATGTTGGGATTACAAGAGTACTTTACATTTTTATAGAGCTTTATAGTTTTCAAAGGACTTTCATACTTAGGCAGCTCTTATTACCCCCAACTTTAGAGACAAAATGTGACTCAAAGCAGATAAAGGGAGCCCATCACATGCAAATAAATGACAAAACTGGGACTCTAGTTCCAGTCTTTTGCTTGAAGTAGAATGGTCACTTATCATTTTAGTAGTTTTGGGAGGCAGGACTAATGCCTGCCTAAAATGCTCCATTACATCATAATTTTATTATATGTAGTTGTTATACTTCTGAAAGAGTAATTTAGGCCATGATATATCCAATTCTATATTCTAGTGAACTATATTATAAGGACAGTCTACATGAATTGATCTGAAAGATGGTAAACTCAGGAAGGAATGTATTCATTTTGCTCACTATTCAGTATTCAGAAATTTAATCATATTTTAAACAACATAGTAATATTCACACATGGTCTTCCCTCCATCGAGAGTTCAACTCAACAATAAATTGAGCTCAATGAACACTTTTAAAACATCTTACTTGTGTCAGAAGCTGTGATAAGTACTAGATACACAAAGATAAGAACAGAACAGTTCTAGACCTCAAGGTGCTTCTATTCTATTTTATCTAAATTTATATTATGCTTATATGTGTTATATTTACCTATGTAAAAAAACCTTTTCTTTTTGGAAGGGGGGAGGGAGATGGTTTTAATTTATCACACATTGGCTTAAATAGTGGAAGAATATTGTCTTTAGATTACATGGATTTTGTTTATAAATACCTTTATAGTTTTCTCAGAATATAAAACTTAAAAAAAAACATTTAAAATCTTTTTAAAAAGCTCAGAAGTGCTTTGGGTATTGGACAGAGTGCTGTCCAAGATTTCAGTGCTTTGGGTATTGTACAGAATGCTGTCCAAGATTTCAGTAACACGTATGTATATGTGTGTATATAGCCTGGAATCAAGAAGACTCATCTTGAGTTGAAATGTGGTTGCAGACTCTTAGCTGTGTGATTCTGGGCAAATCCCTTAATCCTGTTTGTCTCGATTTCCTCATCTGTAAAATGATCCAGAGAAGGAAATGGCAAATCACTCTAGGATCTTTGTCAAGAAACCCCCAAATGTAGTCATAGTGAGTCAGACACAACTGAAAAAAAACCACTGAACAATAAAGACTGTAAGTTGCAAAGAAGTTGATGATGAGAATAAATAAATAAAGGAAGTTTCCTCATCCAGGAGTTCCTTGAATAAATGAAATGACAGTATTAGGACCTATCCCTAAAAGAATGCATATTGCAATCGTGATCACCAGAAATAGGGCTATTTGGTGAGAACTGTCATTTTATTTGTATTTCTTCCACGTTTGAAATTTAGTATTTTAGCCAGGTTAATGAATATTTATAATGAGCAATCTTGTTTATTAATATTTATGATTTTTAAAAAAAATCTCATTCACCTTTGGATTCAATACTAAGTACAATGCCTGGCACATAGTAGGTACTTAATAAATATTTATTGACTTATTGGATTATATCAAATTATTCATAATGAACATTAATATGATACCCCAACAACAATGTTAGCAAATAGTAAGATACATCAATACTGTTATTTTATATACTCTCTAGCAAAAGAAGCTGATATTCAACTGTTTGCCTATCAAAAATTATTTGGTTACATGGTTATTTTTAGGTTATAATGATTCTCTACATAGTTGAGCATTTATGATGTGCATGACCAATACATAGATCATCTGCTGTTTTTGTTGGCTCATAACTAATTTTTTCTTTTTTGGAATCCCTTGATTCAACCTCAGGATTCTGCAAAGAACACAATGGATAATGCTATTTCATTACATTTGCCTTTTTTTTTCTCCTTGAGTTGCTGGTCTCCACTAGTGGAGCTTGTATTAGATCTGGAGCCAGAAGACCTGAATTCAAATCTAGTCTTAGCCATTTAATAACTATGTGATCTTGGGCAAGTCACTTAATTTCTATCTGTCTCAGTTTCTTCATATATAAAATTAGGATAGCAACGACACCTACTTTCCAGGTGAGGGTTACACATTATGTAAATACTAGTTTTTGTGAGTGTTGTTATATAGTAGATAACCATATCAGTTCACCTTTGTGAGAAACATTGTCACCATGAATTTCTAACATTGTTGCATCCTTTTCCAGGTCCTATCCCTTTCTGAATTTCTCTGGCCATGCACATTATTTCTAATTCTGACGGTGATTCGCTTCCAGGAACCTCCAAGACACAGAGATAACTGTGAGTATATTTGATCTTCTTTTATTAAAAAAGCAAAGCAGAACCTCATTTAAGGCCTCACTGAAGCATTTAGGTAACACTGGATTTTCAGAAGCTATGCCATACTAGCAGATCTTAGTAAACTAAAAAGATTTAGAATGGAAAGGACTGCTAATGAATTCCATGTCAATTATACACTGATCAGTATAGCTAAGTCTGGAGAATCTTTTTATCAGGTTGGCCACAGGTAATGGATTTTTTTAGTCACTGAAATTCTTAAAGGTTATTTATTAGACTGGTAGAAAGTTTCTGGTCTGAACTGGTAGGGGGACCATCAACACTGAATAAATCTTTTATTCTTGAAGGATTAAAGTTTTGGTAGAAGTATGAAAAATATTAATGAAAATAATAAAAATCTAATCCTTTGACATGGTCTATAATTTAGAGAAACCCACACATGGAACTGGGATCAGTCTGTATATATCAAACATAGAGTTAATTTAGACTAGAGTATATAGAGGGCACTACTGTGGCAAGTAAATCAAACTTTCTTCCCAATAAACTGAAATAAACTATGTAGTTAGCTAGTTATTCAACAAAAATTTTAAATTGGTTTTAAAAGAATGGTTGGCATTCTGCTAATACCAAAGTAGCCTATATTTTGTCTTAGAGGCAATAGGGATCCACTGAAACTTCATAAGGAGACCTGTGTTTTAGGAATATATTGTGATTGCTTGATAGGGGAGAGGCCTGAGTCCAAGTAAAACTAGCATAATTACTCTTTCATATCATAGCCATTCAAATACTTGAAAACTTGTTATATTTCCCCAAGCCTATTCTTCAGGCTACATATCCTTATTTTCCACTATTCTCTGGTCTGGAACATTATATCCAGCTCTATCATGTCCAGCTGAGCATATTTAGAAACCATACCAAAAAATATTCATTGAAGGAATTAATGGGGTTTAATCAACATAAAAAAGTTTCCTAGTAAAATGGTATTTTATGAATCATATGTTAATTTCTATCATTCATATTAAGAAGTGAAAATCTAGATTTATTTATCCTTCAACATTAGCACAAATATAAATATTTGCCCTCTAATTTCAAATGCTAACTAGTTATTCTTTATGTTCCTAAAAAGGTAATTTTCCTCTAAAAAACCTTGATATCCTAATTTTTATATCACAAAAATTTTCTAATATATTCTTACTCAACCTTAGAGCCATCCCCATAACAATAATAAAAAAAGAAGTGAAAAAAATTCAAACTAACCAATGTATTAGAAAGTCTGAAATTGTGTACAATGTCCCATATCTATATTCTCTACCTGTACAAAGAAAGAACATGTCAGGTAGTATTAGGGCACTTCTTGGTCATCACAATTTTGTAGCATTCATTTTCAGTTGTTTTGTTATAGCCTTTAAAGACCTAAGGTTATTCCCACAGTTAAATATGGCATTTGATGAATTCATTACTATGACAGCTAATGCTTAAAACATTTTTTCTTTACTGGTAGAGGGGAAGGATTAGGAGATGGGGAGAGGGATCAGGGGAAGATAAATACAATACAGTGATTGAGTAATATAGTGAAAAAATGCTTGAGTTGGAATCAGGAAAAACCTAAGTTTACATTCTATCTCTGACACTTACAAGATGTGTGACTAAAAGTAAATTGTTTCCCTTCTTCATATTTTGTTTTCCCAGCTGTAAAATGGATGGTGGCACTTTAAAAATCTTAAAACATTGTATAAAGCCAGATTTTTTTCCTCTTTTGTTCAGTGTATATAAAACATGGGAGAAGTGATGTGCTATAGAGGAGAACTAGCTCTTCTTGGAGTCAGAAAGACCTAGCTTCAAATTCTGGCTCATATTGGCTTTATGACCTTCAACAAGTCACTCAACTACTTAATGCAAGTCTTTCTAAGACTATAAGTTGCAAGCTTTATATGGCAACTTAGTCAAGGGACTTTCCTCACTTGGAGATCCAATTAAATTATATCTGGTGAAAACAATAAATCTCTAAAACAGTATTCTTTTACTTAAGAATTTTCAATCCTGTAATTTAATTAATCTGTACTCTTTTGATCAGGGAATTCTCCAGGAAGTCAATGAAAGTTTTTTACATGATACATTGAATGAGGCTGTTTGATATTAAGAATTGACTTGAAGTCAATTAATTTCTGTATTTTTACAAGGAAACCTTGGTAGCCTTTAAAGGTCCTGAATGGGAAATTCTTTGCTAAAGGTTAAGTTGTCTTAAAATGTGGGGTTTTAGAATAAAATTTAGAACAATAAAATGCTTCCATTAAGGAAGTATGTAATTTTTTTGTATTAAATATTATAAAGTGAAATATGCTTTCCTGAGAGACTGAAGGGGAAAGGACGAGGGAGAAAGGACATGGAAGGGTAAAGTGAAATGGTTGTAGAGAAGAAACCAGAATGGTAATGTTTTGTCCAAAAGGATTCATCAAATCCTTTTGCCTTCTGTTCCACTGAATGCCAGTGAGTGCTATTGAGAGGCCTAAGGGATCAGTGCGGGGAAAAGAAGAGGAAAGAGAAATAAAAATTCCCTCTTTTTTTCCTTCCTTCCTTCCTTCCTTCCTTCCTTCCTTCCTTCCTTCCTTCCTTCCTTCCTTCCTTCCTTCCTTCCTTCCTTCTTTCCTTCTTTCCTTTCTTCCTTCCTTCTTTCTTCTCTCCCTCCCTCCTTCCTTCTTTCCTTCCTTCCTTTCTTCCTTCCTTCTTTCTTCTCTCCCTCCCTCCTCCTTCCTTCCTTCCTTCCTTCCTTCCTTCCTTCCTTCCTTCTTTCTTCTCTCCCTCCCTCCTTCCATCCTTCCCTTTTTCCTTCCTTCCTTCCTTCCTTCCTTCCTTCCTTCCTTCCTTCCTTCCTTCCTTCCTTCCTTCCTTCCTTCCTTCTTTTCTTCTTTCCTTTCTTCCTTCCTTTTCTCCTTCCCTTCTTTCCTCCTTCCCCCCTCCCTCCCTCCTTTCCTCCCTCCCTTCCTTCCTTCCTTCTTTCCTTCCTTCCTGCCTGCCTGCAATTGGGGTTAGGTAACTTGTCCAAAGTTACACACTAGTATGTGTTAAGTATCTGAGGTCAGATTTGAAGTCAAGTTCTCCCGACTCCAAAGCTGGTGCCATCTAGCTGTTCCACCTTTTACTTTATAGATAATACTTATAATAAGTACTATTTATTAAATCCCTACTATGTGCCAGGCACTGTGCTGAACACTTTACAATATTGTCTCACTTGATCCTCACCACAACCTTGGGAGGTAGGTGATATTATTATATCCATTTCACAGAAAGAGGAGGCAAAGATAGGTTTGTTCAAGGTCACAAAGCTAGGAAGTGTCTGAGATCAGATTTGAGACTTGATATCAGGCATAGAGTCCTCCCACCATGCTACCTAAATGTCCATAAGATTAGAATATTGCAGACTGGAGAAGTCAATTGGCACCCAAGGACACATAAGTTGTGTAACTACCCAATAGTGCTATACCTATCCTAGCTCCCACTTCCTGAAGGCCAGCTACATTATGTTTTACCACTCTCTTGGGGTATCCAGCACCTTTAAAAGGGTTTGGGGATAGCTAGACTCTTTGCCATTGGCTCTAGTCTTCATTGTCAAGGATAGAATTGATTCTTTTCACCCCAGTTCTATTTAAATGCTAATAGTTGGATTAGCTTTTACAATGGAATATTTAATTCTAAAGTTATAATCACAAATACACAAATTTAATTGCCCAACATGTGTGACATAATCTATCTCCCCTAAATCCACCTGCTTCTCTGGGGAGGATATTAGGTTCATAATGTAGCTAGGTTCCTGTAGAGCAGTCTCAGTTCCAAGACCGAAATCCAAGCTTCAAACTCAGGCATCCTGGATTCTCTGAGCACAGCTTCTAGGACTTCTCTGCCAGGCTAGATAGCTGCAAAATCCTACCTGTAATCTTACAGTCTCCAAAGGTGCCAATTTTCCAATGCTCCAATGTTCTTCATAATGACTCAGAGTGATAAGGTGGAACCATGCAGACAGTGAAACTGAAAAAAAAAATGACATCAGAAACAAACAAAAGGCATATTTTTTGGAGCTGGGTTGGAGAAGGAACAGCAGAAAGATGTCAGTGCCTCTCACTTGTTAAGTCTTAAGAGTGAATTAAGATTTCCATCCTCTTGATGGAGCCAGAGGAAAAAAGGAGTAATTATCTCTGTCTGTTCAATCTTAAAGATGAAGTCAATCAAAGGAAGGTAAGGCCAGTTACAAAGTAGACAAAAATGCAGGATGGGAGGGAACCCTTCCCAGGAGTAGGGTGTCTTCATCATAGGAGATTGAGAAAAGAGGTGTATGGAGTGTTTTAGGAGTATGAGAACCTCTGCTGTGAAGATTTGCTCATCTATCTTTGATATCCATTTTTCACCCAACGATCATGGATAGCTCCAAGAAGCTGTAGCATACACAGTAGCTACATCCTGGTAAATTGTCTCAGTAGAGGGCTTAAAACAGGTTGAGTATAACTGACAGACCTCAAACTTGTTGGTGAGTTAGGTGGGTGTCTACTCCAAGCATGTGAAGACTTCTCCTGATAGAATGGGTGGATAAGAGCAATTTTTTCCAATGGCTTGAAGGTGACTGAAACAGGCACTATGGAGTTCTTAGAGACTGATCAGACATCAGGGTGTCAATATCATCTACTACATCCTAAGTTATTGCCCATCATCATGACTTTGATAGCTTAGGAAGAATGAGACTGATGATTTTATACAACTCTGCCTCACTTAAATCCAATTCACCAATGAGTCAAGGTTTCACTTGTCCTCTTTGAAAATGAAGTACAAACAAGATTTGTAAGTAGCACCTGGTACTTGAATGTAGGTCTTTTGTTACTAGATCCACTTTTACTTCTAATATACACACTGCTTTCCTTTTCTCTAGGGGATGTGGTCTCATGCCATCACTAATTTCATTATGTGCTACTTAAAAGTATAGTTTGACTAATCTTTGTCTGGAACAAGACATAGAACCATACAATTATCTAATAGGACCCATAATTATCCAAGTACTAAACTATCATAAAACACAAATGTCTGAATTTAGAAAAAAATTCTTACTTTTATTTTTATGAGACCACAAGTTCATGTTTTCTTTAATGAAAAAGAAAAGAAATTACTGAGTATTTCAGAATCTAATCAATCTTGAGTCTTTCTTATAATGTACAATTAATGTTTTTAATAATGAACCATGGGCATGTTAAAGTTCTCAATCACTTCTGCAATTGTCAAAGAAACATCAAATTATGTTAAATATAGTTTCATTGTTCAATATATTTTAATTGTATCTTTTTTGGGTGTAAAATTTGCATCCTATATAAGGATATAATAGACTACCGTTTTAGTAGATTTCACTTCACTAGAGTATTCTATTGAGAATATCCCAATTCCCAATCATTTGTTAAGTAGGGTTTTATACATAGAAATGTATATAGAAAAAAATTCAAAATACCTGGATTATTAATTAATGACTTTTAGATATTATTGCATTTAGGAAAATGTAGAATATTTTCCACTCATTTTTTTCTTTGCCTTCTTTCTCCTTCACTGCTTCCTCTCAATATCACCTGGTGTCATAAATCTCAAGATGGTTCTCAATTCAGGACATTTCTGTCTTTTCTTTGGATAGCTAATATGCTGAATGATGGAAAGATGTGTGTTTGAGATTTTGAGAAGGACACTCATTCTCTCATATATATTGTAAATCCATGCAATTAGTAGAATGGTGATATTAGGAGAATGTAACCTCCTTGAGGACAAGGACTTTTTACTTTTGTTTTTGTTTTTCTAGTACTTAATACAGTGTCTGGCACACAACAGATGCTTAATAAATGCTTGCTAAATTATAATGAATTGCTACTAATGGTAACTTGGGATTTGGGAATGGAGGAAGGTGATTTAGGAAAAAAAAAGGAATGAGGTAGAAAATTTGTTAGGGGAATAGCAGGAAAAACAGGATCCTTCTTCCTTTTCCATCATCTGTAATATAAAGATTGTTTGCAGGAATTGTGGGTGATTACTCATGAGTACTTTTCACCTCTGATACTCTTTATTTTTCTGGAGACAGTAGAATCATTAATGTCTTCAAGTTACTAAGGTTTCTTGTGTTCCAGTCATCTTACAGAGGACAACACTATGTCAGAGAGAGGGCAAAAAGATATGACATTCTGTTCTGTTTTTTAATGCAAGGGATGTTTTTCTTTTTGTCTTTCCCTAAGTCACTAGGTGCTTAATATACTTGATGGTTGTATTCATATTTTCAAAATCTGCCCACCTAATTGATAGAGTTATGCCCAGAATTTTTGTCTTAACATTAATTAATAACTCAGAAATATCTCCACTATACCCTAGTATTTTATGTGAAATTTCTCTTCCTAAAAATATCTTCCACAACTGTCTTTGTTGTATATTTTCTATACTCTGCTTTCATAGTTTTTTTCTTTCTTGCATTTATACATAGGTTATTTGCAGCCCCGTAACTTGCCAAGCCAAGGAGTTTATCCCTTTGTCCAAAGCCTCCTTTGTAATGCTGGTTCTAGATGCAAGAACACCAGTTATGCAGTGCCAAAGGATTCCTACTTCCGGTAAAAAAAATATAATTTTTTGCTTGCATGTGAAGGTGGATTAGAGGGGTGAAAACATGTATACTAAAACTTTCTCTTTTGGGAAAACGAGGATCTGAAAAAAAAAGATATATTTGTTAAGAATAATATGGTAAAACTTACCGCTAATACATTATTTTCTATTAGGTATTCTTCCAGGCCTATTTTTGTGAGAAGATATTAATTTCTAATTATTAGTCTTATTTGCATGCAATGAAAATGTTAAAATATATCAAACGTTTTTTCTCTGTAGAGTTTTAAAATTGTCATATACTAAAGAAAGTTCCCAACTCCCCCTCACCCCTTTTATTTTTGCTACATTAGATAATTTTTGAAATTAGAAGAAGGAAGTGGGAGTGTTTATTCTGGAAGAAAGAAGACTTAGAGGAGCAGTGATAGTTGTCTTCAAGTATTTGAAGGATGTGGCATGGAAAAGTGAATGAACTTTTTCTTGGTTTTGAAACTTTGGGCAGAAACAGAAGTGGGTGAAATTTAGGAGTAGTAGAGATGTCTCTCCCATGTTCCAACATAGATATTTATCAACAGTTAAGTTTATTTTCCTTCAGCTAACATGGCTCCACAGGCCTCAAATTCAATGGAATCTTCAAGTCCTAGGTGAAAGGAAGAATAAGGAAGCACACTGAAGCCTGATGTGAGGAAAATGTCCTAACAATGAGAGCTGACCAAAAGTAGAGGGGAGTGGATTCTTCACTCTTACAGGATTTAAGTCATTAAGAATTGTCTGGATGAAAACTTGTTGAATGTATTGTAATGGGAATTCCTTCTAGATGTGGCCACTGAGATTTCTTCAGATTTGAAATTCTGTGATCCTGATTAAAATATCATTATTAGCATTGAGGGGCACTGTGATGGGTTTTTTGGAGTCAGGAAAATATGAACTTAAGTCCTTCTTCTGGCCCATACTGGTTATGTATGACAAATCACTTGACCTCTTACTGCCCTAAGCAACTCTTTAAGACTGAAAGTTACAGGGAAGAGATTCATCTTAATTGGAAGAGTTCCTTATCAGCAGCAAACTGTATTGTTCAGTTAAAAAAATACACAAATATATGTATATATAATATATATCTATATATAAAAATACACACAAAATGTATTACACACAATATACATATATTATACAGAGACATAAATTATATGCATTTGCATATAATATATACACACCCTAAATAAAGCAAATACATGCACACATAATGATGTATACTTATGCACATGTTAATATATAAAGTATAGATAGATACACATATATGTAATATATTTATACATTTCAAGAACATTACAAGGGTCAGTGCAGTTTTAAGTAACTCCTAAGTTAGACTTGTATTCATTATACACACACACACACACATATATATATATATGCATGCACATATGTGTTATTATTAATGAACATAATCTCTCTACCATGTACATATAGATGTATACAATACACTTTTATGTATATACATAGTTATATGTATGCACATTTTAATATTACTACTACTGAAAATTATTGGTTCAACAACTTTATTGAATTATCAAGTGTGTTCCCTGCTACTATACTGAGAACTCTTCAAAGGTAATCAGTACAACCTAGTCATATGATTCTAGATTATGAATCAGTGGACTCAGAATATTGTGGCTTTATTGATTTAAAGTTCTATTCTTAAGTACTTTTTCCTCTGTTAATAATAGAGAGGGAGGTGGGAAATGGTTTTAATTGGTTTGTAAATTTTAATTAAGACTTCTCTCTTTGATAGTGGATATATTTGAGTCTCAAATATCTTGCACAAAAATCGTAATTCATGTCTGCTCTCCATTTAATAAGATTTTTTACCCTTAAATTAAAGAGTTTTTTTTTCTTGTGAGAAAATACTTTTTTCAACTGAGATTTGTATATTTGCCTTTAGGCAACATCAACCCTAGTCTTTGGAGTTAGGTTCTGTGAAATGAAGTGTAGGAAAAGAATCTGTTGGAAAATGAATGAAAACCATAATGATTAAAACTTGTGATTATATTTCTTTTGTTTTTGCATTAAAGAGCATATGAATATTATTCTCTTAATGGGGGCTAGCTGAATAGTTCTTGTCTCATCATTCTTATCAACAAGGTCTTTCCTTTTCTGTACCAGTGGAAAGAATATTAATTATTCACTTAATTACTGATTCATGTAATGTGGAAGAAAAAAACAACTGTGAACTAGATTTCTAGAAACCTAGATTCTAGGACTACATCTAGCTCTGCAAGAATATGTGGTCCCAAGAAATAACAACATTTTAAAGAATTTTCATCCCCACTTGTGAAAGATAGAGTGTCCATGTATGGACACAATGGAGCTGGAAATAAGAGACAGCATTGAGTCATAGAGTGAGGACTTGTATCTAAGTCAGGAAGACCTGAAATTATGTCCCATATCACACATTCATGCATTACATATATGACACTTATTCTCTTGGGACTCTAGGCAATTCTTTAAGACCATAAATTGCAGATAAGTCATTGACTTCCATTGGTAGAGGGAATTTTCTCAACCTAGAGTTTCCTATAACAATTTAATAACTGGTTCAATCCCTTTCTCTGTCCTGTGGAGCTACAACTTGGATATAATTATTAATTTCAGTTTTCTAGCTCTAAATTTCAATATCTTCCTTTTGGGTAAACAGTTGTCATAAATTGATGTTTCCCTCTCTGTCTCTGTCTCTCTCTTTCTCTGTGTCTCTATATCTGTGCCTGTTTCTGTTTCTGTGTCTGTCTGCCTCCCACCGCCCCCATCTTCCTTTCCTTTCAATGCTAGCTCTCAGTGGTGGTGACTTATAACCAGAAGTTAGACTTAAGTACTGCATTTGTAAAATTACCTGTGCTGAAAATTTCAGTAGTTTTTAGCACTGGAGCCAATCACCCCTTTAACCCTGTCATCACTAGTTGAATTCTTAACAGTGTTTGGGGGTTAGCTAGGGGACAGAGGAAGGGAAAAAAAGAGAAAGAAAATGGGATTGGGAAAGAGAAGATGAAAAAAAGTAGGAGAAGAGAAACAATGAAAGGAAATGAAAAAAGATACAGAGACAAGTAGTAAGAAGTCATAGATCACAAATAGTCACCTTGGTGCCACACATGTCTCAGCATACATAAGCTATTCCTGAAAAAACAACACAAATTTAAATGCCTGATATGTAAATTTTTTCTTCTTCCTCCAATATGTTCATAGACCATGAATTCAATTTGATCTAAAACCTAGATGAAAGCATAGTTATAGCAATAGAGGAGTTCACATTGGTATAAAAAAAGTGAAAGGCAGCATTTCTCTCTTAATAGATACCTGAAATTCCAGTTGGGTTAATTTAGCTCATGATTATCAGTAAAGGTCCCTATCCACCCAGGTTAAGTTTACATTTGGAAGAAAATCCAAGTTTCGTCTGATCTAGGTTATAATTATAAAACAGTTCTGAGATTAGAGGTTTTATCATGGAGCTTTCACTCAGACCTAGGGAGAAACCTTAAAGTAAAAGTCCTAATACGTCCTGACAGCATAATAACTAAATAAACATGTTTTGCATCCAGAATCAATCCAATTGTGTTTCAAACTATAACCAGTAATAAACCAGAAAATAAACAGGGCTGCCATCTCAAAATACTTTTTTGCAGCAAACATTCAAATGTTAATAATCTTCTTCAGACAACTGACACTTTCAGATATAAATGTTCTTTTCCTTTGCCTTTATTAGATAACTATTCCTGTGGAACTGGGTTTCCTTTCTTGGATATAACCTATTCCTTCTAATTTCCAGAGAATTTTCTCTATGATTATTTACACATTTCTGATATTTTTGATCTCACTTTCTCCTTTATCACCCCTCTTTTGTGGGGTTAATTTTTAAATATATACATTTGTAGATTTATAATTTTTTAGATCTAATGTGCTTACCTTTATATTGGACATCTAAATCCAGCCCTTTTATTTTACTTATGAGCAAACTAGAGAGATTAAGTGATTTGTCCACAAGATTGCACAGGTAATAAGTATGTACATCTTGAATCAATCAGATCCTATTATTCCCTATTTAGAACTTTCCCCTCCATACCATGACATGCAGATTCAATTAAATTAAGCAAGCATTTAAAAAAAAATTCTTTTGGAAGGCAACTGGGGTTAAGTGACTTGCTCAGGGTCACACACCTAGTAAGTATTAAGTGTCTGAGGTCGGATTTGAACTCAAATTCACTGTGTCATCTAGCTGCCCCACAATATTTATTTTAAAAAATATTTTATTTTCTCCCAATTGTATGTAAAAGAAATTTTTAATATTCATTTTTTGTTTTTAATTCCAAATTCTATCTCATCCTCATTCCCTCCCCCTCCCTGAGATGGTAAGTTATTTGATATAGATTTTGCATTATGATAACATAAAACATTTCCATATTAGTCCTTTTTTTGTGAGAAGATATGAACAAAAGAGAAAGAAGGAAAGAAAGGAAGAAAAAAGAAAAGTAAAAAATAGCATATTTCAATCTAAGCAGACATTTATTAAACATATTTTTTTATACCAGGTGTTAGGGATGTAAAGCCAAAAAAATGGCATCAGTTCCGCTCTTTAAAAACTATATTCTAATACAAATGAAGATGGGATTTAAAACAGCAACAAAGCTTGGATCAAAAGACATTGTGCAAATAAGCAATCATTAGAAAATTCCCATCATTTCTTTGAAGGAATGGAAAGCAACCAAAATATGAGATGTGATTTTGCAATCATTCTTTTATGGTCAACTTAATTGTTTTCTGCAATTGTACTTTGTGAAGGATTTAATTGAAAATAATCTAGATGTTTGTATATGATTTGTAGAAACAAGATTTATCACTTAAAAAAAACCAACTCACTTAAAACAACAAATTTGTCAAATAGCTTGGTTAAAACTTCTCTGTTCTCCAGTGACAGCAAAAAGCATATTTCTCCTCACTCTCAACATCAGCTTCAAAACTCATTACTTGCTGGTGTGATCCGATTCTTCTGATCTGCCTCTTTCTGCTGACAAATTCCACTCCTCAGCTTGCGTGTATTTCAGCCAGATTGCCCAAGTCATGTAGACTGATCCAACTCCTCTGAGATGGGCACCAAGCCATTGTTAATCTTGATGTTTTTCTCTTATCACTGTCAGCTCTCTCTCATCCTGAAATAAATGCTATTGGGTACAACCATCGAACAAACATGATATAATGTAAAGAGCAATAGACTTTTACCACTCCCATTCAGCACTGAGTATGCAAGGCCCTTTGTTATGCTCTGAGTTTATAAAGAACAAAACAGTTTTTCATGCTCAGGAAATTTAGACTCTCATCAGAGGATGTGATGTGCACATATCTAAGTATACTACATATAGTAAGAAGGAAAAGAAGGGAAAGGACAGAACCAGATAAAATATCCTAGGAATATTTGGAGATACATGCATGCAGACAGAGACACAGAGAGATGGAGACACAGAGAGATACAGAGAGAGAGAGAGCGAGACAGCGAGACAGAGAGACAGAGACAGAGACAGAGTCAGATGACATATCAAGTTTAAGGAATAACTAGTCTAGTTTGGCTCGATTATTTTAAGGGGAGTATAATGAAATAAAATGTGAAAGATAGGTTGGAAGACTATTGAAGAGAACATTATAAGCTAAATAGTAAAGAGTTTGTGTTTAATTCTCAAGGCAATAGTAGGGAATCATTGAAGTTTTGCAGTATGAACAAATTTGTCAGCTGTGTGATTTGGAATCAAAGACTCCAGAGATTGCATGTGCTGTTCCTTAGTTGTTGACACTGGGCAAGTTCCTTCATCTCTTTGAGCCTCAGTTTTCCCATATTAAAATGGAGCTGTACTAGGTGAGTTTCCACCTTCCAACTCTGATTCTGTGAATTCAGTTTTTTCTTTTGTGTTGTTCTAAGCTTGTTTTATTTTAAAGTGAGAACCTCACCTGCCAGTTTAACCTTTTAAAAATTTTTCCCATTCAATATTCTTTATCATTTGGCCTACAGATCAAATTTTGAATGGTCTTTGAGATATGAATAATTTTTAGATTTATATACATACACATCTAAATCTATATATAAATACATTTACATACATATATATCTAACATATAAATATATAATATATACATACAGAAATACACAATTATTCATAAATATACACATCTATTTATCATCTATTCGTCTATCTAAATATATAAATAAAAGCCATTTGTGGCTCATAGGCTAGTACAAAAGCAGGCAAAGCCAGATTTGACTTGAAGGCCATAGTTTTCTAATTCTAATTGTATTTCACCATTAAAACCATGAACAGTTGTCTCTTCATGCTGTATCATCCCTCCATTTTCATTGTAGCTTCCAAATAATTTTCAACAATCTTTACTTTTTGTATCCTGCACTGGCTTATATGAAAATTAGCCACACTAGTATCAGAGACTGAATTAGTCAATGGTCATTCTTTCTGTTGTACTTTTCCTTTCTCTTCAGAGACCCTATTCCTTCAATTATTTCTGTTCTCTGGCATTTTCAATATTCCTTTCCCTCTACCTTTTAACATATGTACATTTTCATTATTTTCAAATGTAAAGATAAACAAAATCTTCACTTGACTGATACTTTCACAATTCATAATTTTTTTCTCCTATCTTCCACTGTTGAATTTCTCTGAGTGATAACTGATACCTCTGTAAATTTACTATCTATTCCTTAAATCTTGAATTTTTTTCTTTACCCCTTATTGAAAGTTTCTGTTCTCTTGTTCATTAAATATAAACATTGGTAGGTTTTTCTCAGTTCTCATTCTTCTTGGTCTTTTTTGGGCATCATTGACATTAATATCACATCTCCTTTCTTCGGCTATCTCTCTGTGACATTTACTACAACAAGGATACTCAAGCAATAGAGTGGAACTTATCAGAAAATCCAGTCTATTTTGAAGCCTTTTCATATTTATTGCCATGGAACACTGGTACCTTGCTACTCTGGTTTATTGGGCTTCCTTTTTAAAAGGAATATTTGGCTGTCACTTTTTCTTGCCCATTCTTTTCAGATATTTTATTTAAAGGACTTAAGTACTTCTTCCTTCTGATCTTAAAATGTTAGAGAAAGGAAAAGTAGTTCTTTTTAAGGAAGAAAAAAATTGGGGGACTTCTGCTCCCCACTGTTGCATTATTTTAGTTCTCCTCCATCTCTGATATATCATCATAACCTTTGCTGGATCTCTACTTTTTTCACTTTTTGTAAATGAATCTTCTTATTTTCTTTCTATTTACTCCCATTATTTCAACCATCTCTTATATGATTATAATTTCTAAATCTAATTCCATCAAACAACATTGGATTGTGAATCAGGAGACTTGAATAATAGCCTCTGAGAGAGGGAACACAGGGTTATACCCAATCAAAGATACCCATAAAATAGTCACCCCTTTCTTACAAAATGCATTGTATATGAGTCTAAGGTAAATTTCTTTGTTATTGAATTCCTTATTTCTCTCTGTTCATGAATTTTCTGATTACCTGATTATCACTCTAAGTTAGCTAAGGAAAATTATTGTAAGAGTAGCATACCCAAGTTTATTGCTCTGAAAGCAAGCTGTTCATACTCTGCAGCTTCTCTACCATGCACCTCAAATTAAGTATTGAATATGTTTTCCATTTTTGTCTAAAACTGCTCAGTTTTTTCCAACCACTCACTCCACAGTTGATATCAAATGAGAGACTCTATAGTAGCTATGGATTTTTTTTTTAATCTAGAGGGTAATAGGCAACACAGTTAAATGGGGTAGTAGTGCAAAAATAACGGGGTTGCATCCTTCCCAACTCCGAGGCAAAGAGGGAAGAAAAATGTTCAACACATTTAGTCACTAGTTATTCTACAGAGGGCTTTCAGCATAGCATGGACTCCTCTCCCATTTATAATATCATTGGCTTAGAACAAGAGCTATAAGAATCTTTGAAATGAAGGTCAGAAGAAGGTAAATACAATTGTGCAAAATCTTCCCTAAATTCTTTCCAGAAATGCCAAATAATTTTGACATTGGTAGTTGGTGAAACATTGGAAAAATGTCTCCATCTCTTTGATGATTCCAAAGCAATGTTAGAGCAAGACTGAACTTGAAAGAATGGAAAAAAGTTCTTCAAAGTAAAAACAAAATAAAAGAAAAAAATCCAAAGAGAGAGGGGATAATCCTGCCCCATGAGTCCAGGTTGGTGGTGGAAGAATGTGACCCAGAGGAGAAAAGTCCCTTTCAGCTCTAAAATTCTCTAGTCTTCTACTAATGAGACTCATTAAACTCTATTGATCCTTATTTTAAAATATTGGTCATGTTAATCTATTTCTTTTTATACTCTCATTATCCTAAGTTAGGCTTTTAGCATATGAAGTATGAACTACTGGAGTAGTAATTTAAATTATCTTAAATCCCTCCCCTTGCCTTTAGTTTCTCCTGTTTTTAATTCAACCTGTAACTCAAACCAATTTAATCTTTTTTTTTAAGTCCCACTATTACTTTATCATGTGTCTATTAAAATATCTTCAATAGGACCCCATTATTTAGCTAAAATATGAAGTCTGGATTAATAGTGAAGTTTGGTTCTTATCCTATTTATTCTTTACAAATCTAAAATCAGTTATTTTAAAAGTCCTTATAGAGTTAACAATGAAACATGATTGATAAAGCTCATACAAATTTTAAAAAGTGATGAATTATGAAACATTTATTGTTTATTGTATTTGAAAAATGTGCTAGGTATTTGTGGGACAAGATAGAAAGAGAATTGGAATCAGTTTCTTGAGTCAGAATCCCAGCTCTATTACGCCCTCTGTACTTTGTAATCTGTGGGCACAAGTTATTTTACTTCCCTGGATGTCATTTCAATTTGACTTAATTCAATAAACATTTATTAAGTGACTACTACGTACCAGGTACTGTACTAAGTGCTGGGGATCTGAAAAGAGGAGAAAGTTTCTGTTCTCAAAAAGTTTATAATCTAATTTTTTCTCATCTATATGTAATGAAATTGTCTCCCACATGGGAGTTTTGAAAGGAGGCAGAATAGACATCTCTAGCCTCCCCTCCCTTGCCCCCTTTCCAAGGGAGACTTTATTTCCTGCAAGGAAGGGTACAAAAAAGTTGGGGTAAGGTTGGTATTGACCATCTTCTTGCCCAAAGATGGATGCAGAAACATTGAAGAGCTTGAAGAGACTGAATTATTGTATGAAAGTCAAGCCACTGAATTTCTCTTCTCTCCAAGTCTACCCTGCCTATAAAATGGGCACAAATCATTGATCTCTTCCAAAGAGGAGAGAGACCACTAGCAATGGGATTTGGAATTCAGGTTATATATAGAATGAAATCTTTGTATTGGATGACCTCTATGATTTCTTTCCATTCCAGATTCTATAGTAGAAATCTTTGTTCTCTCTTTGGGTTTAATTTTAATCTTAGCTATTTTACACCTACATCTTTGTTAATGAAACTATTTAGGATCTGTCATTTCTATAGATGTTACAGTTATTTTTTCTCTCCCATGAATTTGAAAAACAAACTTCTATTTATATGGTAGTCGTCACTACTATTTTCCTTTTCATTTTCTAGTACTAATTAACTTTCTGCCTTGTTCTTTCCTTCTTTCTTAATTCCTTTTCCCTTAGCAATTTTGAGCATTAGGTAACATACCTAAGATTGGGAACTCAGGAAAAAGAGATAAAGAAGGGAGGCATTTGTGTGTCACATAAATCCTGCCACAATATGTTTTTTTTCCCTTGGCCTCTGGATTTTTCTAAAGGTATCACATACACACACACACACACATAAATTAATATCTTCAAGAGTCTTTCTTTTAAAAAAAAGCTTTTCCCATGCTTAGGTTATAATTCATTCTAAGATCAAATTCAAGAAGGCTTGAAATAAAAAAGCAAGGATCTTAAATTCAATTAATCATTATGGTGGAGGCAGGTAGGATAATCATCTTGAATTACAGCAATCTCTACAATCCGATAATTCTATGGTTTTGCAAGGAATTCTCATGTTCAGATGAGGTAGGAGAAGCCACTTCATGGTTCACAGCTTTCAGAGGTCATTTTAAGCCACATGATGTAAGATATGATTATAAGCCTAATTTATCGGGCCATTTTTGAAAATTCTCTTCTAGTTTCTTTTTCTAATATATCTAGAAGGTGACTCTGAGTTTCCAAGTACCAACAGAGTATAATAGAGTATAAACCCTGTTAAGTTCTGTCAAGTGGCAAAGGCTTTATGCATGTTCTTATTTTAGAATGCTTAATCACAATGCCAGCTATATTCAGGAAGGAATTTCAGTAAAGGGTTAATCAGCATGCTTCTTTCTCCTAAGCCCACACTGCCCTAAAAGCAATAGACTAAGCCAGTGACTAAGTGGAAGACGTGGAAGGGCCATAATCTCTTAATAGAGGAGGTATCTATATAGATGATATTAAGCTTATTATTTTATAGTGATAACTTGTTAGATTTCATGAGTGGATTTAATTGACAGCTACCACATAAAAATTTAAAATTTTAACATGTTGGGGCAGCTGGATGGCGTAGTGGATAGAGCACCGGCCTTGAAGTCAGGAGGACCTGAGTTCAAATCCGGCCTCAAACACTTCACACTTCCTAGCTGTGTGACCCTGGGCAAGTCACTTAACCCCAATTGCCTCAGCAAAAAAAAAAAAAAAAAAAAAATTAACATGTTAAGGAATTGTAGAGATCTATCCAGCTTGTTATCTCCTTAACAGAGACTTGCTGAATTGAAAAAAAAAAACAAAAACAAAACCTCACATTTCTATAATTGTTTAAGGTTTACAAACTTCCTCAAAAATATGGTAGAAACTAGTAGTACTAAAAAGGTAGTAAAATATGAATAGTACCATTTTTCTAGGATACTTAGTCAGATCTAGGATCTCTTCACTGGTATAGGACTCACGTCATCAAAGCTTTTGGATCCTATATGATTATGAACTTTGTCTTTCTAGAATTATTCATGGAATCCTATTTCATTAAAAAAATTTATAATTTCACTTTTTTGTTGGAGTTGGGCTGGATATCTATTATTCCTCACTCCTACTACATAGCCAGCTGTTTGGACCTAATTGTCTTGAGACCTCCTTGAGACTCTCCCCTTATAGGGAAGCTATAGATTTTAGAATCTATGTAAGGAAACTATTGCTACAATACTAAGCCTAATGGTTTTGATGCTATCATGATTGTTTCCCCATAAAGGTGGCTCTGAACTTATAGAACTTACTCATGGAAAAATACTGACAATAATGCTTTTCAAAAGTTGGTATAGCTGGGTTTGTTTAATATTTTCTCTACCATTAGTTTATTTTTTCTTCCTGATAACAAAGCTGCAAAATAATATTTTGCCCTAATCCTTAATATTCAAATAGGTCAGTTTCAAAGAGACCACTCAAAAACAGTGTATAATAACCTTACACTCACAAGGACACTTTGGAAGCACTTGGAGCACTTCCCTCCCTGCTCAATGGATGGGTGTTTCTGTGCTTCCAAATGTAGCACTGTCCTTACCTGAGTTATACTCTCTGTGAGTGTGTATTCTTTCTCCCTCCCTCTTCTCCATTGCTTACAAAAAAGTTTTGCATTGAATGGACTCCCATTTTTTCATGTCATTCTAATTACTTGAAATCATTAAAGAGTTGTTTTCCCAGAGGCTCTGGCTGGTCAACCATCTTTCCTTAGGTACAAACTGGGTACCTGGATAAGCAATTAACTTATTGAAAGTTGCAACACCTGAGCGAGTAGGGAATTGTAAACTCAGTTGTAGAAAGCAAAAGTCAATAGGGGAACCCTGTGTTCTTCCAGGCGAGACTCCTCTATGCCAGAGATCTGTCACAAACTACCAATTCACCTTCTTTTATTGTCATACTATATTATACTGATGTTCAGAGGAATTAAATGACCCAGCGAAGGTCACACTAAGGATTGATAATGTCAAAGTTGGGACTTGACCCCAGGTCTGTAGTGTCATTAGGTGGTATAGAGAAAGTTCTGATCCTAAGTTCTCATCTTAGATACTTTTTAGCTGTGTGACCTTAGACACATCAGCCTCAGTGTCCTCATCTGTAAAAAGGAGATAATATGTTTTAGCTCATAGCTTTGTTATGAAAATCAAATAAAAATATTTGTGAATACTTTGCAAACATAACTATATAAATTCCATCTATTATTACTTTTTTATTATTTAATGTTACATTATTTATATTTCCCCATGTTCTAAAAAATGACATTATTATTATAATACAAAGTTAACTCTTTTATAATAACACTTCTTAATCATTCACATCATAGCTTCCTGAATAGGTATTCTTACTTTATAGTCACACAGACAGTACCTTTAAATCTTGGGCTAGATAGAAACTCTCCTGCATTTAATTCTTCCATTTTTATCTTTGTCTTTGTCCAAGAATAGCCAAAACCAATTTAATGCTTCTCTTTCCCATGATAACTAACTGGATATGCTGAGTTATTTTTATCTCTTGTCATATTCCTAGACTAGACTATTAAGTGTTAGACTGCAGGGATGTTTCTTTTTCTAACTTGCTATCTTCCCCAACACAGTGGAATGCTCTGGATGAATTGAATTGAATCAATTGTTTCCCCCCATCATCTATTTAAATTCTGAGAACTCTCTCCCTAGAGTGACTCAACCTTTGCCTTCACTAAAACTGTGGCTTTACCCATTTTTTTGTTTTTTTTGTTTTGAGTTCTGACATGTTGAATTATTGCAAGGAATGTGAGGAAAAAAAGGACTCATTTCTTCTTAGACTAGTTAATTTTGGAGATTCAGTAAACTTGATTCTTCCAATGTATCCATAATTTCTGATGATGTACCAAGATTTTTATAAATTATATTTATAACAGTTTGAAAGAATTTCATGTGGGTTTCATAGGTAGATTATTTGAATGGTTCAGCATCTCTCTATTAGAATTATGTGGCTTTTCTTTTTTTTATTACTTTGAATAGATTGATTAGGTTTAAACATTTTAATCTGGGTGCTTGAAATATCACCTTTTTGGGTCATAACTGCTATGGGGCTAGTCTGGAAGCTGAAGCTGAAGCTGGAAGCATGCCTGCCATTGCTATGTACCATTATCCTAAAAAGGACAATTATAATAGCTTCTATTTCTACATACTTTGGGGCTGACAAAACTCTTTCCATAAGTCACTCATAACTTAGGCAATGTCAATATTATCATTTTCATATTGCAGATATAAAGAGACCAAAAGAAGTTCAGTGATTTGGCTAGTAAGAGTTCAAGTCTCAATTTAAACTCGTCTCTCCTGATCCCATGGTCAGTGCTTGTTTCATAATGCCATGTGGTCTCTCTTTATTAATCCAATATGCAGGGATTTTAAGGTAGAAAAAAATAATCTTAAAGTGAACATACGTAATAATTGGTTAATGATAGTGATGAATCTATTTTGTTTAAAAGGAGATATGACACTTGTCTTGCTCATTTGGGGAAATTGATGAGTAGAGACAAACTGGAAGGTTTTTTTTTTAATTTGAAGGCAAAAACATTTGAGTCACCAGACCTTGTTAAAGGAGAGGAATGAGTTGGGATGAATATAGAAGAGGCTGAATGGAGTTTCAAAGTCAAAGATCTTTAGTGTATATGAGATGACTTGTTTAGAAGAGGGATGAGGCTTCTATAGATCAGAAAGAACTTTGTAAAGCACACAACCTCTGAAATAGAGGTTAAACTGTTTAAAAAAGGCAAGTGCTTCCATGAACCTTATTCTTATTTGGGAGAAAGGACCCAAAAGAGACTCCTGGGAACTCTATGTTCCCAGGTAAGGAGTTTCTAGTGAGAGAGGATAGCTTCTCTCAACCAGGAATATTTGCCAAGAAGGCAGAGAATCTTATTTTTCTCCTTCCATCTCCTTCCCCAACGAAGGAACGGCAAACACAAGTCATTTGCTGGTTCAGGGAAGTGTGTGAACTTCAGTTGACTAAACTATTCAAGTAGTATTAAGAATTTTGGAATGCTGCATCTAGTCAGTTAAGCAGTCATTCAATAAACATGTATTGTACATCTTGTGCTAGGCACTGTTAGCACTGTGGATACCAGTAAATCACACAAAATAGTCCCTGTACTTAAGGAGCTCACAATCAAATGGGGGAAGACAATAAACAAACAAGTACAAACTGTATTCATTATAAATAGGAAATAATTAAGAAACGGAAGTTGCTAGAATTAAGAAGGGTTGAAAATGCTTCCTGTAGAAGATGAGATCCTTATTGGTTACTGATTTTCTATGTTTGTGCTATCTTATTCCTTGTAACTACCCCTCTTCCAAGACCTCTTGTAACTCCTTGACATCCTTTAGGGCTATTTTCCCATCCAGTTTCTCAGGGCCCATGGCAAGCAGAAGACACATACTGGGGGCCACAAAATCCATGATCTGCAGACCATGAGGGAATAAGTGTGCTGTCCCTCAAGAAGTGTCCCCTCCATGTCATGTCAACATCTAGGAAAAAGTTCCTTACACTTAAGAATTCTGATCATTTTAGCCACTAAGAGGGCAGAAGATAAACTTTAATATCTACTAATATCTACCTCTTTGTTGAAAGGAGATGAGTTAAAAATGCAATATAAAATATGCATTTTTGGTTATGGCTAATGTATTTGAATATGTTATAAAGGTTCTGTTTCTCTCTTCTTCTTCTCCTCCTCCTCCTCCTTTTGGGGGTGGAAGCAAGTGAGTAAACAGAGAACTGCCAAAAAAAAAAAAAAAGAGAGCCATTGAAGCATATTTTAGAATTAACAAAAGAGGACCAAAAGCCAGAAGAAATCACAGATGAAAAAGAAAAACAACTTTGAAAGTTGCATGTCAAATTTTTACATATAATAATAATGTAATATAAATTAAATATTGCTTTTATTCATATTATACTAAAAAGAAAACCAAATTGCATCTTTTATACAATTTGGTTTTCTTTTTAGTATATAAATATAGAGCAGTTTATGTATGGCCTTTTTCTTTTCTATTCTATATAGAGAAATGCTCATTTTATTTGGCATTTAAGTTCAGAAAAAACAAACAGAAAAGCTCATTATCTCTTGGTACAAGTATGACAACCTTACTGATGATAGGATGATGGTAAACCTAATGACAGCTCTTATTTGATGGGTAATCCTAGTGACAGCTCTTATTTATATAATACTTCATAATTTATATACAGCATAGTATAGTGGAGAGGAACCTAGTCTTAGAGCCCAAGCCCTGGGTTTTAAGTCTGAAACTCTTAAACTTGGGCTTAAATACCACCTCTGTCAAATATAGGCTGTGTGATCCCAAGCAAATCTCTTAACCCTTAATGTTCTAGGTAACTCTTCAAGACTATTAAATTTCAGAGAAAGTGTGACCTTCTTTAGTAAAGAGAATTTTTTCATCAGGGAATTCTTTACACTGATAAAATCATAAGACCAATTCCTATTCCTAACTCTTATTTTAGTTTACAAATTCTCCCCTCAAAAAAACTCTGTGAGGTAGGTAGCATAAATATTATCATTCATAGTTTACAGATGAGTTAGCTCAGAAGGTATGAGGTAGAATTTTAGAAGTGCTTTAATTTTCTTTTCTCTATTATTACAGATTTGGAGCACTTTCCAAATGGTAATTGATAGGCTTCATTTTTTCCTCTGAGAACTGTATGTTTATATCTTTAGACCTTTTATTGATTGAAGAATTATTTTTTAAAAGAAATACATTACTTATGTGTCTTGGAAATGAAGTCTTAATCAGAGAAGCTTATTGCAAAGATTCCCCCCAATTAATTGTTTTCAAATTTGACTTCATTAGATTTCTTTGTGTATAATCTTTTTAATTTTATATAATCAAAATTATTCACTTTATTCCTTGTTTGGTCATGAACTTTTTGCTTATTTATATCAGATAGGTAATTTTTATATGTTTCTCTAATTTATTTATTATATGACCTTTTATATTAAGGTTACCTAGCAGGTATTAAGCAATTCAAAATTTTTTTCAGAATTTGATTTTTTTGAAATCACTGTCTTCTGAGATCAGTGTTATCTTACTGTTACAATATCATGTCAGGTAAATTAAAGTGGTTTTCAGATGCAAAAGGTCAAAACTGGGGTAGAAACAAGTTCTCTACACTCATTGCCATAATTATTAATTGTGCTAGGGCATTGTTGCTGTTCAATCATTTTTCAATTGTCTGATTTTTTGTGACCTCCTACCTGTTTTTTTCATGGCAAAGATATTGGAGTGATTTACTATTTCTTTCTTCAGATCATTTTCTAGATGAGGAAATTGAGACAAATAGGGTAAAGTGACCAGCCCGGGGCAGGGGGTGGGGGGTCACACAATGTCTGAGGCCAGATTTGAACTCATGAAGATTAATCTTTCTGACTCTAGTCCAGGCATTCTATCCACTATGATGCCATCTAGCTGCCAATAGGGGGATAAATGAGCCCTGAGGGATCTCAGATTTTAGTGTGAATGAAAACTCAGACTAGATAAGTGCTCATTATACCTTTACTATGATCATCAAAGGATATAGGACCATTAGCCATCAAGGATAAATGATGAAAGCTGGATGCAGAGTACTAGGATATGACTCCCTGTGCCCATTTTAGTTGTTTGCAGAGGTACATTCATATTCTAGCAGTTCACTTAATGTGAGAGTCTCACCAGGTCAGAAGATTTGTAGATACTGCTTTTATCCTTTAAATATTGGCTGCTACAATAGCCCAAGGCCTTTCAAGGAAAAAATATCATCTCCAAAGCTCTGGCCTTTAACTCTTCTCTGTTTTATAAATTTGTTTCTTCTCGCTTCCACAGAAATACAATATTTTCTACACAGTTAAATTTCTACTACTTTGGAGAATCCTCTTACTCTGATTCTATGTAAACAAGTGGGAGTCAATGGAAGTTGTGATAGCACCCAGCCTGTTTTTTGGGGTGGAGAGAATTTTAAGGTAGCATAAAGTGTCATCTGCTCTGTGTTGAATCCTAGCTTTACTCAATTAAATTCAGGTCAGTTAAATTCACAGGTGTAAGGCATTGTGCTAAACGGTTCCTTTCTTCAAGGAACACAAATATATGCACAGATAAATAAGCACAGAGAAATTGGAAAAGACGGAGATTATCAGTATTTTTAAGAACGAGAAAGGTCTAAATTTGAAGATAGCATTTGAGATGATCCTGAGGAAACTAAAATTTCTAAGATACAGAGTGAGAAAAGAGAACATTGCAAGAAAGGAAAATATACATGGTAAATCACCTAATTAATTTTTAATCCTTAGCTTCCTTATTTGCAAAATGACAAGGATTAAATTAGATGATATTTAAAGTCTCTTTAGATGCCAAGTACTAAGGATAGTCAGATCTATAACTTAGAATATTATTGCTTATGGTAAGATGTCGGGGTAGGAGAGGTTTCTAAGGTATCCATTCTGTATGTGGTTGAGGCAGACAAGAGACAGGTCAAGGAAGAAAGATGAAACTGAAGAAATGGAAAGTAGGGATGTTCAAACAGGGTAAGGTTTGGGATATGGGAAAATATTGAACCAGATTCTAAACTTATTGAGGAGAAGTGATTTAAAGGTCTATAGATGATAGCAACTAAGATGGAATGGATTAAAAAAAAAAGAAATGGTTGTTGAACAATGTTGAACAATGCTAGAATATCAAAGATCTGAAAGGAGAAATGGAGAACAAAGAATATACTAATAGTCTCCTGCTCTTTGTTTGTAGTACAAAGAGTACATGAGAGAAGGCAACTCCTAGCCCAGAAGAAGATAAAAAAATATGTTGTCTTCAAGAGAAATTTAATTTTATAGATGATGAAAGGAATGTGAGAGGACTGGGCCCAGGGTAAAAGGGAGGATGTTAATAATAGAGAATGGTTCCAGAGAGTGTAATAGAAAGAAAAGGAAAAAAAATAGGGATTGGAAACAGTTTGGGCTGACTCCAGTGAAAGATGACAATGGTTAGCATCACTCTTATTTCTTTCTGTTTCACCAATAGATGGGTATAAACTTTGTTTCCAGTCTTGTCTACTACAAGAGGGATTGCTATGAGTATTAAGATATGTATTGGACTTTTGTTTCTTCCTTTGACTTTCTTGGAGCACATGTCTAGCAGTGGGATTTCTGGGTGAAAGGATGCAGAGTTGAGTCAATATCCGTTCTTTTTTTTCAACTCATTCCAACTCTACAGCTTCCAGCTTCTAGTTGAAAACCCCCAATTGCCCACAACATCTTTTACAAATGCTGGCCTGAAAGGAGAAATATTAGCAGGGGACCTCATTATTTAGGAGAAGAAAAACAACAATTGACATCCCAGGTCTTTGATGATTTTGATAACTATTTTTAAATTTCTTTTCTTTCATTCTTTTTTAGCAGGAGCTTTTTGGGCACAATCTCCAAAAAGTTGTTTCTTTTGCTTTCTCTTTTGTTTCTAAATGAAGGCTACTTATAGTTGTTAATGTAGAAGGGAAGGCCTTATAAAATGGAGTGAGATAGCTAGGAGGAGTCTCCTAACCTCTTCATCTCAAAGTCAGGATGTTTAATATTTTTTAATTAATTACATATTTTTATTATTTATTTACTTTATATGTTTATTAAATATTTAACATGTACTTAACATTAACATGAGTTTTTGTTTGTCTTTTTTTTTGGGGGGGGCAATCAGGGTTAAGTTACTTACCTAGGATCACACAGTGAGTATTTCTAAATCGAACTGAAGTCCAGGTGTCTAGTCCATCACTTAAACTCCTGCCAAAATGATTATCTTATAGTTGTTAATTTATGTAAACTTCAGGGAACAGGAAACTTGGAGAAGGTTTCTTCTGGAGAATCTGTTTCTGTCTCGGGACTGTGCCTTTGGGAAGGGTTGCATATTGCACCTGTGGAGGGAATATACACTTGAGGAAATCATAGATTATTCACATATTAATATACATATATAATTGTGCTATAAGCTGATCTCTCACTCCTAAATTTTTCTGCAGCAGTTGGATTAGAGCATAGACACCTTGAGAACAGAAATGATGCCTTATTAAAATCTTTGTATCTTAATGGTTTGCTTTTGGAATGGGCAAGAATTATAGGGGTGCCAGAATGCTACACTGATACTCCACTAAAATCAGGAAGAAGAAAGCTAGGTCTCTAGCTGGGTTGGACATGATTTTGGAGATTTTATGGGAAAGAATAGAAAAGAGTACTACAGGGCACATGGTAAGTAGTAAATTTAGGGCAAATCACAGTACCTTATACATACTCTGATCTCTGATATTATAAATATGGGTGTTCCCTAGAGAAATAGGTTACAAGCCATACATCTTTGCTAATATTTAAATAATCTTCTCCATGGAAATCAGTCAATGAGTATTTATTAAGCAATAAATATGTCAAAGAGTGCTAAGAACTGAAGACACAAATTCAAATATAAAGACAGTCATGTACTAAAGGAATTTCCATTCCTCAAAAAGAATCTGGAGTCTGTGTGTATATGTATGTGTACATGTATGGAGGGATGACTGGTGGAGGGGCATGGCAGAGAAAAGTAAGGCTGGTCTTGGAGAAGAATAATACATACATGAGTAACCTAGGTGCTTTCCTGAAGTGGAGGTTCTGAATGGAGCCATCTAATCAGAGAGGTCATAGACATGGAGGGTAGTTCTAGTGTCTAAATCCTAGGTGTGGAGTGAAACTTTAGGCCATGATAGAGAAATACTAGTGTAAGGTCTGGAGAGAAATGAAACATGGCTGACCTGCAGGACCTTAAATGGAGGTACTGAGAGGAACCATCCAATCAGAGAGAGGTTCAAGGGCAGAGGGTAGTTTGAAAGATAGGTTGAACTGTACCTATGCTTAATTAATGTTTATCAAATTAAATTAAATGGAATAGGAGATACATTTTGGTACTTCACAATTTCAATTTTGTGATATATTCCCTTTTTGACATTTATTTAAAGCATCTCCAGGTCTCCCAGTTCTCAAGACCATCAAGGCATGGGGAGTGATTTGGTCTTTCTGGAAGATATTCAGGAGCTTGCCCAAGGCATTTCAGAAACGATGGAGAAGGCTGTTGCTTTACAAAAACTTTGGATAGAAGACTCTAAATTGTCAGGTAAGTGGTTCTGGAGTTAATTTGAAAAAAAAAAACAACAACTTTGTTTAATGGAACCTTAATTATATTTTATTGCATTGAAGCTCTGGGAGAGCAATAGGGCCTTAGAAAGTAGATTATGTTGACATCAAGGCTAACTACCTCATGAATATCCATGGTGAGATTCCTAGGGATGACCGAATAAATATATTTCCTTAGACTAGTTGTAAAGTTTCTTGCACACTTATGCTTTCCTCCCTACTTCATAGATTTGGATAGACACTAATCCTTTCCAATGCCTTTATTCAGAAGTGTTAAAGTTAAGTTAAATATTGACTTAGAATCTTTGAGGTATTCAAGATATAAGCATAGGATTTAAAGTTGAAAAGGACGTTAAAGATCTTTTAGGCTATTATTCTTCTTTTATAGATTTAGAGTCTGAGGCCAACATGCCTTTCTTGTTCATCTAGTTAGACGCTATCATTAATTAGATTAATTAGAGGTTATCATTCTACACAGACTTTCTAACCAACCATGAAAAAACATCTTCAATATATCTTCAATATGTTAATTTCTTTCTCAACAACATTTCCTCATATTTCCCTTTTTCTTAATTTAGACAGGCGCAGCTCTATTTTGGGCCCTTATCATATCTGGAATGAACTACTTTAATAGCTTTCTATCCAGGTTTCCTTGACTCAAGTATCCCCCCTTCTAATTCATCCTTCACTCATCTATTAAAGCACTTTTTAAAAGTACAGGTCCGACTTCCCTGTTCAATAAATAATTGGGGTCCTGATTACCCCCAGGATCAAATATTAAATCCTTTGACCTTAATTTTTTTTTTTTTTTACAACTTGGACTTTCTTTTTTTCTTTTCTTTTCTTTTCTTTCTTTCTTTTCTTTTTTTTTTTTTTTGTGAGCCAGGACACCAGTGGAATATGGAGGCAACTTGAGTTAACCCCTATACTCCCGTATTATTAATGAGTTGTTATGAGACAAGAGTAAATCTAATTGTAAACTACTTGAGAGCAGAGATTTCTCTTGCCTCTTTTTGTATTCTCAGCACTTAGCAGAGTATCTGACACATAGTAGGCAGTAAATAACTTTTAGTGCTTGATTGATTTTTGCCATGTTGGGAAATTTCTCATCCCAGAGATTCTAAGATCCTCTTGGAAAGTAATTTTTCCCATGTAGCTCCATTTAATTGGAAGTCAGCAAATCAGGAGACAAGGTTATTGGCTAAGAATTGTTCAAAATAAAGGGAAATATACACACATGTAAAGGTTTTGCACAGCTTTATAATAATAGGCAAAATGAGACTATAAGATGCTAAAGCTACACACTCGTTTTTCTTTTTTAGGAGGGTATGTAATAGGGACAGGATATTAGATGGTGAGGAAGAATGTCTTAACTTAGGACTGTATAGCATATTAACCTTGGTACTGCTGAAGATCAAGTTTGATGGGATGGGAATGTATCTTTGTGGGTTATTTCATCACACAATTTTGGTGGGGCAAATAGTCTCTAGTTAATCTATTGGAATATCTAGGGAGAAAATATAAACAAATGGAGGCCTCCCTTTGAGATGGAATCAAAATAGAATATATACAGTCTTTTTCTCAATTTATACAACCCAACATGCTATATTTCTTTCACCTCTAAGGCTAAAATTTTGAAGAAAAATTTTCTCCAAATTCACAGCACAAATTATTGTCATTTTTCAATCATTTAGTCATGCATGAGTTTGTGATATCATGGATCATAGTATGACAGACCCTTTTATTCTCCATTGTCTTTCAAAGTCAGTCTAAGTTCATGTTTTTGTTTCCATGCTATTATCCATCCATCTCGGTCTCTGTCCCCTCTTCCTTATGTTTTCAATATTTCCCAACAACAGGGTTTTTTCCAATAAGTCTCATATCATTAGGTGGCCAAAGTATTTAAGCTTCAGCTTCAGTATTTGACCTTCCCAGTAAAAAGTCTGAATTAATTTTTTAAAGTATTGATTGATTTGGTCTCCTTCCTGTTCAAGGGACTTTCAGAAGTCTTCTCCAGCTCCACAATTCAAAAGTGTAGATTCTGTGGCATTCACTTTTTTTATAATTAAATTCTCACAGCCATGCACTGCTACTAGAAAAAACAGAGCTTTGACTGTCAGCAAAATGATGCCTTTGCTATTTAGCATGCTGTCCATATTTGCCATGGCTTTCCTTCCAAGGGACAAGTGTCCTTATATCATGATTGCACTTGCTGAATGAAGTGATCTTTGAGCCCAACAATATAAAATCTGATGCTGCTTCCATTTTCTTTTCCTCTATTTCCCAGAAAGTGACAGGACCAGTTGTCCCATGAGTTGTCAAGATCATTTTTTTATGTTAAACCTCAAGCCAGTTTTTACATTCTCCTATTTATTCTCATCAAGAGGTTTAATTCCTCTTCAATAAGGTACTACCAACATATCTAAGATTCTTGATTCTGGCTTTTGACATATCAAGCCTGGCATTGCACATAATGTGCTCTGAATATTAAATATTAAATTAATTAAATAAACATTAAAGATTTAATATTAATATTACACTAATTAAATATTCATTTATTTTATTAATATGAAATTATTTTATTTTATTATTTATTAAATATTAATTTAAATAAATTTTATTTATTTATTAAATATTATTTAATTATATTAAATGAATTATTATTTATTTATTAAATAATATTTAATTAAATACATTTATTATTAAATATTAAATAAATAAGGTGACAATATACAGTATTATTGCACTCCTTTTCCAATATTAAACCAATCAGTGGTTCCATGTTCAGTTCTAATTCTTGGTCCACATATAGGTTCTTCAGGAGACAAGTAAGACAATCTGGTTGGCATTTTCATCTCTTTGAGGATTTGCCACATTTTTGTTGTGAAGGCTTTAGTATAGTCAATGAAGTAGAAGCAAATGTTTCTTTTTTGGAACTTTTTTGTTTTCTCTATAATACAAAAAATATTGGCAATTTGGTTTCTAGTTCCTCTACCAGTTAAAAAAAGCAGTCTGCTCATCTGAATAATTCTCATTTCACATATTGCTGATGCCTGCCTTGTATAATCTTAAGCATTACCCTGCTGACATGTGAAATGAGTGCAACTGTTCAGTAATTTGAACATTTTTTGACATTGTCTTTTAGGTTTGAGGTTAAACTGATTTTTTTCCAATCTAGTTCCCACTATTGAGTTTTCCAAATTTGCTGACATATTGAGTGCAACACTTTAACAGCATCATTAACTAGGATTGTAAATAGTTTAATTGGAATTCTGTCATCTTCAATAGCTTTATTATTAGAAATGCTTCCTAAGACCCATTTGACTTCATTCTCCACAGTCTCTGGCTCAAAACCAATAACTACCTTTGTGGTTACTGGAGATGTTAAGATCTTTCCTATATTGTTCTTTTGTGTATTCTTGCCACCTCTTCTTAATTTCTTCTGCTCTTAAGATCATAGTATTTTTGTCTTTATCATGCACATTTTTTGCAGATTTCTTGTCTTTTCCATTCTATTGTTTTCTTTGCTCATTTAAAAAAATCTTATTTCCCATTATTCTTTTCTATAATTCTGCATTCATCTGGATATATCTTTTCCTTTCTAATTTCCCTTTTGCTTTCCTTCTTTCCTCAGCTATTTGTAAAGTCCCATCAGATAGCCATTTTGCTTTTTTGCTGTTCTTTTTCTTTAGAAATTTTTGTTGTTGCTTCATGTACAATAATGTGAACTGTCCATAGTTCTTTAGGCATTTGTCTTCTAGATCAAATCCCATAAATCTATTTAGTATTTCAACTTTATATTCATTAGAAATGTTAGATTATAACTATGTGATCAGATGGTTTTCTCCATTTCCTCCATAGTCCTTTGGTGAATTGACTTGGAATCTGAGACCCAGCTAAGGACTCATTGAGTAAAGGTTATGGGATAATAGCTGAGAATTGCTGAAACCTCAGGGAAGTTGCTTGCAAGCCACTTTTATATCTTTGTGGATTGCTTTTACCTGGGGGTAATGGTGTAGTTTTTTTTTTTTAATTAAAGAAATTACTTATGCTATTTCTCAGGCTCTGAGAGTCCAATGTCCCAGATTGAAATCACCTCCTGGGACATTACCTTTTCACTCTTCTTACATTCGACTCTCTTCATCCAATCTGGCCAACTAGCTCTTCCTGAAACAGGACATCTATTTTACCTCCCCTTGTCTATGCATTTTTCTATCCATGAATAGTCCTCTCCAATTCTTAGAATCCCAGGCTTCCATTAAGCTTTTGCTCAAGCTTGGAAGCCTTTTGTGGTCTTTGTAACTGTTAGTGCTATTCCCTCTAAAGTTTTACTTTTTACCTATTCACCATTTTTATATATCATCTCCCTTATTAAACTCTAAGTTCTTTGAAGGATTGTATTTGCTTTTTCTTTGTATCCTTCACACTTAATACTGTACCTGGAACATAATAAGTGGTTAATAAAATTTTGTTGACTGAGATGTAAGGATAGTTATTTAGCTGAAGATGCTAGTTTTTGAGGGTAACTTTCTTTGCAGAATATAAAATGTTTCTAGAGCAGTTTCCTTAGGATCTAGGATGTAATATTTAGAACTGTCATATTTGATTCTTATCCAGGTATTATTCCCAATATCGCTTTGCTTCATATCATCCCAGATTCTATGTCCTTTTATATCTGTTCTCTTTATTTTTTGTCTTCAATCTTCTATTTTTCCATGTTCATTTACTTTGCCTTATTTTTCTTCTAATTCCCACCTACCATACCCTAGTGCTTATTAGAAGGGTTTGATATAGGGGAAAGAGTTCTGACCTTGAATCATGTGCCATGATTTTGAATCCTTATTCTTCTATTTACTCCAATATGCTTTTGGGTTAATAATTTACTTTGCTTAGGTCTCAGTTTCCCCATCTTTAAAATGAAGGGTTCAGGCCTCTAAGGCCCTTTCCAACTCTAAATCTATAATGGTATGTTTTGTAATCTGCCAGTAACTCCATTTTGACCTCTACAGAGCAATTTTTTTCAATGAATTCCAGGCTAGTAAAGTTTAATAAACATACATAAGGGTCAAAAATCTTTTGGTGTTGGGGATACAGAGACCAAATAAAATAAAATTAGAGAAAAAAAGTTTTTTACTGGGAAGTGAATATAATCTAAGTAATGGGATAAGATAAACAAACAGATAAAGCTCCCTACTTTGAGGGAGAAGAAATGGGCAGCTTAGGCAATTAGGAAAGGCTTTCTATAGGAGCTGAGCTTCATGGGTCCCTGGATTCTAACAGTAAGAAATATGTTCTAGGCATATGTGACATCCCAAGTAAAAATCTGTGTTGATCAGAGTCCTTGATTCTTATCCTGGTGTCATCCCCAATATCTCATTCTTTCACATCATCTCAGATTCTATGTCCTTCTACATCTTTTCTCCTCATTTTTGGCCTTCATTCTTCTATTTTCCCTGTTCATTTACTTTGCCTTGTTTTTCTTCTAATTTCCACCTACCATTCCTCTGACAATGCTTATTAATCACATTAAAATTTTAAATTAAATTAAATTTAATTTAAATTTCCTTTCTAAACCAAGCCCTTCATTTCAAGTCATGTGTCCTTGGGAGTCACAACTTTTCTCAGCCTTAATTTTCTCAACTATAAAATAGGCACAAAGTTTTCTTTGCTGTCTTAGAGGTTGTAAGGAAAGAACTTTGTAGAGTTTAAAAATCTACCATGTCTAAGTGTGAATTTATTATTACAGCAAGAACTATTATTTCTGGGCTTTGAGATCACAGACTCATAAAATCCTAGAATTTTAGAGCTGAAGAGAAAACAATTGAGGTTTAGAAAGGCTATGCCATTTGCCCAACAAGGCCTCATGTGAACTTTTTAATCCTTAGCTTAATCAATAATAGGCTTTCCTGATTTCACCATTGTGTCCCAAACTAATGATCCTTTTATATAGAAATGCAATTTTTACAACACACTTTTGAGAAAACTGCATTTTGCAGAAAAACGAAGAAAGTACTACTTTTAGAAAGTGGCATGTATTTTTATTGATGGAAAAGGAAATAGTATATCTTCAGTTTCAAGTTCTTAGGATGGCTTATTATTTCCAAAAGGCCCATCTGATAATGCCTCAGAATATATGGAAGAAAAGTGCTGTAACAATTTCAACTCCTATGTAATGGAGATATTGTATTAGTCTCTATTAAGGATCATTCTCTTTTTATAAAATTTACTTCTCAATTTTATTTGTTAAAGTGCTTCTTATAAAACGAGAGCTGAGTTTTTCTTCGATAAAATTCCCATTTCTCCACTTTATATTGTAACTCATACAGCACCCAGTTTAAAGTTAATTCAGAAATCAAAGTAATTTCTCTCTATCCATTGCACTTCTCATTTCCCCCTCTCCATCATTTATTTCTCTTCAATTTCCTCCCCTTCCAAACCTACTACTATCTGATAAAATAATCTATGGCCTCCTGAAGAATTTTGTCGATGATTTTGCTTTTACCCCATTGTAATATCATAGAAAGAGTGCTTAAATTGGAGCTATAGAAATGGCTTAAATTTTGACTCGCTATTGACCACCTTTCAAATCTTGGGCAAATTACCTACTGTTGTTAATACTTTTTGTTCATCTATAGAAAGAAGAGATAGGCCTTTGGCCCATGAGATCCCTTTCAGTTCCAAATCTGTGATCCTTAGTGATTTTCCCGACATTTACAGAGACATTTTTCCTAATTATTGATGATTTCTGTTCTTATGACTCAGTCATTGTGGGAAATTGTCCCCTCTTTCCCTCTAGATGAGCTCTTATTTGTTATGCATAAAAATAGCTAAGCAAAAATGCTATATAATGACTGCATAAACTTTCTTTCTTTCTTTTCTTCTTTCTTTCCTTCCTTTTTTTCCTTTCTTTCCTTTCTTTCTTCCTCTATAGTCTGAGAAGGGAAGCACATTTCATTATCCATTTCCTGTAACTATAATCTTTAATAGTATTGCCAATACTTACAATTTGGATTCCTTTTAGTGATCTGTTCATGGATATTGTACTTTGTGCTTCTCTCTCTCTTTTTTTTTTTCACTCAATTATAGCTCATAAAAATCTAATATTTCTCTGAATTTCTCAGTCATTCTTTTTTTAGTGTACAATACACTTCCTTTTATTCATATTATTGCATATATACACTATAGTATTTTTAACAATTCACATGGCACTTTCTCTTAATGATATCATGTATTAAATTATAAGCTACATAATAAGATTTAATAGTTACTTGTAGGAGTAAAGACTAATATATTTTCTATGTAACTTCTGTAATAGTTAGCATGGTATTAGTACATAATACATTCTAATGAATTCTGTAGTTTTATTGAGAATAAAAATAACATCTTAAATATGCTTTGTTTTAGGTTCTCACAATTCTGCTTTCTCAATGGTAAGTATTTGACTAATTTTGAGATGGATTTATGGAATGATGTAGAATTAATTCTTTGTGGTATAATTTTAATTTATTTTTTATTATATATATTTTAGAAAAGAAACTAATGATACAATAGTACTTTAAGATGTAAATATATTCATATTCATAACTTTTGAGATAACTAGTACAATGATCATTGGATCCTCCCAATTCTTTATATATGGCAAGGAAGCTTACAGACGTTACATAATTTATTTGTGTCCATTTAGTAAGTATTGGTACCAGGTTGGAAGTAAAGTTTCTTAATTTCAAGGCCACTAACTTTTCCATGACATTATGCTACCTCCAAAACTAGATTTGAGGAGTAAATCTGACTTGCCAAGTGATTCAACTATGGAATTTCAAAATATGTTTTAATTTTTTTCAAACAAAATCTTTATTATTGTCAGAATTTTTTATGGTCAATTGTTATTCACTAAAGTCAACATGCAATGGCAATGATTTGTGATTTTAGTTCCCCACTTCATGTAAAATCTGCATTACTTTGATGTGCTTCTAAACAAGAGGATGAGGGGGAAAAACATGTATATAATTATTTTAACCACTGAAGCTTTAATGTGAAAAAAATGAAGGGAAAAATTTGATTTGAAATTAGTTTTTTTCTTTCTTATGTCATTGCCATTAGCCTTTCCATCTCCATTAAAATTAAATCCCTAATAATGGAAAACCAGAACTAAGCAAAGCAAACTAAAACACTAGCCATGCTTTACAAGCATGACTCATTTGATAGTAATATTCTATTTACTCTCTGCAAAGAAAGGGAAATCCTATTTCAATGTCATTCTACAATTAAGTCTGGCTCCTGTATTAATCAGAGTTCTGATGTCTCTCAGTGTTATATTACTCACATTATTGTGATTATTATTTTGATTATGGTCCTCATTCTGTTTATGCAATTCTACAAAAGTTCCAACAAAATTTTTCAAGATTCTCTGAATTATTCATTTTCATCACTTAAAAAATTTATTGTGCACCATCCACTTTGCTTTTAGTTATGTGCTCCTATAAAAAGTACTGCTATATCTTTTTGGTTAAATGTTAGATTTTCCCACTTGTCTTTGACTTTCTTGAGACATATGCCCAATTACTATATCATTGGATCAGTGGTATGTATAGTTTTGTAATATAATCTCTCTCTCTCTATCCTTCTTCCCTCCCAAGAATGCCTGTTTCAATAGTTAATTAGTATATTTGCTTTCTCAGAACCCTTCCAACATATATCATTTTCATTTTTGATTGTATTTGACAGCCTTATTGGTATGAAGTAAAAACTCAAAGTTACATTTATTTGTATTTCTTTTATTATTAGTAATTTGGAGGATTCTTTGTAAGGTTATAATTTCTTCTAAAATTGGTAGCTGTACTTGGTACTACTTTAATTCCTGCCACTGAAGAGACTGAGGATGATGGCCTCCTTGACTCTAGGAATTTTATTATTTTTGACATTTACACCTTGAGGAATGTCTTTCTTCTTTTTTATATCTGATATATATATATATATACACATATGTATATATAATTCCATCATCTATATCTATATCTATATCTGTCTATATCTCCGATAATAGACTTTAATCAGATGATTAAGATTTAAAGGATTAAGATTAAATTTGATGAGATTTTCATAATCGGCAGTTTCCCTTTTTATTCTAGTTATTTTTTTTTGATGCAAAAAACTTTCTAATCTTGTGCCACAAAAATTAGACATTTAATCTTTTATGATCCTTGTATCCTCTATTTCATTAAGAATTCTCCCCTTAGCCATACTTGTGAAGTAGCCTTTTGCATCCTTGAAATTTTCTAAGTCATTCATCATGCTTTTATAAAAATGTACTTTAATACCTCAAAGTGGTATGAAGATTCTTGAACGTCATGCTAATGGAATCAAAATTTTGGCAGATTCTACCAAGTTAAAAATGTTTTGAGCATTATTTCAGTAAAAGATAGGTACAATTCATCATTGGTAACTATTGAGGCACATCATCAAAAATTTGACTACTTGGTGAAATATTCTTTGTGGACATGGTGACCAATTTTATTGAAAAAGAAAAGAAAAGAAAACCCAAAACAAAAATACTCAGTCCTGTGCAGCCTTTTTCTGTTCATATAACAATGATAGTGGAGAGTCAGAAAAGGAGACCATGGTATAAGGAATAAGATATAAGGTATCACAAGGTATACAGAAACACAAAATATTTACGCTATTTGTGAACTAAAAATGACATTTGTCCAATGACCAGAACTGATATGCTACTATGTCCATATGGATATTTTTGTTATAATTGAAACCTTAATATGTAAAGAATTTGCAGGAAAAATGTTAATTTCTCCTCGGGGAGGTAAATAAAGAGGTTGATTTAATTTTGCACCCAAAGTTAACAAGAGATAATTTCATTAGAAATTTTGTCAATCTGCCTTGCATGTTTACACACCCATACCTGCATACAGACACATATACACAATAGAGTGATTTTATATATATGTGTGTGTGTGTGTGTGTGTGTGTGTGTGTGTGTGTGTGTGTAGGCATGTATGGGTGTGATTACACAAACACATATACACTTACTCTATCCATACATCCACATCAATACCTAAATACACACACACACACACACACACACACACACATATATATATATATATAAATATGTATATATGTGTATGTGAGTACATATATATGCATAAAAATTTTTATCTTTTGATTCCTCTGTACTGAGCTCACTATTGGTTTCATAACCGGTGTTTAATAAGTGCATTATTTATTAATTGATTGATAGCCCCTAAACTTTATTGGTATTTACACATTGTCAAGAAATCTACTGGAAAATTCTACCATGTAGAATAGACTATGATGGATTAATGTAAAGATATGGATTAAAATTTCATAGGATAAGCAGGTTTGGGTGGGCTATAAATCTACTCTGTTCAATGGAGTTGCTATATCATTGAGATCACAAATCCATTATGATATTACAATATTTCATTCTTTTATCTTTTTTTTTCTTTTGTAATACAATTAGGGTTAAGTGATAAGGGTCACATAGCTAGGAAATAATAAGTGTCTGAGGTGGGATTTGAACTCTGGTTCTTCTGACTTCAGGCCTAGTGCTATATATCCTGGGCCAGTTACCTGACCCATATTACAATATTTAACTGAAAAAAGCAGTTTTATCTCCTGAGCTAGACTTAAGCTCAGATATAAAGAGGCATATAGATTAATTCACAACCTTTTCTTTCCCTTGGTAAAAGATTCAGAAATTCATTATATTGTAAATTCTGAGTGTTATTGGGCATTTTTTTCTTATTCATATAGATTCCTTTTATAATATCTTTGCCCTTTTGTTCTATATCTAGAAAGTTTTGTTTCATGAGTTCTGGAAATATACTTAGGCTCTTTTAAAAAAAGGTCATGGTAGGGGCAGCTAGGTGGGGCAATGGATAGAGCACCCGCCCTGAAGTCAAGAGGACCTGAGTTCAGATGTGGTCTCAGACTGTTAACACTTCCTAGCTGTGTGACCCTGGGCAAGTCACTTAATCCCAATCGCCTCAGCAAAAAAAAAAAAAAAAAAAAAAAAAAAAAAAAGTCATGGTTTTCAGGTAGACCAGTGATTCTTAATTTTTTTTTCTTAAAGCTTTTTACTTACAAAGCATGTACATAGGTAATTTTTCCAATGTTGACCCTTGCAAAGCCTTTTGTTCCAAAATTTTCCTCCCTTTCCTCCATCCCCTCCCTTAGCTGGAAAATAGTCCAATACATGTTAAATATGTTGAAATACATGTTAAATCCAATATATGTATACATATATATATATACAGTTATCTTGCTGCACAAGAAAAATCAGATCAAGAAGGAATAAAAAGAAAAACTAAGAAAGAAAACAAAATGCAAGCAAATAATGACAGAGAGAGTGAGAATGTTGTATTCTTAAAAAAACATGTTCCCATGGTTCTCTCTCTGGGTATAGATGGCTCTCTTCATCACTGCACAAGTGGAACTGGTTTAAATCATCTCATTGTTAAAGATAGCCACATCCATCAGAATTCATCATCATATAGTCTTATTGTTGCTGTGTATAATGGTCTCCTGGTTCTGCTTATTTCACTTAGTATAATGATTCTTAAATTATAGTTCTTTGATCTGTTTTTCAGGTTATTTTTGATTAGAGATAGCTTATAATCTTTTCTTTTTTCCAATCTTATAAAGTTTCAATCTTCTAAAGATTGTCTTATGAAAGTCATTAAATTCCATTTGGTCCATTCTAATTTTCAAAGAATATGTTACTTAGGTATGGGTTTATGTCTTTTGTACTAAAGCTCATTAAATCTTACTCCAAAATTTTCCTTTCTAGTTCAAATTCTTTACTCTTGCACTCTCATTTCTTTTGTAGCATCGTTTTAAAATTTTTAAAAAACCTCAAATTTCTTGATTCATTTTCTCTAGCAATGCAAATTGTCCTTGTGACCAAGTTATACTTTACTTTGAGGCTTTGTTTGGGGATATTTTGAAGTTTTAATTCTTTTCTGAATTTGTGAGATCCCTGATAACCATAAAAATTTGTGACTTTTTGTTAGTTTGTTTACTAATTCTTCTCATCTTTTCTGCATTTTGGGACTTTGTGTTAAGGCCAACTTCTAAGAATTTTTTTTGATAGAATGGCAAGTCCTTGTATTGTCCTGGTTTGTATTCTCTGGGTTCAGCTATTGCTTTCCCTGGTGTTGAATGTTGTATTATCTAAGGACCTCAGGGGCAGCTTAGGCCAGGGAGGTATAAGTTTTTAATAGACCTTAAGTGGTTTTTATTTAGATCATGATCTGATTAATGTAACTGAATTTTCTAGGCTGCAGACCTTAGTTTGGGTCTTTTTAATGCAATTAAAGACTTGCTCCTGAAGCTTTGGTTCACTTGCTGGTCTCATTTTTGGTAAGTTATCTGAGAGCACTGGCAAGTTCACATCAGCATTGTTGGCCTCCCCCTGAACTTAATGCTAGGGATAGATAACCTTTTTGATCAGAGCTATTGTCCTGCCCAAGATGCTTTTCCTAAAATGCCAAGCAAACAAAACCCTCTTTTTAAAATCACAGTAATACAGGTTTTTGATATGTCAACTTTTTGGGCCATCAATGAAAAATCATTGCACAGACATTATCTAAAGGTAATAGAGCTATTATATTGTTAGGAAGTTAGATCTTAGCTTAAAGAAGGAGGTTTAGTAAATAGGTGCAGATTTAGCAAATAGGAGTATTTTAATCAAACATTAACTTCATATATGCTATCAATCTAAGAGAAAACACCAACTATCAAATATATGCACTAAACCAGTTATTTGGAAAACAACCTTTAGGTTTCTGGAATGTATTTGAAATAGACTGATCCCCCAAGAATTCAAAAAAAAAAAACAACAATCAAAGTAGCATACTGAAATATTGTTGACTGTGAAGAAATGACTCTTCAGCACAGGGCAAAAAATGAATATGATCACAGAGTCCAAGCCCCATAGCTAACAAAGCTGTGGTCTCTTACTTTGCTATAGGAAGTTGTGCTTTGTCAGTCATTTTCTTGTATATAAGTGAAGAAATGTGGAAGAAATAGCAAGAGACTGAGTAGAAATGAAAGAAGATAAGTGAAAGTAAGTAGAAGCAATAAAATAGTTGAGATTGTAATGGAAGAAGGTACCCAGATGTTTTGGTGGTCATATTGTCAACAACAAGAAAGAGGGATGAAGACTAGATATTCAGAAAATGGAGATAGTTAACAACTTTTCCATGAAACAAAAATGTAATAATTGTCACAATTATAGTGACAGGGTGGTAGAAAGAATGCTCAAGATCTTTGATTCTTTACTCTCTCAACTCCCATGTCTACTCAGCTATCAAAGTAATCTTCCTAAGTCCTATGATCACATCACTCTCCTACTCAATAAACTCCATGGTTCCCTATAACCTTAAAGATCAAAAATAAAAATTTCTGTTTGACATTAAAGCTCTTCATAAATTACCCCTCCCTCCAAAAAAAACTTTCCATTCTTGATGACTTTTAGATTTGGGGAACCCAAAGGAAATTAAGATTTCTGATGGTCAGAGAGTTAAATGAGGTCTAGTGGCAGGTTTGGGGTTCAGGGTTTTGGTGCAAGGGTAGGGAGTTTTGGAAACTCCTTTCTGGTGGTGCAAGAAGTTACAGACCCAAAAACCTAGATTGATAAAACAGGTTTATTATGGGAATTGGAAATAAGGTTGAAGTCTAGTTAGGAAATAGGTGAGAGTAAAGAGAGGATAGCACTGGAAACAGTATTCCAGTGGGTAGAGGCTCCTTGGGATGCCAAGCATGGTATAGCTAGCATATTTGGAACCTCTGAAAAGAGAGGATTTTAGTTTGGCTCTTTTTATAATGATTTAGCTAAAGGGGGCCCATGGATGGAGTCCCAATTTGGCTTCTGCCGGGTTTCAGCTATGGCTAGAATTTGAATTGAATTCAATGAGTTTCTGGACTGAGCCGACCCCACCCAGATAACAAAAATGAAACTGTGCTTGGGGTGGAATCCCCTCACTGAGGCAGAGTTGAAGGAGATTTTCTCCTTTAAGGATTTTCAGAGTTTCAGGGTACCCTCTTCATTCTTAGATTTTATATTTCCATAGTCTTCAATGCAATGTCACTGCCTGCTTTGTTGTTCCTCTATCTCTTGACCCCCAGCATTTTCAATGTTTGTACTATGAATTTGATCGCTCTTCGTCATCTCCATTTCCTGGCTTTTCTAGTTTCCTTGAAGTCTGCGTTAATATTCCACCTTCTTCAGCAAACATTTCCTGATTCCCTCTTAATTATACCGCCTTACCTCTGTTGATTATCCCCAGCTTAACCTTTATAGAGCTTGTTTTTACATAGTTGTTTACATGTTGTCTCTTCATTACACTGCAAATTCCTCAAAAACAGATAGTGCTATTTTTCTTTCCGTGTGTCTGCAGTGCTTGATGTAGCACTTGGCATATAGAATGTGTGTAGCAAATTCCTATTGACTGACTGGCAGAAATGCAATAGAAACCATAGTGCTAATCAGCTCTGTCATTAGTGAACATGTCTAGCACCAAAATGGTTTGCTTATGTAGTTTGACAAGTTGAGGGGGGTTGTCTGCTTTCTTCTGAGAGCTCATTTTGGTTGTATTCTTTCTCTGGAGCAAGTTTACAATGCTAATATAATTGGGCTTTTCTGGCAATATTCATTAACTTTTACTTTGTCAGTTGTCAATGAATCAAATCATCCTGGGTTTGAGAGTGATAAGGGCAAGTTGAATTTTGCATGTGCAAGTGCTGTAGGTTCCCACAAAATAAATTATGTGGTGATTGGGAAATTTCATTACTTTAGTCTTACACAGGTGCTTTGCTTTTTGATTACAGAGCACAAACTAATGCCAACACTTTACAACTATTAATTTATGAATTTTAAGATTTATTAACCTATTTTATATATCCTATCATCTTTTTATATCAGCAGTGAAAGATCAGTTTTATAGGCTTGCCAGAGGGTTGAAAAGCTGTCGCATTACTAGATCATTGTAGAGTCTGACCTAATGAAGCAGACTAGGTTAGTGATTAGGAATATATTTTACTCTTTCCTTGTTTCCTAGTTATATCTCACTTAGCCAATCTCTGGACAAGAGAATTATTCAGACTGTGAGATGTTGTTGCAGAAGAGATTTTAAAATAAAGGTGGAATATCAGAAAGATACCATATAGCTCTTTTAATCCATTATAATTTTGAAGATACAGTTTTTAATATTGTTTATGTCTAGAATTCTGTTCAAAATCAAACATGAGGGAGCATTTAGAGGAAGCTGTGTCTCTCATGTCAGTAGAAGTGTCATCACAGATTAATTCTTTAATCAATCATTTAATGTTGGAGTTAGAAAAGACTTTTACAAATTATCCAGTCCAGCCCTCTCATTTTGAAGATCAGGAAAATGAGACATAGAGAAAAATAAGTTACAGTCAGGGCTAAAACCCAGCTCCATTGCCTCTCAGTCCAGTGCTTTCCTTTATAGCTCATTAATTCTTCTGATACTGATACTAAGCCATTCCCCAAACATTTGAACATAAATTCTTAAAATGGGAAGGAAGGAGAAGGAAGGATGGAGAGGAGAAAGATTCAGAGAGAAAAAATTAAAGAGGGAGGAGGGAAGAAGGGAGAGCTAGAGAGGGAGAGAGGAAGAGAGGGTAAGAGGAAGAGAAGGAGAGGGAAAGATAGACTGACTTCACATGCCACAAACAAAAAGGGCAAGATACCTAGAAGATGGGGATGTAAGTTGACCATCTTCTTAAACATTTTCCAATTGCAATTTCTTTTCCACCAGAAATATTTATGTGACCCCATCTTTGTAGGTATAAAAAATAAGTATATAAATCAAACATTTACTGATAAGTCAGTTTTGCAATCTCCACATTCAGTTATGAGAGACCCTATATGGAGTCGTGACCCACAGTTAAGAAACTTTGCAATAGAGCAATTTTGTGCTCTATTGTTTGATAACAGAAACAGATATTTTAATAGTACTGATAAAGCAAAAGACCGACAGAAGCAACAATAAAGCTGTATGTTTTTTGGAGAGCAAGAATACAGCTACCCTTTATCTTCATCTTCAGCAGATCACAATAATTCATGTGCACACCAAAAAATCACTTGCTTCAGCCTTTGATTTGCTAATTAGTTTAATGGATAGGTGGCCTTATTTCTGTCTGGAGGACACATAGCTGCAATACTTCATTCTATCTTTGCGAGAAAGAGGCTCAAAGCCAAAAAGCAAACTGGCATCAGAAAGACAGTCAAGAATTTCTTTGTTATGTCCTTTCTATACCAGTTATATTGTATCCACCTTCACCAAAAATGACATCTTCAGCACATCTTAATAATTCATTCCCTGAAATGGTCATCAAGGGAAAGTTAAATTATAATAAGAGTATCATCCAAGAGTTATATCCAGGATTTTAGAATCTATTAGGGTTCATCATCTATTTAAAACCACTGCTCATGAGCCCTATTTTTCTATGATACCAACTCTAAGGCAGAATTCAATAAAGTGACATTATGTTAAAGCAAAAGGGCATATATTAAAAATGTCATGCAAGGTAAATTACAGAACGATTATTTAAAGAGGAGAATAGCTAGCATTTATATAAAGATTAAGGTTTGAAAAAAAGTTCATGTGTTAGATTCATTTGATTCTCACAATCACCTTTTGAGGATGGTGCTATCATTATCCTTAATTTATAGATAATGAAATTGAGGTTGAAAGAGTTTGCTCTTGGTCACACAATTACTAAATGTCTGAAGTGGAATTCTGTCAGGTCTTCCTGATTCCAGCTTCAGCATTCTATCTACAATGGGGACCTATCTTTTTTCCCCCATTTCCCAACACCGTTTCCTCATACATTTCTAGCACTAGGAAGGGCCAAGACTTTGTGTCTCTGAATCCATGTTCTGCAATCATCTTTATGCAATATTTCTTCACTCAATTCTGTATCTCCAGTCTGGAAATCCAGCTCCCATTTTAGTTACTGATTGCTATTTACTCTTTGACCATCTTCATTGCCCATACTTACCTTTCTCCAGTTCTACCTCTGATTATGAGAACTATAATTAAATCAATCCTATAAATCATGAAAAAAATCCCATTTTACCCATCATCCTTGTCATTTCCTTAGCCAAAACACCCTTCCCTAAATATTACTTCTTTATATGTATTACTTTAAAAAATTGGAACATAATAAAAAAAATAGAACATAATAATTATTTTGAACCTTGTATTTGTTTTTCCATTGCTAAGTAAAGTATCTAGAACATAGTAAATATTTAATACTTGTCTTTTCATTTTTTTCATTCATTTATTTGTGCTAACTCATCAGCATAGCTCTCTGATGAAGGAAACAGAATGAGTGTAATGATTTGAGTGGTGGTTAAAGTGAGTGGTTGAGCTAAAATCTAGCTCATTAGAAGATGGTGTTTAAGAACTTGAGTGATTAATTCTCAGAGCCTATAAAGAACTGCTTTCCTGACACTAGAATGGTTAAAACTCACTATTTGTAAAGTACTACCACGGTATTTTCCTAAGTCTGACATTGATGTGAGTAATAAAAACTCCTGTTAGTACTGGCAAAAGCTAGATGCAAAGATAGTTATTAACTTTGAATCCATTACTTTTCTCTTCTTCATCTTACATTTATTTCTCCGCCTTTGCCCACTCAATCTTTCCAGCTTCCCATTTGTGGGCAGCCATGTCTGTACACAGAAATTTAGTAATGTAGTATAGAGTATTTCTCTTTCAATGAGTTTAGTATTGTAGAAACTTAAAAGTTATTTAAAAATGATCCTATACCAAAATAATTCAGATTTACATGGTGTTTCAAAGCTAATAAAAACCTTCTTTAGGAGAATTCTATAAAACATGTAGTGTAAATATAATATTTCTACTTTACAAATGAGAAAACTTAGGTACAGAAAAGTAGTTCCCTTACTCACAGTCGTATATAGTAAATGACAGAGTTAGTGTCAGCAGGCAAATTTATATTCTTTGATTACAAATCTGGTGCTTTTCCTTTTAGAATGTACTGATTTCATTATGTTAACATTTTATACAAATTTCAGAGTTAAACTAAATTAAACCTAAAATGTATACACATTTAAAGAATTAATCTTCACCGGACTAAAACTTGGCATATACATATATGGATAGACATGCATATATATGAATTGTCCTTAAAACTTAAGACATATTGTGGAATATACTTAAGAAAGGCTGCTAAAAGAGTTGTGTATTGCAAAACTAATCCAAAGAGTTTTAAATTGAGAAGCAAGTTGAGATAGAAAAATGTCCAAGGATTTCTACCAAATTTAAATACACATGTTGAAAATGTAGATATTAAGTGGAAGAAATTAAAGATAATGAAGAGCAGAACAAAGAGAACATTGTATACAGTAATAGCAATATTGTTTTTTAAAAACAATTTTTAGTGAATGAATCATTTTGACTATTATAAATACCCAAATTAAGCATAAAGGACATATGAAGAAAGATGCTACCTGCTTCCACAGGAAGAAGTGATAAATATAATTATGTATAGAATTATTTTATACACACACACACACACACACACACACACACACACACACACCTATTTGTTTCTAATGGTGGCCATCTCTAAGGCAAGGGGGAAGGAAAGAAAAAAAGAAATTTGCATGATAACTTTATTGTATATTTAAAAGAGATAGCAAGTTGTGCATGGTAGAATTGCAGTTTCAAGGCAATCATTTTTTAAAAAATTATACTGTTTTGGAAATACATGTTTATTCCATTAATTAAAAATAAAATTAAAAAAAAAGAGAATAAAAAAGAGTGAAGAAAATATACTAGGGGAAATTAAAGAGAGGAAGTATTGGGGGAAAATCTCATTTAATTGGTGTGTATAAATAAAAATTGATAATACATTCCACTCAACAGGGAAAAGGAAGAATAAGAGAGTAAGTATCTTAAAAGAGAAATTGTTTTTAAGCTAAGGAAACTCATCATAGAAAATGGGTTTTGAGGAGGTGTTCAAAAATAAAAAAAAGAGAATTAAAAACTTATTAGGCTTTTAATAAGGCAAAAGGAATGTCAGGGGAATAGAAGCATAAGATTATGTCAAATCTAGACTTTTCTCTTTTTTCTCTTATTTCTTTTTCTTTTTCTCTCTTATAACACTTTGCTTTAAAAAGAAGTAGAAAAAAGATAAAGAAATGTATAAGAAAATAAGATGGAAAGAAATAAAAAAGAATAACAATTTTAACTGTGAATGTTAATGGCATAAATTCATCCATAAAATGAAAGATACAGCAAAATGGATTAGAAAGTAATATGCAACATTATATTGATTACAAGAAACATACTTGGAACAGATAAATATAAACTTAAATAAGTGGACAGTCATAATCTCAGACAAAGCAATAGCAAAAATACATTTAATGGGGAAGTATTATAGACAATGAAATTATATCAATATATACATATAGATATATAAAAAATAGCATCTAAATACTTAAATGAAATGTTTCATGAGTTATAAGGGTAAATGAATACAATTATAATAATGTATCAACTCAAATTATCCCTCTTAGACCCAAGTAAAGCAAAACAAAAAATAAGGAAAAATGGAATATACTTTAGAAGGTTAGATTTGAGACTTCTGAAAATTATTGAATGGTAATAGAATGGAATATATCTATATCTCAATTATATATGACACATTTATAAAATTTGATAATGTATTAAAGCATAAAGGTCTCACAAACAAAAACAAAAACAAAAACAAAAGCAGGTGTTATTTTTGTTTCTCTCAGAATGAAAGTGATAAAGGCAATAGGGTTGATCTGTGAAAAGCAAGTATATTAATGAACTGCTAATGGAGGTGTGAACTGATCCAGCCATAATGATGAATTCCTGAAGATATGATTAGAAACAATTCCAGGAAAAGATAAAAGGCTAGTTGTCTAAAAGGGCCAGTATCTGTGTACAGAGAATTCATCAAACAACTGGGATTAGAAAAAATGGTTAGAGAAAACTAGAAACAAAATTGGCTAATGGAAGATACATACAAAAACATTGCTAGTACTGTAAGAACAGTGTCAGGAGTATTAAATGTTGGATATATTCAGGAGAATAAATCCATAAATGATGAAAATATTTTGTTTTATTTTATTCTTAGCTGTATTTGGAAAAGGAAGGTAGGAACTATTCTTTTGAGTTGGAGTACAATTCAATTTCTTTCGTTTTCTTGGTAAGATTAAGTGACTTGCCCAGGGTCACTAATAAATGTTTGGATTTAGATTTGAACTTGGGTCTTCCTGACTTCAAGATCAGTGCACTAATTATTGTGCAACCCAGTTACCCCTAACAGTTCAATGTCTGTCTAGAGTCATATTTTTTCCTTTAAGGAAGCTAATACTTAGGCTGAAAAGGACAGAATAAAGTGAGTATTTGGGAGTTAAAACCTAAAATGATTTGAGAGAAAGGAAGAAGTACCTAGACGCTCCTAAGTTTAAGTTTTTATGCTCTGGTGACCTATATCTTAGTTCATTAAAAAAAAAAAAACTGCTGCATATGATTGTTGACTTACTGTCCTTGGTCTTTGAAAGATTGAGCACAAAAGAGATACCATCATAAGACTAAAGAAGGGCAAAGGCTTTCTTGGTTTTCAAAAAAAAAAAAAAAGAAAATATGTAAATTTTATATGCCAGTGATCTTGACTTTTATTCCTGGTAAATGTCTAGAAAGTATCTTCAAAGGAAAGCTTAATGAATATCTAGAAAAGAAAACACTGATAACAAAGAAGCAATATGACCTTGTAAAAAAAAAGTCACAGCAATCCTAGTTGCTTATTTTGAAAAGATTACAAAACTGGTTATTCTAAAAAAATCAAACTCTGTACCAAATAATATGCCTTGCTAACTTTCTTTTCCCTGCTTGGTACCTTAAAAGTGGCAAACTTTACAAGATGCTTTATTTTTCTTCCAAGGAGGATCTTAATAAGACTGAAATGCTCATATCTAAAATAGAATACCTTCATCATCAACCCTACTTTTGGAACTTCCTACATTCGTTGCCAGGTCTACGAACAAGCAACTTACATCCTGAGTATGGGCTCCAGGTTTTGGCACAGTTTTTGCAGACAATTCTAAGGTAAAGCATAATTCAGTTAATTTTGTGTTAATTATTTAGCATGTATTTGAAGTTCTTTGAATTGATATTTTGTGAAGGGACTCCATTTTAATGTTTTTGTTTGAATCCAAAAGTTGTTCTTCAAAGTAATTTTCCTTCCTATGGAAGTTTATTTTTTCCCCCTTCATATATCTTGAAAATGTGAGAATAGTATTTTGCTGTAAAACATTAAAAGAGCTAGCTTGATATGGTGCCTGACTATGGAGCAGGACTATTGATTTTTTGAACACCTACAAAATACAATTTATTACCTGTTAACATTGCTTTGGGACAAAAATTTATTGCCTTCTAATCTTATTCTTTAGAAAAATATTAATTGGTAAATATTGTGACTCTGTGGATGTTGTTATCTAGTAATGGGGGGGGGATAAATAACAAATTCGTAAAAAAGCTATTCATAAGGGTCTTTGTCCATTATCTTCATTTTTAGGATGAGGAACTTAAAACCTAGAGAGTTGAAGTCTTCTCCTACTTACATAGTTTATTAGTGCCTCAGAACTAAGACCCAGGTTTCCTCATTTTTAGTTTATTCATATTTTTTTTGCTAGTACCTTGCTTCAGGTCAATTAGAATCCTCATCATACTTCCATTATGAAAGTTCATGATATACTTTGTTTATTTAATATTGTTCTGCCCTGATTAAATCCATTAGTGAACATTCCTTTAGTTCATTCACTCTGTACACATTCGTTGATCATTTACTATGTGCATGGCAGTGAAAATGTTTTTAGATTTCTCATGTCTTGAATTTTACATAAGAGACCCAAGGTTTAATCAACCCAATTATAGGCTGACACTTGTAATCAAGGCATAAGAGTTTGAGACTAAGAAATTATTATATAATACAATAAGAATGCATACAGAATCCTGTGCCATTGCCGGGCCGATTAAAAGTATATTAGTATTTAGAACTATAAGGCTTTTAGAGCTAATCTACTCCGAATCATAGAAATCCAGAATCTCTAAATAGGACAAGATTTCACAAAGCATTTAGTACAATTCATCTTTGTTTAAGAACTCAGCAAACCTGATAGAAGATCAACCAGCCTTCTTGAAAACTTCTAGTGAGGGTAAAGCAATTTCATCTAAAGGTAGTCCATACAACCTATTAGTAAATTTCTCCTTGTCACTGGAGCTAAACAAAGAAGTCTTTTCTACCAAACAATTCTTAAAATATATGAAAACAACTGCTATGATCCCTAAATCTTCTTTTCAGGATAAGTGTGTCTACTTCTTTTAGTTGATTTTCATATTGTGTGATCTTGAAGCTCTTTATGATCTTGGTTGAAAAAAAATGTAAACTAGCACAGGCCAAGTAAAAATCCCTGTGCTTTCCACCAAATTCTTCCTTTTAAACTGACACTGAAGTACTTTTTGTGTCCAGCTATTCAACTTCTTCTATATTCACCTAATTTTCAGTCATTTTGTTCAGGTCTCTGAACAATTTAAACAAAACAACATGAAAGACTTTTGCAAATAATTTGCTAAAGTTTAGATGAACTAAATTCATCATTATTATATTATCAGGGTATTCCTGTGTACATATCTTATTAATGAATAAAATACACTTTTTTCTGGCATGTCTTGTTCTTGGTGAATCCATGCTGGCTCTTACTTGTCATGATTTCCTTTTCTTCTATCTATTCATTATTACTTTGATAATATATTCTAGAAATTCCAGAATTTGCTAGGAATTGAAATCAAATCCAGTGTTCTATGGCTTCTAGACTGGATTCCTTTCCTTTCTTCTTGTTCTTGTTACTTCTTCACCTTTTTTATTTTTTCTTGAATTGGGTTATTTGTCCTTTTACAATTAAGTTCAATTAGGTAAATAATATAATTATTTCTTTTGTTATCAATGATTGTTCATTGATTTCTCAGGTAGTTTAGCAATCTTATATTCCAATTCTGTCAGTATGGAGGATGCTTTTTTCATCAAAGGGATCTAGGTATTCTCTTATGTCCCTATTGTTTTGAGTTAATTCCTTATTAGGCATTTTATTTTTCCTTTTCAGTCCAAGAAGAAAAACTTGTTCAGCATATGCACTTTTACCACTCAAACTCAAATTTTGGTTCAGGTCCTTATCATCTTTTAAGTTCATTATGATTACCTTCAAATTAGTTTTCCTTCCTCAAATCTCTCCTGACTCCAATTTATTCTACCCACTAATGTCACAGATTTCACTATGTCATTCTCCCACTCAGTTAACTCCATTTGGCTTCTTCTTTTTTCTAGGATGGAATATTTGTTTACCTTTAATAATACTTCAAAACTTGTCCCTAACTTCTTTTTTTAATATCATTGTACATTGCTTCTCCTCCTGCATTCCATGATCTGTCCAAATTAGATGCTCTAATAGAATATTTCATATCCAATGTCTGTCTTTGCACTGGTTGCCTTTGTGCTGCTGCTGCTGCTGCTGCTACTATGCTACTACTATGATGATTACTCCCACCACCACCACCACCATCACCACCATTACCATTCTACCAGCACCATCACAACCACTACCACCACCATTATCATCACTATTACTATTACAATTGCCATCACCAATACCAGCATGACTATGACTACAACTATTACTATGACTACTATTGCTACTACTATTACTATTACTAACTACTGCCCATCTCCCCTAGAAAGCAAGTAATCCAATAGAGGTTAAATGTTCAGTTCTTCTAAACACATTTCCACATTTATCATGCTGCACAAGAAAAATTAGGTCAAAGGGGGAAAAATGAGAATGAAAAAAATTAGCAAAGCAACTAACAACAACAACAAAAGGTGATCCTATATTTTGATCCACATTTAGTCCCCACAGTTCTTTCTCTGAATGCGGATGGCTCTCTCTATCACAAGATTATTGGAATTGCCCTGATCACATTATTGTTGAAAAGAGCCAAGTTCATCACAATTGATCATCACATCATCTTGTTGCCATGTGCAATGTTTTCTTGGTTCTAATCACTTCACTTAGCATCGATTCATGTAACTCTTTTAGGTCTTTCTGAAATCAGTCTTCTGATCATTTCGTGGTTCTCTATAACATCCATATACCATCTTATTCAGCCATTTCCCATCTGAGGGGCATCCACTCAATTTCTAGTTCCTTGCTACTACAAAAAGGACTATTATAAACATTTTTGCACATGTAAATCTTTTCCTCTTTTTAAAAAATGATCTATTTAGAATATAGACCCAGTAGAGACACGAGTAGATTAAAGGATATGCACAGTTTTATGGCCCTTTGGGCATAGTTCCAAATTGCTCTCCAGAAAGGTTGGATCAATTCACAACTCCACCAACAATTAATGTATTAGTGTCCTAGTTTTCCCAATCCCCTCCAACATTTATCATTTTTTCTTGTCATTTTAGCCAATCTGAGAGATGTGTGAAGTGGTATCTCAGAGTTGTCTTAATTTGCATTTCTCTAATCAATAGTGATTTAGAGCATTTTTTTTTATATGACTAGAAATGGCTTTAATCTCTTTATCTGAAAAGTGTCTATTCTTATCCTTTGACCATTTATCAATTAGGGAATGGCTTATAAAGAATCTCCTCTAAAATCATTGTGCTTATAAATTCTTTACATTTCCCAGGTAACTATACTTTTTAACTTCCAGTTTTGTTATGTAACAATGGAGTGCTTCTTTCATTACCCATTAGATGTTTCCCATGCATACAATAAGGTAAATGTCATTTGCTGTGTTTTTGTGTTTGGCAAAACAGCTTGCATTTCTCCCTCACAAACTCATTAGGTTTTACCTCATAAAACAGTCCACACATGATAAGTTAGAAAATACTTTCTGTCAGTGGGAGTCCATAGCTAGCATCTTCCTCTAAGGGGAAATGGAAGCTTCCTCAACATCTTTTTTGACCTTAGTAGTTTTCAATTATTTATTTATTTATTTATTGGAGGATAGCTGGGCTCCAGTAAACAAATAAGAGGAGGCTGAAGATAGATGAGAGAAGGGGAATTATTTGTTATGTTTGTTCCTATTTTAACAGTAAAGAAGTAAATGGTTAAGTGGCAGAAATGGTGGGAATAAGGAAAAAATTAGTTAGTGAGATAAAACTTTAATTTTTGGGGTAGCATTTTTGCTAATCAATGGAAGGAAAAAAAAGCCAGTGTTTAGGTGAGTCATTTACTATTCCACTGCATTGGGGCAAAAACTTATTGTTTTATAATCACACTTCATGCTTCAAGAAAATATTCATATTGTGACTATGTATGTATTGACTAGTGAAAACTAGTAAAAAAATCCTGAATAGCAAGAAAACAACTTTCAATAAAGAGCAGAAAGCAAATTATGACAATGTTAGAGCTCAAGATCATCTGTGTTTCAGAGAAAGTGGCTCCAATATATTTCTATAAGATATGATCAATAATATTTATTTTATTTAATTAATTTTTAAAAAAAAGTAGTATTTTATTTTTCCTAATACACACAAACATAGTTTTCAATATCCACGTTTAAAAAACCTTGTGTTCCAAATTTTTTCCCCTCTCTCACTCTCTTTCCCTCCTCAAAACAGCAAGCAATATGATATAGGTTAAACATGTATAATTCTTTTAAACATATTTCCATATTCATCATACTATGAAAGAAAAAATCAGATTAAAAGGAAAAAAAAGAGAAAGAAAAAAACACAAGCAAATAAACAATAGAGAGAAAAAAGATGAAAATACTATGCTTTAATCTACCTTCAGTCTTTATAGATCTCTCTCTGTATGTGGATGGCTTTTTCCACCCCATGACTATTGGAATTGACTTGAATCAATGCATGAACAATAGATTTCAGCAAAGCCCTTGCAAAATCTAATGAATTCATGTTCTTTGTTAAAAAGTATTGTGACATTAAGAACAGATTTTCTTTTTTACTTACTCTCTCCTGAAACTAAAGAAATACAAATTAAAAAAAAGAGAAACTTAATGTTTTAAATTCTCATATGCCTGTATGTGTATTATAAAAATAGCTGGAGGTATGTTGTCTATTAAGAAAGCAGTAATAAGAATTCATGTCTACTATGAATCAAGCATGAAACAGTGAATATAATGCAGGACTTGGAATAAGAAAAACCTGGGTTAAAATCCTATCACTGATGTTTTAGTAGTTGTATGCCTAAGAATAAATGAGTCTCTTAATCTCTTCAAACCTCAGTTTCCTCATTTGTAAGATGAGGATATTACTACCTTGATAATTTATTTTACAGTTATTGTGCAACTCATAAACATGAAGCTCTTTGAAGACTTTGTAGCATTCCATAAATATCTGTTGTTATTATTGTTAGTAATAATGAAGAAGGGACTCCGAAACTCTAAAAATCCTTGAAGGAGAAAATTTCCTTTAACTCTGCTTCAGTGAGGGACCCTGCCCAAGGGAAAGAAGACAGTTTCATTCTGTTATCTAGGTAGGGTTGCTTCAGTCCTGAAACTCATTGAATTCTATTCAGATTCTAACCCAAGCTGAAACCCAGCTTGTAGAACTCCACCCACTAGCTTCCTTCAGCGCGTAGCCAAAGCTCCTATTATGAAAGAGCCAATCTAAAATACTCTCTTTACAGAGGTTCCAAACATGTCATGCTAGGCCATGCTAGGCTATGCCATACTATGCCAAGGAGCTGCTGCCCGCTGGAATAATATTCTTTTTCAGTGTTATCCTCCCTTTATCCTTACCTATTTCCCTAACAAGACTTTATGCCTCTCTGTCAGGATTTCTAACCTTACTTCCCAATCCCTATAATTAATCAATCTAGATTTTTGGGTCTATAAATTCCTTTACAGAGAATCTCTGAGCCACCGGAAGGCAGTTCCCCCAAATTCCCTACCCTTGTGCCAAATCCCAAGGGGGTACATGGGAACCAAACCTCTCCATTTGGTTCCCTGAACCCCGAACCTACCACTAGACCTTTTCATTTAACTCCCTGACAACCAGAAACTCTAATTTCATCTTGGTTCCCTAAATCTAGACCTTATCCATAAGACACTGTCTTTGCTATTCCTGCCTTCAAGTACTTGTACCACTATCACATAGAAGTCATTTACATTCTATGTAATAATTGGCACTTAGCAAGAACTGAATAAATGCTTGTTATCTGTCTGATGACTTGACTGGCCTCATTGGGAAATTGCAGACAGATCCTTAGAGTTCATTTAATGGGAAAAATTGTACTGATCATCAGACTTTTCCAAAAGTTGGAGTCACTTCAAGAGCTTGTCTATTTTCACTAATTTCTAGAAAGATATAAAGGGAATTCCTATTGAGCTAGACTAGGAATACTTTAGAAATCCCTTTCAACTCTCAGTCAATTATTCTATAATATTCCTATTTTTACTATATATACAAGTATTTTCTCCTGATATGCTCACTTTTTCAAATCAGTTTGAACTTAGATAAAAATTAGAAATCAGACATTCCTATCATCAGTTTAGTACTTAATGGCCACAGGGCACAGAGGACAGAGCACTGGGTAATCAGAAAGAACTGAATTTGAATCCTGCATTGAACACTGACTAGTTGTGTGATTCTGACCAAGTCCCTTCCCCCTGTTTATCTCAGTTTCCTAAACTGTGAAATGGGAATATTGTTGCCAGGACCATTTGAAATCCTTAGCCCAGTGCCTGGCACACAGTTGAAGTTTAATAAATGCTTATTACTTTATAATCACACCTCAAGAAAAAATGCATATTGTCAGTATGTCTGGATTGATTGGTTAAAAACTAAATCCTGTCTATGAATAAAACAACTTGAAATGAAGAGCAGAAAGCAAAATCATGACAGGATGTTAGAGATCAAGGTCAGCTGCATGACTCAGAAAAAGTTGCTCCAATTTATGCCTATAATATATAATCTGTAATCTATTCCTATAATATATGAATGATAATATTTACAACACTGTTGCAATATCTGATGAGTTTGTGTTCTTTGTGCTACAAATTACTTAGTGGTGTGATTTAGGAGAAGGCATTTCAATATTAAATGTAGCGTTTAGGAGAGTAATTTCTGGTTCCAAATGGTGTGTTTGGGGTTTACTACCCAATGATGAGATTGTAGGCACCAAATGTTGGAGATCACAATGGACATCTTCTTTGGCAAAAGGTAGGTTTATTTAGGAAAAGGGGCCACAGACAACATGAAGAGATACAATAGATACCAGGAGTGGCAAACATGAAATAGAGCTAGGAGAGCATATAGCCAGTAAGGAAAGACTTTTTTTTTTTAAACAATGAATCATGGAAAAGACAAGTTCCCTAGCTGAACTCACAATTAACCAAGGGAAAGGGAATACTCCATGAGACTGGAGTATGCCCTTCGTTGGCAGGCTAAATAGCAAAAGAGATTTAGCACCTGAAAAGAGTTAGTTAATGATAAGAAGGAGAAAGATTAGAGGCATGGTGGGGGAGGAGAAGAGAGACACCATGAGACATGGTGAGGTAAGAAGAGAGATGCCATGAGGGATGAGGGAAGAGATACCACAAGGCAGAGTGTTGGGGCAGACTAATCCAAAGGGGTACAGCAAAGATGGTGTGAGCCATGGACAGATTTATAGGGGAAATTTAACCCCAGAAGTTAACGTAAATGTCTGACTGGACATATTGAGACAGGACTACCCACGAATTTCACAGAGGATGAGCTAAAATAAGAGTGCCCTTCCCTGCCTGTGTCAGGGAATAATTCCATCAGTGCTCCATCCAGTCCGTATCAACACAACCAGTTATTCAGGATCTCATCACTAAGTATTTTAGCATTGGAACAGCTTTTTCACTAACTTTCCCTTGAAACATGTTATCTTTGTCATTCTCTATTTTTTTTTCTATTTGCCATGAGACCAGCCTGATATTCTGTTATTCTGTAGAAATGTGAAAAAACCTTGATTTGAAGTTTGATTTTGCTGCTTTATATTAAAGCAGTAAATGATTCAGTGGATAGAGTGCTGTGCTGCAGTCAGGAAATCTTATGTTCAAATCCAGCTTCATACACTTTTTAGCTGTGTGAAGTTAGGCGAGTTGTTTAACCTGTTTGCCTCAGTTCCCTCAACTACAAAATGAAGATAATAATGGTACCCATATACTAGGATTGTTGTAAGGATCAAATGAGATAATATTTATAAGCACAGTGCTTGACACATAGTAGGTACTTAATAAATACATTCTTGTTTCCTTTCTTCTTCAATACTTGTGTCATCTTGGGCAAGTTGCTTCTCCCTTCTAGACCTCAGTTTTTCCTGTAAAATTTATAGGACTGAACTATATAATTTCTAAATTCTCTCTGGCTCAAAATTTTATGATCCTTGAAAATAAAAAAGTCTCCAAAACCTCAATTACTTAATTTACAAATATGAGAGGCTTATGTTATGTGATCCCAAACTGCTTTGATTCTAGGTCTTTTTATATCTTTTTTTAATTCAATGTCTGTGAATAATTAATCTCAGCCACATATAGGGGATATAACTAAATTGGTTATGTTAAGATAAATCCAATATTTTCAACTGTCTTCATTATAACTTATGCAACAATTGATTGGTTCACCTGCCTAACTCTGAGCAGTTAAATGATCAAACTAATGGAATCTACTATGCTGCTGCTTAGTTGTTTCAGTTGTAGATCCCTGACCTAATGCTGAAAGTTATGACTTTGGTGTTGGAGGAGACCAATAACCTTGTTAGAGGAGAACTCTGGGCTATTGGGTTTTTATCTGAACATTAATATACTTGCTATATTGTAGAGACCTTGATGTACTCATGGTATACCAAATTTGTGAAAGAATAATCTATATTATAATGAAATAATTCTGTATTTGACTTTTTGAATTCTTTCCTTACTGTAGCAGATTAATTGCTTGAGGTATGGAGAACCAATACTCATTAGCTTTGGATTTCACATAGTACTTTGTGTTATGATATTATTTTGTTTATCTTCATGTTTGTTTAAAACTCTGATAGAATTATTCTGGTTTTCATTGAATGAACAGTAATAAGCCTAGCCCAAGTTTGTGGCTCATTGTTTAGGGTTTTATGACTTAGAATAAGTGTGAATAGCAATTGTTTTCTGTTCTTTTTGAAAACTCTTCTTGGCCCAAGAAGGACCTAGTTTGTCTGAAGCCATGATCTTGGGCCTGAGAAAAACCTTAATTTAGAAAGACTAAGGTCATCCACTTCATCTTGGAACTTTATCAGTCATCTGGACTCCAGTGACTGAAAGAGATAGTGAGGCTGTGACTTTGGGTAGCTCTACTCTACTTAATCAAATTCATGGACAAGTCAAGATATCACTTCTTGATATTTTTGGTCATTTTAAGAAGTAAAGACCAACAATAAGAAGAAATGTTTTCCAAGGGCTCTACAGTCTTTATTTCATTACTCTACACACAGAAGGTATTTCATAAATATTTGTTCTATTAAATAGTGAATTAAACCCTTTTAGAAACAATATTTTAAGTAGATAGAAACTGAGGAATGAATAGATAAAGAATTTCTGAAACAGATGCATAATAATATGTATTTGAGTTGGGCATTAATTTTATTTGAAAATGATGGCTTTTCTCTCATTTTAATTCCAGTTCTTTAGCATCTCTAGAAGATTTGGATTGGCTACCAATAAACAAAACTTTCTCCAAGGCTGCTAAAATAGGACTAAACATGACCATTATGATGCTGGAATTTCTCCAGGAGGAAAAAGTGGAAGTTATTGGTAAGTACTTGTATAATTGTTACATATTAAATGTATAATATTGTAGAAAATATACAAGGAGATATGATCTAGAAACTTAATCTGGAAGACAGTACTTGCCCTTTCCATTTCCTAAAATGGTTTTGAAATCCAGGCCTTCCTATCTTGCCCAGGCTAAAAGTATAAGTCTAATCTCATTACTGATCTGAATGGGATCTGCCAAAATTCTGACTTCTTTTCTAACCTGGGCTTGATTTTCTCTCTTTCAACAACTTACTGACCCCTATTCTTGGGGGCTTACTGTAATGGGCTGAGGCTTGAGTTGATGCACTGAGGCCCCAAGCACATGAGGCTAAATAGTGATTGGACCATCCTCTATTAATATATATAGTTGGAGAAAGAATGGCCCCGCCTACTCTTTGTGCAAGTCCTGATGTGTTGTATAAGAAATGACGATTTTGTTGGGTGGAGGCAGGGGAGTGGAAAGGGAAGTGGAAAGAGAGACTGCTGGCTGGTGTCTTGTTGCAGCTGCACACATTGCTATCACGACCCTCCTTCACCTCTGATCCTTCTTCATCTTCACTAAGAATAAAGATCGATGATTTTCCCCTAACCTGAATTCCTGACTCCGACTGATTTTAAAATATGCAGTCATCACAGCTTACTATATACATGCAAAACTTAACTTGGCCACCCAATTGGCATGGAGTATTGCAGCTCATCATTTCCAAATTCAGTCTAGAATCTAGTCTTAGTCCAGACTCAGTCTTCCTGCTGACTGGGATTATAATCGTGTGTCATTATGCCCAAGTGTACTCTTTTGGGAAACAGAAAAATTATAAATAAGGTTTATTCTTATTTGTTATTACCTTGATAGAGAGTTTGTGCTATTACTTTGATATAGAGTTAGATTTCACTGTATACTAACAATTTCCTAAAAATCTAAGATGGTCATATATAGCAAAAAAAAAAAAATCTATGCTGATAGAGGATGATGTAAAAATGAGTAATCTATGATTTTGTCAGTGTAAAGATTTCTTACCATTACCATAAGCAATTATGAAAGTCATAGCTGACTCCTAAAAGTTGTTTGAAGCACAATGAGGTTGAACGATTTGCCCAGGATTCCATATCTAGTGTGAGAGACAGACTTTGAACCCACATTCCTGATTCTGTCTAGTGTTCTAATCATAATATAATGTTGCTACATTCCCTACTCCCATATCCACAATGAAATCTACATAAAAATTCTGAAACCTAATTTTAGCTGTATAAATCTTAGCAATGACTTGTGTTTATATGACTTTGTGTTGCTCACAAAATATTTGTACATGAGACAATGGCTATAATTTGTAATCTATAAAAACCTCCTAAATAGACTAAGTTTTCTTTACACTAAAAATAACTTGCCTCATCACCCTCTTCATTTACTTCTCTGAATTCTTTTGATCTACCAACTTATATATCCTAAGTTGTTAGTTAAGAATTCTTCACTCACTGCAGAGATTTTTCAGTGTGTGACCTATAAATAACAGGCCATAATTATGCCTATTAATGGTTAATTTCCTGTTGCTGACTCTCTTGACATGAGGCACAATCACAGCTAGAATGGCTGTATTCTCTTTCTCATGGGTATCAAGCTGCAAAGAAAAAAAAAAGCCACGTGAAATACCTCATTGGGTTAGGTTCAGTGACCTCAATTTGGCTAGCATCCATTTGGCATCCAGAATATTTGTGTATTGCCCAAATTGCATCAGTTGATTTACCTTATACTTGCAAATAGAATTGCAATTCAAGGTGTAATTAAAGAGAACTATTTTCTTTGAACATTTTTACTTCAGTTGCCAATGCTTACTACTCAGAGAATGAGATTATGTCAAAAAATTATATCTATAAACCAATGAAAGTTGTTTTAATTTCTCATCTTTAGGTGAATATGTTCTTCTAACTAAATGGAGTCAAACATGTTAGTGGGAAAAAATAAATAATTTCTGAGTCATTGGGGCTTACCAGTTCAATCATCATAGTCACTTAATTTGGTTATAAGAATAATTGAAATGTCTTCTTTAGCCTGCTATTAAGCAATAAATTTCTATGACCAATTTGTCACTTGTTGGCTATCAACCTTTTACGATTATTTTTGGGGTTTCTTTGCATCTTCCTTAGAGAACTAAATTCTGAATTAGTGTTTAAAGAAATGTCAGGATTTTTTTAGTTTTATGGTATGGTAGTAAAATCATTAGATTAGAAAAATCAAAAACTATAAAATCACAAGATGTAGGATCTTTAAAATTCACTCTGTAAGTGATATTTGAGTCTATGAGAGCTGATAAGGTAATCAAATAAGAAAGCATATAGAGAAAAGAGGTGAAACCTGGACAAAATCTTAGGATACACATATAGTGACTGCTTGTGACATGGATGATGGTCCAGTAAGGGAGATTATGTAAACATATCAGGAGGAAGAGATCCAAAAGAGGATCTCAAATGGAATGTAATGGAAACTCAAAGATGAGAAAGTTTTAGAGGACATCTATCTATAGTCTGATCCAAGAAGTGTGCCTTGAATTTGACACATGGAGCACTATTAACAAAGTTTTAAATAACTTTAATGTATCCTGAGGGAAAGCTGAAAGCCATGAACTTGTCTTGCATCCCTTCTTTTTTTAAGCATTGTAAAGTTGCCTCCTGTATTTCTATTTGCCTTCTAACTCTATGGTATACAGAGATTTTTGGTTTTAGCTTTTCTCATATAGGCTCTTGTTCACACTTAGAGGATTTGAGGTGTCATCCATAGGGAAAGGTGATCTAAGAACCAAATATTTTAAAATTGTCACCTCAAATTCAGAAGTTTCTTTTCTCAAATTTCCTTTAACATGGGAGATCACAACCCTGGTTTCTGTCTCTGCCTTCCTTCTGTCCTCAGGTCAGCACTCCAATATCTCAAACAGTTGTGTTCCATTCAACTCAGCCCTGTGGCCTTGATGCCATATTTTAAGTTCATATTTGTGCAAATACATACTTACAGCTTTGGTTGTTTAAGTTTTGGCTACCTAGAAAGTCTCTCATATTAGTAAAGAGTGTTAGATTTGGATACTACACTTGATCTTAGCCAAAAGGCCAAGGAGCAATGAGAGAGTACAGGATTTGGAATGTAAAGGATAACTTTAAAGTTTGCTTCATGCACTTACTAGCTTTGCAATTCTGGACAAATAATTTAGGTTTTTTCCAACGTAAATTTCCTAATTTCTAACATGCAGATAATCATAAAACTTACCTTATAAGACTGTTGTGAGAATGAAACAAGGTAATATGTATAAAGCATTTTGCAAGCCTTAAAGTCCTATCTAAATGTTGTTGTTGTTATTCTGGAATTAACTGCTCCCTGAAATACTCTTTTGCTTAATGTATTTTTGTAGAAACATTTAATGACATCAGATGAGTTATTCCTATGTTAATAGATCAATCAATTTTGCCATTAAAGAAAGATGAAATAGGAAATTCCTGAAAGCTCATTGTTCATGCATAGTGTCTATCAATTGCCCATTCAACTTCCTTATTAGAGTGTGTATATAGACAGTTTTCATTCATTTATTATTTTCAATGTGGACAGATATTTTTAAAGCTCTTTAAAATAATTATGGATATCATTTAGGAAATTCTACAATTGTTTTGGGGCTTTAGGTAATCAGTAAAATGTTATATATAAACAGGACTATCCAGGAGACCTCATCATATAGATCATGGGTTCCTAACCTTTGTGAAATTGACCCCTTTGGCAGTTTGGAGAAACTTATGGATCCTTTTCAGAATATTATTTTTAAATACATAAAGGAAAATATAAACTATTACAAAGGAAATCATTATATTGAAATAAATTATCAAAATATCTGTTAAAAGTATATGGACCCTAATTAAGAACTTATGATCTTTAACAATTTCTTCCACCACACTCACTCCCCAAGTCATTTTTATCATTTGATTTACTTATATTAAAATTTTACATAAAGAGAATATGAACTTGGGGAATGGATATGTACCTTAGGAGAAGTGAAGAAAGACACTTGTCTAAGGTGAAAAGGTGTGAGGAAAAATCTTTATAAAGAGTTTTATCTGAATTGTTATTGTTATTATTAGAAGGCTGAATCTTTTGGCAATGAAGCTACTTGACAATGTCTCTTTTGATTTCCTAGCTCTTGATCTGTCCCTATATAAGCCAATGTTCTGATTAAAGTCATCCCTATAGCCATTATGCTCTGTTTCCGAGGCCAGTACTCTTACATAAACTTTTATTCTATATGAGAGAGATGAAAAGCTGTTAGATGTTCTCTGATGGGGCAACTTCCCCAGGGCCCACTTTCTTCTGAAGCCTCTGTCGTCACCTCTTTACACAGTTCAACTCAATTGTCTTGTAAGCTTGCTTTTCAACTCAGTGGATGGTCTGGCTTTTGCCATTCTATGACAATAATACTCTCTTACTATTCTGTTTTTCTTAATGATTAGAGTGAGGTGGGGAAGGAATAAGAGGCAAGAGATAGTGATAAGAGATGATAAGGGAGTTATTCAATTTAAACCTTTTTATAGTTTTTAGTACAATCTCAGGGTAGATTTTTTTTTTTGCAGTTACAGTAATTGTGCAAAAATAACAAGCAAGTAATATTTTTAAAATTATAATTGGGTATAAAATTTACATGTAACCCATGCTTTTTCATGCCACTTTCTTGCCAATTTTGACATACAATGTACCACTTATGTTTGATTTTGCAGTTCTTAGAGAAAATGTACTCAAAGCTCTCTCCCATCATAAAATCCTCATGGATTCCTAACAAATATAAAATGGAAAGGCAAAATTGGGAATTTATATGTCCCTCCTTAAGATCACTTAATTTAGGTCACCAATAGATCCATAACCATTTTAGTTTCATTAAGAGGTTATGAATTAGAGAAAGAATTATGGAATCTATGTATGGAGAATAAAAAAAAATTTGAATAAGAATTTAAAAAAAAGGAAATCCTAAGAGATTTTTAGATTTTCATAGCACCATGGAATTTTAAATCTGGAAGAAATCTTTGAAATCATCTATTTTTTTTTTTACTTCCCCCCCAAAAAAAAACCAAAAGGAAATTGAGATTTCCCAAAAGTCAAATTATTTGTCCAAAGCAACAAAGTTGATGTTAGAACAAGAATTTAAACCCAGATTTCCTGATTCCACATTGAGTTCTCTTCTATTAGCCCTTGGTAAAAGTAAAAAAAAAAATAAATAAACATTTATAACCAGAATAAGAGAACTTCCTAAAGGGAGTCATCATTTTTCTTAATTCTTAAAGGACGATTGTGAACAAGAGCACTTTCTTTGTGTTGCTCCAAAGGAAAAATTAAGACTATGGATAAAAGTTATTGGTGAGCATAGAGGAAAATGTAGTTATTAGAGTTGTCTAGGAGTAGAAGAGGCATCTTCAATAAGTAGTAATCTCTTTATCACTGAACATATTGAAGCAGAGTAGATAATTTGATAGACTACAAGGATTTTTTTTAAAACATTGGTTTAAAATTGGGCCCAGAAGAGTTTCATAATCCTTTGACATTCTAAAAATGGATGACTCTGAAAGAGACATACATTATTTAACTCATTCTATACCTCTTATGGATTGAACCAATACTTGAGGATGATATCTGAGGTTTTCTCCAGGGAGAATATATTTCTTTACTTTCTAAGTAAAGTGATATTTCATATGCTATAACAGGTTATAAGGTATCTTGATTACTACATCAGTCATTATATTTTACTTTTTGGGTTGTTTACTCATTATTTTCTTGATGTTTATATGTTTTCATTTTAAAATTCCTCCATATTATATTATATATATTGTTGTTGTTGAGTCATTTCAGTTGTGTCCAACTCTTCATGGTCTCATTTGGGGTTTTTTGGCAAAGATTTGGAGTAGTTTACCATTTCTTTTTCAAGCCCATTTTACAGATAAGGAACTGAGGGTAATGGTTAAGTAACCATTGGGTAATGGGAAGTAACGTTCCCAGAGTTATGCAGCTAGTAAGTGTCTGAAGTTGGATTTGAACTCAGAAAGATTAGTCTTTTTGATTCCAGATCTGGCCACTTATTCACTTGGTCATCTAGCTGCCCTATGCCACTTTACCTTAAATCATACCTTTTCCATCTACATATGTGTTGTAAGACAAATATTCTGATTTTTGATAGACTGCCAGCCCCAATTCAACTTGGTTATATTATCTAGTCTATTCCAACCTTGTCTAATCTTCAACACAATGTAAGTATTTCTACTAACTGAAAAAATTGTTTCTACTTTTACAATTTTCATAAATATAGAGAGATTTTTCTGCTATTGTGAATTTACATTTATTCCTATTTTGTTATTTTATTTCTTGATGCCCTTTCATCCAAACATTTTTGTCCATTTTTTTCCTTGAAGAGGCTGAGATTCTTTCTGTATACTTTTAGATCTGTCAGCTTGTAAGGATATGACAGGCAGGATAAAAGTTTTAAGATTGTACTTTGCTTATGCATATGTTTTTAAATAGGACTTGGATATAATCTGTCACTAAGGAATGTGGTGTGGAACCCTCTGAAGCTAAAATCTGATTTGACATCCAAATATGGCTTTGATGACCTTCGAGTTGAGAAGATGCTGAATTATACTAGTGAGTTAAATGAGGTATGGATGTTCATTGATCCCTCATCCCTTAATTACCTCCTAAAAGTCACCATAGAACTATACAACAGCAGTGACATTTTCTGTAGGTTCTTAAAATAATGATTCCTGGATGATGAAACTTTCATTTAAAAAGAAAAACAAAGAAAATATATTTTTTTTCATTTTTTCCTTTAGGTTATGCATAGCGTCCTTTGTAGCAAGTTTTTTTTTTTTTTAATGCAAAGGCAGTAGTCCAGCACTAAAGCATATGTCAACAATGTTAAGAAACTACCCTTGTAAAAATGTTAAATATCAGCTCATTTAGATTCAATGTAAAAAGCAGTCCAAATGTCCACATGATATATTGCAGAGGGTGTTGACCTTAAAGTTAGAAAGACTTCAGTGTCAATCTTTGCCTCTGACATTTACTATTTGTATGACCATGAACAAATCACTTGAACTTTCTGAGTTTTAGTTTCCTCATCTGTAAAATGGGACAAATAATATTATCTACCTAACCATGCTGAAGAAGAGATCAAATGAGATATACTATATAAACTATATAAAACTAGCTATTGTGATTATAATCAGATTTTTGGCTATAGCTGAAATTCTTTGTCCATCATCTTTACAGCATTAGGCAATTTTTGTTAGAACATCACTAAAGTAAGAGTCGAGGATCTGTTACTGGTAATTTTTTTCTTTTGTCTTGAATTATAAAAAAATAGGTGAAACTTTATTAGGGAAATGGGCTGATTGTATAAGGAGGAGTTAGTCTGTAAGAAGAGATATGGTAGCTACTGCTCAAGTATCTAAGTAAGACCTAGCTTATTTTAGACATATAGAGATAATAGGTTCAAAAATTCAGAGCTATAAGGAATTTTAGTACAACCCCCTCATTTTATAGTTGAAGAAATTGAAACCTGGAGATAGTAAAGAACTTGTCTTAGGTACTCAACTAATAAAGGTCTGAATCAGAATTTGAAATCAGGTCCTATGACTCAAAATTGAATTTTCTTTTATAGTCATATAGATGTAATAGATCCATAATTGGATGGAACCTTTACATAATCAGTTATAATCCGCCAATTTTACAAATAGGGAAACTGAGGCCCAGAGAGTTTGTCATTTTCCGAAGGTAAATATAATCAATGCTGCAAGTAGTTATATCCTGGATACTCCATTCCATTTCTCTATTTAAGGAATTTCTGTGTCCTTGCTCTGGGTTAATTGCCTTAACTCAATACAGCTTATTATTTCTTAGAAGTATCAGAAAGAAAGACTTCTTGCACATGGTAATAGAGTTTTGGGAAGTAAAAACCCTGATGATTCAATTCAAATTAACTATGTTAAAGGAATTGTACTAAGAACTGTGGCCACAAAGACATAAAACAAAAGAGAAAAATCTTGCCCTGATGATGTATATATTTAATAAGGATACAGCATATAATTAGTTAAGAAAAGTTAAGATAACTTGAGGAGAGAGAGAGTACATTCATTACTGAGACCATCAGTGAAAACTTCCTATAGGAAGTGAACTAATTTGGTTGAATTAAATAATTAAGGGAGCTAAGGCTTCTAAGAGTTGAAATGCAAGACATATAGATAGAGGGAGAGATGGAAAGAGAGAACACTAGAGAACAAGAGTGCCTTTCAAGTATGAAGGACATGGTATGCATGGAGAATGGAAATTGAATGATGAGTTTGAGGAACAAAAAAAATTAGGATAGTTGGCAGGAATATACGATGCATAAATTGTAGTAGTAGATAATAGTCATTTTGGAGTGGGGGAATTCATAAATCCATGCTAGAGCAAGATAAAAATAAATCTCAAATTTATTAAATTGAAAAAACTTTGCTAAAATAAAGGTCCAATTCATTTTGGTCAGAATTATCAATGAAAATTGCAGACTGGTACAATTGTATTTAAAAGATGTCTAGTTTTTTTTTTTTTTTTTTTTTTTTTTTGTTACCTCTCAAATTCTGACCTTTTCCCCTGGAAAAAAATCAATAAAGATCACTTTAACTCAGAGCTAAAAAGAAGTAAAAGCAGCAAGCAGGCTTTCACAAATGATTTTCTATAGTAGACTGCATCTTCATAGTCCCATAGTTGTCTAAAATGTGCAGAGAATTTAAGATCATTTTGTTTTTATCTTTTTTACAATGATTGTATGACAAAATGCCCTAAAACCATATCTTTCCTACAGATTAAGAATATCTGGAAGACAAAAGCACAAAACTCTCTTTGTTCAATCAAGGCATAAAAAAGGTTATTATGACAATATTCATCATACCAGAATTAGAGGACCGATATTCAAATCTCACTTTTGATCCTTAATACTTGGGTGATTTGGGGCAAGTTACCTTCAATGACCTTCATTTTCCTCAGCTGATAAATGAAGGATTGGACGAGGGTACATTCTGATGTTCCTACCCACTTGAGATCTATGCTTCCATGACCCAGTGTTTTGTGATTTTAGGGAAAGGTTCAGATTTGCTCCTACAAAATGATGCTCTCGGACTCAATTAAAGTGAAAGTAAAATTTAATTATATAATGCACGGAATAGATCGTTTGCAATAACAACTAATACAGCAAATAACACACAACAGACAAAAGACAAAGAATAATAAGAATTATGATTAGAATAGCAGATAAAGAGAACACATTACATCATATCACCGGTCGAGGGAACTTCAACTCTAATTTACGGCTGGGAGGCCCCGGTATTTCAGCCTGTGAGTCTCGATCGGGAAAGTCCTAGGCAGATCATCATCTCCATAGGTGAGGCTTCAAAGTGGAGAATGCTTTGCCCACTCTTTATAGGAGTCCAAACAAAGAAGGCTTTGGGCCAAATGAAGACCTCATCTAAGACAATGATGTACCAACTAGAGCTCCAGGTGGTTATAATCAAATGTTGCATTGATAAGGGGGCCAGTCCTTATCAACAGCAACAGTTCCAAGGAGTGGCGAGTTCCTGGAATCATATAATTGGAGCTAAAACACAGGTGGTACATGCCTGTTTTATAGATTAAAAAGAAAAGAGTTGAAATATATCTTCTTATGGGTCAAGGAACGGTCAGGTTTTCATAGGAGAAGGAGTTAAAATATATGCTCTTGGGGTGAGAGAGTAGTCAAGTTCTCACAGGGGGAGTCATGTCCTTCCTCGATTGGGTTCTCAAGGTTTACATGGGAATTAGGTTCATATGGGGAAAGTCACGTCCTTACAATGATTTGAAATGAACTTACTATTAATAAAGAGATTTCTTATTCACCCAGACATGCCAGTCTGGCTCAGTTTTGTTTAGCTTCGGTTTCCTTCTGTATAATAGCAACAACAATAAATGGTGGTAACTTTTGTTATTTAGTCATTTCATTTATGTCCAATTCTTCATGACCTAATCTGGGATTTTCTTGGACAAAGAAACTGATATGGTTTGCCATTTCCTTCTTCAGTTTATTCTACAGATGAGAACATTAAGGCAAACAGGGTTAAACAACTTCTTCAGGATTACACAGCTAGTAAGTATCAGAGGCCAGGAATTGGAATCCAGAAATATTAGTCTTCCTGATTCCAGGCCCAGCAATATATCCATTGTGCCATCTAGCTGTCCAATGAACATAACAGAGACCATTTATATAGCTCTTATTATGTGCCAGGAGCTGTGCTAAGTTCTTTACAATTATTATCTCACTTATTTTTCCACAACAACACTGGGAGGTAGGTATTATCATTACCCCTATTTTACTGATGAGGAAATGGGCAAATAGAGAGCAAGCTGCTTAGAATCACACAACTGATAACTGAGGCAGAATTTGAACTGAGATCTCCTGATTCCAAGTATAGTGTTCCATCCACTGTATCATTATCTGTATCAAATGAAAGGACTGAATTCTATAGCTTTCCCAGTCCTTTCAGCTCTAAATTCTTTCATTCATATACTTTTTTTTTTTTAAGAATTCTTTTTTTTTTTTTTTTCTTTTTGCTGAGGCAATTGGGATTAAGTGATTTGTTCAGGGTCACAAAGCTAAGAAGTGTTAAATGTCTGAGGCCAGATTTGAACTCAGGACTCAGGACCTCCTGACTTCAGGGCTGGTGCTCTATCCACTGCGCTACCTAGCTGCCACTTAGCTGCCCCTTCATTTGTATAAATTTGAAAACATTCCACATTTAGATGTCCACATGGTATCTGCTTAGGGATAGAAGGGACTGTATGGTATTGCGTCTAAGTTTATGATCAAATTGTATGCTTGGGATGGAAGGCAGAGCAGTAACATTCGGGGACCACTGAAAAATCCATGTATTCAATGAACAGCACCTTTTTGACAATTTTATTAAAAATTCATTAAAATAGAATGTTTCATGTTTTTGTGTAGTCACCATTCTTCATTACATAAAATGCAGATCATAGTCAAATGGAAAGAAGCCAGAACATTTGTTCAAATCCTTGCTTTGTCACTAAGTATTGTTCTTTATTGGTCTCATGCACAGAAAGTATCATTGGCTATCCATTGTCTATGGGATAAAATTCAAACATATTAGTGTGGCATCTTAAGGTTCTCCACAATCTGACTCCCACATACTATTTGGGTCCAATTTCATACTAATCATCTCTATGTAGACATTTGGTATACAAAACCAATACTGATAGACAACTTTTCCCTAATTTTGCTATATCTTTTACCTCCTTGCATTCACAAATGCTATTTCTTAAGCATGGGGCTCTTCCCCATCTCTCTTTTAATACTTAATTCAAATGTCACCTTCCCTGAGAAGCTTTCTTTGATTCCCTTTTACCTGTCTCCCCAATTATGAGTGATCTCTTCCTTCTTAAATGTCCTTGTTTTATTCTTCCTTACAAATATGTTATATATTTTCTCTGCCTAATAGAAGTGGTATCCAACTTAAACAGGAACAAGAGCCGACAAAGCTATTCATTAATATCCCTGCTAACCATACACTGACTTAGAAAACCACATATGTAAATACATTTCACTTTTAAACTAAAATATCAATAAATTTAAATCAGATGGGAACTACAGTTTCATCTCGCTTGGTACATGTTTGGTAGTATTGTGGTCTATGTGTTTTGACACTTCTGTAACAGAATATGAGCTTCTGAGGGCAGAGACTATTTCAGTTGCATTTTTATTGCCCCAACCCTGGCACAGTGATTAGAACAAAATTGAAAGCCAGAAAAAAAAGCTGTTGTGCCAGATTGGATTCAAAATTCTGATTGCTTTGCCCTTAGTTTCCTCTCTGTAAAATGAAAGATTTGGGCCAGATAATTTCTAAGATCTTGTCCTATTCATAATCTTTAGTTCTAAGCCTCTCCATAATCTGATTTTTGCCTGCTATAAAACCCTTTTTTTTGTTGTATTTTTTTTTTTCTGTATATCTGTACACTATCATTAACTTTTGTTGTGCTTTGTCTCATCTTGCCCTCTTCTGCCTTTGGATTTTTGTACAAGCCATTCATTCCCTGTGTGTGGAATGAGACTCTTCATATCTCACCTATTTCTTGTAAAATTTTTTTCTGACATCAAGGCTCAGCATAGGTATTCCCTCTTCTATGAAGCTTTCGCTAATCCCCATTCTGAACCTTGTTTTTCATAGAAATGATCCCTCCCTTCTTGAATTTCTCACAGTAAATTCTATTTCATTGTCTTCACACCATTCTTCCTAATTACACTTCTGTGAAGCAGCATGTAGCCATCAAGTGTATATAATATTCCAGGCACTATGCTAGAAATACAAAGACAAAATTGAAACAGTTCCTGCTCTTAAGAAATTTATATTCTTCCAAATAAGGCATTAAATGCATATATATATGTATGTACAAAATAAACATAAAAAAGATAAAAGAATTCTCTGTTGGACATGTTGAGTTGTAGTTGCCTAGGGGACATCCATTTAAAAATGCCTGATAATCAATTGGGAAGACATATTTGTCTTCTCAGAGGACAAGAAGATTTCCCAGAAATGAAAATCAGAGGGGAAACTAATGTTGAATATATAAATTTGGGTTCCATTTCCATAAATATGATAATTTATATTGTTTTGCCACAGTTTACCTAATTGTTCTGCCTTGGTTTCCCTGAATTGTTCTGCCTCAATTCCTAATTGTTCTGCTCAATCCTGCAACACCACTCTTCCCTCCTAATCATGATGATCTAGATAAGGAGAAATACCTTCTATCTTAGACATCCTCAGAATGTTGGGTGCCTCTCTCCATTCTGTAATCCCAATTTATCAGAATGTCCCCCAACCTTGTCAGAACCGGATTGATAGTCCCATTTCCACTCTCAATGCTCGGACTCTGCCCCTGCCTCAAACTACCCCTGTAGCTGAGTCACTTGCATATATATGTCATTGAGAACTCACATTGGTGGCTGGATGCTTTGGACATCAGCCCTGGGGGAAGCATGCCCCCAGCATAATCTCTCTCTTTCAAATAAATTATTAAAAAACTCTCTAAACTCTATCTTGCCTCAGTTTCTCCAGCATAACAATATTTGTGAGAGCTCATAATATCATCAGATGAGCAAGTGTTGAGTAAAAAGAAAAGAGGGCATATTGACAATAAGTAGTGATATGAGATCACGATCACTCAAGGGAGAATGAGAAGGAGCAGATAGCTAGGAGGAAAATCAAGCAGTAACATGAAAACCCAGAAAAGTGAGAGTATTTAAGGGGAGAGGGTGATATGAGATCTCGATCACTCAAGGGAGAATGAGAAGGAGCAGATAGCTAGGAGGAAAATCAAGCAGTAACATGAAAACCCAGAAAAGTGGGAGTATTTAAGGGGAGAGGGTAGTAATAATAAGCATTTTTGTGTTTTCTGGCTTAGGTTAATATATTGTAAAGTTGGCTCTTAATGTTTATTGAACTTAGTTGAATTAAAGATGAAATTAGAACTCTATCCCAACCTCCCATCTGTGTAATAGGAGAAATTGATCAATTATAACAAAAAACATAATATTGTTCTATTCAGGCCTGACTCTCCTCAATTCATATCTACTTTTGAATTCTTCAGACTGGCTTACTTTTTGACCTTAGCAAAACAGAGGAAGAAAATAGTGTGTTCATGAGCTGATAGATTTTATTTTCCAAGGACAAAAGTAGCAACAGAAATCAAAGTCTCTTTTCATTTAGGCAAAACATTGATGAATATTTTGGATGGCATCACCTTTCTTGACTGTGCTTATAAAACAACTTTATCTTTTTCCTTTTGGCAAAATAAGATAAATGAGAGCTTTTTTCCTTTTGTTTTCTTGAAACAACCATTTAAACAATTCTCTACAATGTAAACAACTAGAAGGAATCAGTAAGATACCTGACCCCTGGTGCTTACTTTCACTAACCAGTTATTTCCAGAGTTCCTGATTTTATGCAAATGAGATATTATTTACAAAACAGTGTCATTTAGAAGGAAAAAAAGCTCCTTTTCTGAACATTTCTTGTGTCATTTTCAGATTCTCACTGACAGCTCATTGGAGCAATTTATATGTTCAGCCTTGTTCAACTCTTCAGAAGTTGAAACTGACAACAATAATCATGGGAATTGTAATATCCACTGGTCAGAAGCCAAAGACTATCTAGTCCATTCAGTCAGCAAGCTCCAAATCTACAAACAGGTATTATTCCTGTAAATCAGGGTCATTCTTTTTTGTTTTTACCTTTTTCCCTTAGGGATTTTTCTTTTCTTTTTTTTTTTTTAATTTTTATTTAATAATTACTTTATATTGACAGAATCCATGCCAGGGTAATTTTTTTTTTTTACAACATTATCCCTTGCACTCATTTCTGTTCCGATTTTTTCCCCCTCCCTCCCTCCACCCCCTCCCCTAGATGGCAAGCAGTCCTTTATATGTTGGATATGTTGCAGTATATCCTAGATACAATATATGTTTGCAGAACCGAACAGTTCTCTTGTTGCATAGGGAAAATTGGATTCAGAAGGTATAAATAACCCGGAAAGAAAAACAAAAATGCAGATAGTTCACATTCGTTTCCCAGTGTTCTTTCTTTGGGTGTAGCTGCTTTTGTTCGTCATTTATCAATTGAAACTCAGGTCTCTTTGTCAAAGAAATCCACTTCTATCAAAATATGTCCTCATACAATATCGTTGTCGAAGTGTATAATGATCTCCTGGTTCTGCTCATTTCACTTAGCCTCAGTTCATGTAGGTCTCGCCAGTTCTCTCTGTATTCATCCTGCTGGTCATTTCTTACCGAACAATAATATTCCATAACATTCATATACCACAATTTACCCAGCCATTCTCCAATTGATGGGCATCCATTCATTTTCCAGTTTCTAGCCACTACAAATAGGGCTGCTACAAACATTTTGGCACATACAGGTCCCTTTCCCTTCTTTAGTATTTCTTTGGGATATAAGCCCAATAGAAACACTGCTGGATCAAAGGGTATGCACAATTTGATATCCCTTAGGGATTTTTCAAACAAAATCTCATTCACTCCCAATCTATCAACTTTCTCACTTGCTGTTCATCAGTTGTCAATTTCAGAAATGGCTAATGGTGCAGTGGGAAGAGCAGAGGCTTAGAGGCAGGCAGAGCTGAATTCAAACCAATACTCAGACACTGTCTATTTAACCCTGTAAGAGTCATTGAAATCTCTATTAACCTCAGTTTCCTCAACAATAAACTGGGGCTATTAATAGAAATTGCCTTGCAGAGTTCCTGTGAGGATCAAATGAGATATTTATTTTAAAAAGACACTTCACAAAGTTTCTGGTACTTTTATAAGTGCTTATTTTCTTTCCTTTTTTTTCCCCTTGTGGAAAACTAATTGTATTTATTTGAGAAAGTGTTGAATATTTGTAGATTTTAATAAAATTCAAAGTATTTTTGTAAGATGAATCCATTTGCTTTTGGTTAAATAATGATATTATTTAACCCTTGGTTAATTAATTGACAAATCTATAGAAAAGATAGGACTAAGATTTTAAATTTGAATTCTAGATAAATTTATCTTGCAGAGAGTGAACAATTGGGGTTTCCAATCTTTTAACTTATCATTATCTATTCAATGGACCAAGCCACAACAGCTCAACATGGCATTTCCCAGTTAATTCAAACTCATGTTTAATTTTGTAAAAAAAAAAAAAAATCAGCAATTTTGTTTTCTAGTTGTTCCATCTATCAATGAAATCAATGCCTCTGTGCAACTTAGTAGATGATGTTACAAATTATTATGGCCTTAAATATCTGGTAGCAAATCTTATAATTAACTTTTATGAACTTAGATTGACAAGTCTATTGCAACACCCAGAGCTATATTAACTTTGTGGGTCAAACTTGAATTCCACAGATTTAACCCTTTAGAGCACAGCATCCCAAGGAAAGGTGTAAGGGCAGGTCTTGGGCAGAAGGGATTTATGTATAAATGAACAATATCTAAAATAATTAAATGTACACTGTAGAAGCCACATGATACAATAGGTGAAAAGCTGGTCTTAGAGCCTAGAAATTGGCTTCAAATTCAATTTATAGACACATTGGCTGTGACAGTGAACACACCACTTAAGCTTTAAATGCTGCAATTTTAAGATTGCAGAGCAAGTATTAACCTGTATTGGCAGATAAAGATTCCACATTGAAAGTACCTGATACCAAAGAAATCATCAGTTTAGTAAAAAAAAAATGTCCACCCCTCCATATGTCCAAGATGAAACAAACACATATTATATATTCAATAGACAAATGTTGATGCTTTTCATCTATGCTGAAATCTATGTATATAAATATATCTATATATGATAAAAGATAAGCCTAGAATTATACTTTAATTAATACGTACCACAAATGAGATTTTATAAAACTTTTTACATGTTGATTCCTCCTTTAGAACATTCATGAGCTTTTTAAAAGAAGGGACTACTTTTGCCCTTTTTTTGTATCCTGTCTTTAACATTGTGCCCATCACAGAATAAACACTTAATAAATGATTAGTGACTAACTTAGTAAAGCTATAATAATAATAATAACTGATATTCACAGAACACTTCAAAGTTTTCTTTGCAAACATTATCTCATTGATCCTCATGTTAATTCTGTAAGGTAAGTTCCTCTTTAATAGATGGTAAAACTGAGGTTAAGATGAGTTAAACTCACTTGCCCAGGGTCATCCAACCAATAATTATCAGAAACTGGATTTGAAACCAAGTATTTTTGACTCCATATCTGGAATGCAATTCACTACACAATTGTCTCTCAAAGTTAATTTTTGTCTTGTCATTATTATTGAGTTCTCTCAAAGACCAAAGAACATAGACATATCATATTTAATAACTGTGATTTAAAAATTTTTTTTAGGTGATCCATCAATGGCTAAATGCTACTGTGATTCAGAAGATTCTTACTGAAATGAAACAAAGTCTAGTACTTTTCATTGGTCAATACCCTGAAGATAGTGAGTTATGGAAAGTGGCGTCAGTCCTGCACACCATGATTCACCTCCTGGATGACAGTTTGGGACCAAACTCTCTCCCAAACTACCTGCAGTCTCCAAAGATGTAAAGAAAATTTGCCATGCTTCACAATTGAGTATAGACTTGATAACTTTTGATTTGAACGATAATCCCTTTAGAAATGGATACTGTATAATACAGCTACACATTTAAGTCTGGTTACACTGTCCCTTATACCCCCAGCTCCTAGGTTTATATCAAGAGCCATTGTTGGTATTATTTGTACATTGAATATTGTTTATTTTGATTCTTAAAACAATTCAATAGCGATTATATTTATGCAGGAGTTAGCAGCAACACCACTCTTTGTTTAACTCAAAGAATCATCATCAGGATATTTTGAATATTCATTTCAGTCACATCATTTTTTTTTTTTTTGGTTCTTACTTAAGTGTGTCAAGGAGCTGTGGTTTCATCAATAAGGGTACTCCTTCCTTTGATTACAACCATTGCCAATAGATTACCATAGAGAATTAATGAGACAAAAAACTCACTTCGCAGCTTTTCTGTTGATAATTCTTATGGGTGTTATCTAGTTTAACACATACATGGGCCAAAGTCCCTTTTACAACATCTTCAACAAGTATTTACTTACATTTCACTTTAACAAGTCAAATGAGGTGCATATATCACTAAAAGATATAGTCTATTTCATTTTTTGATAGCTTGTTTTTCCCAGTAGAAATAGGAGACTCTTCATTAACCAAATACTACTATTTCTTCAAACTTGACTCCATTACTCTTAGTTCTGCTCTCTGGAGCCAGAGAGAATAAATCTAGTTCTTCTTCCATGAAAACCCTTTAAATACTTGAATATGGTTATTATATTTCCCTACTCTTCATATGATGTAGTAAACTATCCTTAGTCAGTCACCAAACATTTATTAAGTGCTTATTACGTGCCAGGCATCAGGGACATGAGAAAAAGCAAAAACAGGTTACCTGCCCTCAAGGATCTCACATCCCAATGGGGAAGCTAACATACAAACAACTATATATAAAAGCTATACAAAATTACTAAGGGAAGGGATAATAGAAAAAAAATCTGCTGGTGAAAATGAAATAGAATGGGATCAACAAGAACAGCAATATCTTCTGTGAGAAAAAAGTGAAGGAGATAGCAGAAGATCATTTGAGGCAAATGAGATGAGGAGGAAAAGAAAAAGGAAGATTTTTAGCAAATGGTCTCAAGTTTTTCCAGTGTCATTTCAAGCTTCAGGAAGGATAAAAAATTTTGATATAGCTGTCAAGATGAATAAGAGAGTGAATTAATTAGGCAAAATTTGAAATTGTTTTCTTGCTTCAAAGACCTACTTTAGATTTTCTAATAGAAGTTTGTAGTGAATTCAGTCAGCAGTTTTGCGATTTTGTCCAGCTCCTTTCATTAGCAGAAACATATAGATGATAAGGCATCAGGAATAATCCAAGGTTGGGACTTGGCAATACATTTTTGGGAAGAGGATAAGCAAGTGAGGGATTGAGTGCAGAAAATAGTATAAAGTGGAATGGTTTGACAAGGGGTCAAGATAAGGAAGAAAGGACAACATATTCTGTTAAATATAATAGCCTGGGAATAAATTGAGTGGAAGACAAATTACTAGTCACTGGAAGAATGAAGAAAATAGTTGAGGTACTAATGCAGAGGTAAAGATGGAATGATAAAGAAATTATAATTAAATAAAGACATTTTAAAGCTCATGAATATGGAAGGGAAACACTTGTAAGTCGTGTCATGACCAAACATATGGCTATCTTTCAGCTTGAAGTAGAGTGGAAGACGAATTGGTCATTAAATTGAGAAGAACTGGGAAGTTAAGGTGTTTGGGGGAGTATCAATGTGTATGTGGAAGTATAAAATCAGGGTTCTGAGGAGAGAAAGACTACAATTCAGGCGCTAAAATTATTGAGGGAGAAAGAATATCCTTGGTGTCATTAGGGAGCAGCTACAAAGGAGAAAATGTTATTGAATGCTGATGGCAGGCATTTGGAAGTGACAAAGGGGAATGGTGAATATTCTAACCTGTCCTTCCCCACAATGGTCCTAGTTGGGCAGGGAATTAGGCTTATCATTAGGCATAAACCAAGTCTCAGTAAGAGGAGGGATAAAGGAAAAAGTTTAATATAAAATTATATTATTTTTAAAAAATTATTTAATGTAATTATAATAATTTATAAAAGTTAATTATAGAATAGGCATTTCAGAATGTATTGTATCTGTAGTAGAGCGTTTTGGGGTTAGGAATATGGGAATGGAAGTAAGGGAGTAGATTGTAAGCATGTGAGATAATTTGTACAATAACAGTAAGTTAAGGTAGGTCAGATCTGAGAGAATCCTCTAGAACACTAGAATATCTTCCCCTAAGGTGAAGAAAGTTACATGTTCTGAGGCTGTTCCAAGGTTCCTTGTGATGTCTCTGTAGGAAAAGGGCCACAAACCAGGAGTATCTTTATACTTTCCAGATTGTGAACTTCTTTACTAAAATGTGGTGCCAAGAATTCAACAAAGTACTTAAAATTTGTCTCTGATTAGGGAAGAACATAACGGGGTTATCATCTTTCAAGGTCTGGAAATTAACCTGTCTTAAAGCAGTCTCAGATTACATTAGTTCTTTTGCTTACAATATCTACCTCAAATAATTTCAGAACAATTTCTGTCTAATCACTTCTTTCCCCTTATGTACTTGTGAAGCTGATAAACCCAAATGTAGATTTTTATATTTTATTAAATATCATTTTCTTAAAAACTTCCCATTGCCCTAAGCATTCATATAGCATATGCCAACACATCAAGATACACTAGTCCATGTTGTGCATATGGACTTTTATTCTATTCATGATATTTTGATTTCTGAATTTGTTGTCTAAATAAATTATCTGTTTCCACTTTGTGTCATCTGAACATTTAGTAAGCATGCCATCCATGCCTTCATCCAAGTCATTGATAAAAACATTTTAAAAAGCCAAGATATTTGATGAATTGTCATATGGAAGAGGAATTAGGCTTACTTTACTTGTCACTAGGATGAAAACTAGAGCAAGGGGTAGGGGACATATATGTATTCCATCCTGATAGAGAGAAAAACTTCTTAATAATTGGCACTGTCAAAGTAGAATGACTGTTTCAAAAGTTCTTTAGATGGAACTTTTTAGAGAGAATCTGGATGAACAAATGTTAGGGATGTTATCAAAAGAATTCTTGCTACAAGAATTTGTAGTAGAGTTTAAATACATGACTTTTGTGCAACTTTTCACCTCAGAGATTTAATATTTTACCCAAGAGAGAAAATAATAGATTCCTGGGAATTTGCTGATTTTATACTTTATTCTTAACCTTTCTAATTTGGAAGTAATAATAAATTGATCTGCATCAGATAGTTTATCTTTCTTTAGCAAATCCAATATAGCTATTTTTAGTTTTTGCTACTCTGTTTTGCTGGAGGTTTCTGATTGAGCTTTAATAAAAATGATTTTATTTCTTGATTTTGAATATGAGATTCACTTAGGACACCTAAAATAAACAGCTGACAAGCATTTATAAGGGGCTTACTTCATTATGGACTTCTCTTTTCTTTCAAGGAACTACTTTTCTAATAGGGGAGAAAATATGTAAACAGTTATATGTAAACAACATACTTGTGATTTTATATGGTATAAATTGGTGGAAGTCTTATGGAAGTGAGCAAAGATCATTACAGAAGATTGGATTTTATTTGAACCTTGAAGGAAATCAGGAAATTCAAAAGAAAAAGCTGGGAATGGAGAGTATTTTAGGATGGGATAACAATCAAAGGAAAGGCAGAGGCAGGAGATAGAGTAGCTTAGTTGAGCAACAGCACAGAACTGTCTGTTTGGCCACAATGTGGATTTTGCTTCTGATGTTGCAGATCCTCTGGTGTTCTGTTATGGGTCCTGATGACCTTGGTCTCCAAATCTTTGCTAGATGCTTTTCCATTGTCTGCTGCCAGACTCTGCTCCCAGACCAAAGGAATTTATCAGACATGTTTTCCTGAACTCAAGATAGAAAATGAATGATGATTTTAGCTTTTAATAAGTGAATAAGCTCCAAAATTAGAGGAAAAAAATTTTCCTTGAAGTTGTTTTCCACTTACCTAAATGACATGTTGAACTGATTTCCATTGTGTTTTATAATGTTTTTGCCTCCAGATTAGTGTATTTGGCAAAATTTCAGACCATTCTTCAAAATCTGCCTCATTGGCCAACTGTGAAGAGATTGCTTCTGGTAAATGGAGCTCTCAGAAATGTGATCATCAAGAATTTACATTTCATCCAAGGTAAAACTTATCTGTTGCTTGCCACACACTCATTAATACCTGACATAAAATCAATGAATAAACAAATATGGGATTGATTAATAAGAGAATGAAGTTGATGGATAACATTGCCAATCTGGGAAATGATTCAACTTTATATTATGTACATATTTATTTAATTTTGTGATACTTTCTGGATCATCTAGAGTTTATAAAATCAAGGTCCAATACATAATGTCACAATTCATGCAATTGTACATATTATTGCAAAAGACTATACAAAATGACAATGATGACTTATTCTGTGACTCATATGTTGGCAGCAATAGATTTTAAAATAAAAATTTCTCTTATGCAGTGGTTACGCTAAGCTCTCTGCAGAAGGGACAGAGGTTGTTATAGTGATAACTCTAAGCTCTCTGCAGAAGGGACAGAGATTGTTCTTTTACAGATGGTCTAAATGGAATTGCCATGCGCCCAAACCCTCTTTTAAAGTAATTCTTCTTACAGGGAAGCTGGGAAAGAAAATTGGAGACATTCATGTTTATATCACAGAAGAGCTGTTATCCTTAGCAACAATATCCACAAAAATAGTTTTTTGCCCCATGGAAGTTTGAATCACAGTGAACACCAAAGGAAAAAAAATGGGCAAGAACAGTAAAGTGTAAAGAATTATAAGATTACAAATGAAGAAGAGACATTTACAGATGATCAAATACAACCCATGACTGAATAGAAATATGCTTTCCATCAACCTTGCAAAATGGTTTTTTAGTTCTTACTAACAACCTCCCATAACAGATACTTTCCTTCTCCCTCTCCAGAAGGCATCTCTTTAATTTTTGCTACTGATTATTAGTTTTCCATTATTTTGAATTTAATTCAACTTGAGTTTCCAGTTCTATTTTGTGGTCTGATATCCTTTCCACAAAACAATCCTTAAAATATTTGACAACTGTCATCATATTTTCTTAGTCTTCTCTTTTTTCAGGCTATACCATACTCATTTCCTTTAAGCATTTCTGACACCAAGCTTTTGAATTTCTTTACTCTCTTGTTGCTTTCTTCTGGACATGTTCCAATGTGTTTAAAGATGTCATTGGACCAGTAGATAATATAGTGAGGTTCCTTGCTTTGGACAATACTATTTGTGTCATCTAATATTGCATTTACTCTAGACTTCACATTTTGATTTTGCCTCATGTTGACATGGTCATCCTCTAGAATCCTCGGGTTTTTGTAGCAAGTGAATTTCTTAGCCATTTCTTTATGTTTGTTTGTTTTTTTGTATTTATCCATACTAAATTTCATCTGGGTAATACCAGCATGCTGTTTCACTCTGCTAGATCTAAAGTCTATTATCCAGTGTATTCATGGTATTAGAGAAATAGGATTTAGGATTATTTCAACTCAGATACCTGTCAATGGTCTTTTGAGAAGGAAAATGAAACTGCTCAGCCAAATTGAGAATGATATAGACCTACTTCTCATATTTTCCTATTTGGCTGCAATTTAGGGCTATCAGTTTGAATTAAGAATACAATAATGTCTCTTAAACTTGTATTGATGCAAGTAATCAAGCTGCAGTAGTCTATGCCTTCACCTTCCTTTGCCCAATAAGATTCTGATATGTTCACTTTAGGAACAGAAAGAGACCAGTGAGAAAGAAGTCTCTTCAGATGAAGATCATCAGCATTAACATTCAGAATTAGAGAGTTCCCTCATTTTACACCTTCTTGTTTCTTTCAGCATCTTTCGCAGGCTCCACACAGTCTAAAAGAGATTTATTGTAGTAATAATAATTGCATCAATTGTCTTTTTTATCATTGAGTGACAAATAGTTATAAGATGTATGGGGGAACCTTCCAAAAACATGTTCAGTTTAAGAATTCAGCATAGCCATTCATTTGAAAGCCACAAGGACTTTATTTGTTAAACTCACTTGTCTTCTATATATATTTATAAAATCTTATAGAAGTACTAAGTAAACTGGAAAGATTGGCTCCATTTTCTGAAACGAATGATTTGAGCTCATTACAACTGGAAATGGACACATTCTTCAGGGATTTAAAACAGGTAAGTCATAGTGAAAGATTTTAAATAAATCATTTACATAAAACCCACAAGAGACTCATAAAATATTCAGACCTTTTCATATTATAAGTTGGGTCTGCTAAAGACAAAGTATAACGGGCAATTTTTTGAAGGCCTTTTGGTTTTCACTTCAAACTTTTATTTTGAAAATTTAACATTTCATGTTTAGTAATGGGATGATCATTATAAAAAGGGTTTCTGAGTTCTCTGATTTTTTTTATGCTCTTATTAATATTTTAGATGCTGACAAAGAATTACCCGTACATGAACCAAGATGTACCTTTTGTTTCTGAAGAGAACCTTACTCTTCTGGAGAATTCCAAAGTCATGAAAATGCTAACCCAATTAAGGGGGCACCCTCATTATTCCAATGAGACAATCTTTTTGTACAACCTACTCCATTCAGTAAAAGAGGCTGTAAGTTATTTTTCCCACTATTAACATCATGAAAGATGTACAGGCTCATTTCCTCATTTTGGGATCAAAATAGTTATTAATACATTTTATATGCATCTGGACAAAAATTAAAAGCTGGAGGAAACTTTTGAATTATTCCTGAGTAAGAGCACAGAAAATTAGGAAGTAACTCTGTAATAAAATCATTCATTTAATGCTCAATAAGATTTTTAGGAGCTTACTATATGTAGTACATGGAAAATACAGATAAAACAACAGATATAGGTAGACAAGGGAGATTCAAAATTCTGTGTGAGACCTGAGAAATATGATATCTAATTGTATGGATCATGGAAGGCTTCATGAAGGAAGCTATGTTTGAATTGGATCCTGAAGGATGAGGATGAATGAATTATGGATTAATAAAAAAATGGTTATTTTGTGCTAACCACTGGGAATACAAAAGTGAAATGAATTTATATCCTTAGTTGCTTTTCTGAGCTTCAGTTCAACATCTTTGGTTGTCTATTGGAAACTTTATTTGAATGTCTTGCTTAGAGAAGAAGCTTAAACAAAAATTATATTCTTTTAAAAATGTATAGCAATCATCTAAAATCCCACCAAACTCATCATTGCTCTCATCTGGCTGCCCTAGCCTATATTTTTAGTCAAAATATTCTCATTTCTATTAATATTATTATTAAGTCCTGAAGCTATGGGATCATATTCTACTCTTTCCATCTTTTCTCATATCCATCCAGATACTAGGAAGGCTTTTTGAATCTGACCTTTCTCATTCATAGCTTGCAGTACCTTCTTCCCACCTCAGTCACTTTGCATTTTTTTATATATGCATATATATGCAAGTATGTATATATATGTATACTTATTCTCTCTCTCTCTCTCTCTCTCTCTCTCTCTCTCTCTCTCTCTCTCTCTCTCTCTATATATATATATATATATGATACATAAATGTTTATATAGATACCAGAGATGCAATGGATGGAGTTTGAAATCAGGAAACTCATTTTGAGCCCAAATCTGGTCTTAGACACTTACTAGCTGTGTGACCCTGGGAAAGTCACTTAAGTCTGTTTACCTCCATTGCTCATCTGCAAAATAGCAAACCACCTCTATAGCTTTGCTAAGAAAACACCATAGGCTCATGAAGAGTAGGTCACAATTAAAATGACTAAAGAACAATACAAAACATGTACCTATGTATATGTGTGTGTGTATGTGTGTGTATTTATATATATACAATACACATATGTGATATATAGTGCATAACTGCAAATATACATGTGTATTTTGTATACAGTATATATATATATATATATTATGTATATCTATTTTTATATTTATCCTTATATAGAGTGTAAGTTCCTTGAAGGCAAGGATTGATTCATTTGTCTTTGTATTCCTAATATTTAACCCCAGTACCTGGTACCTAAGTTTATATTGGTAGTACCAATATCTGGTACTAAGTGCTTTTTGATTGATTTATTGATTGTCATTTCTATAGCCTCTTAATTGGCCTCTATTAATTTTTATTATACTGACCAGTATCATATTAATCTTCTTAGTGAATCATTTCACAACATTTCCCTTTTCTCAAACTCTTAATAGCTTCTTATTGTTTAGAAAAAGGATCTTAAATGCACCCCATATTCTTATTTTATGTTGATAACAATTATCTATGTATATTCCACCATCAAAACATTTGTTTCCCTTTTTCTCTTTTAAAATATTTTTATGCATATACACATGTATGTATGTTGCCTTACACACATGTGTGTATACATATATGTCTACACATGGGTATGTGTGTATACATAAATACATAAATATATCAATAGAATGTACACTTAATGAGGGCAGAAACTGTTTTATTTTTTATATCCTTAGTACTTAGCAAGTTGCTTAATAAATGCTTGGTTGAGGATTCAAAGGAGGGGGAGTTATATATTATACTTTAAGGGAAAATGAAAACAACTGGAGGATGTCCCGGTTTAAGTCCTTGTCAAATAATATAGAGTCCAAACTCTTTACCTAAATTAAAGATCCTTCACCTCCAAAATATTTCCCCAACCTATGAGCCTTCTCTGGGCCTCAGTTTCCTCATCTATAAAATGGTTCTTTTCAATGAGAGTTGAGTTGGACTAAATATTCTCCAAAGTTGTTTTTTTTTTTTTTTTTTTTTGAGTTAAAAAATTCACTAACTCTGTCTCTTCAAACTTGTCTTTAACTATTGTGGTCCTATCCTGGAAGAATTCTACCCATCGCTCCTTGATACATCCTGTATTTTTCCACTCTCACTGCCTTGACATCTTTTCTCTTTTGGTTTTCTTCACTTGATTCCCAGTTTAAGTGTTTCCTCTTCAGGAAAAAAACAAACAAACAAACAAACATTCCTTAACTATTCTGGTACTCAACGATAACTCCCTACCTCTGAATTCAGTAGCATTTATTGTCTATGACACTCATTCCATTTTATAATAATACCATGATAGAAGGTTTTAAATAGTAAAAGGCTTAGAATATGGGTTACAGTTTCTAATTCTTTTAAAAATCATTTTGTATTCATATGTTTCAAGGTGGGATGGTATAGTATATAAAGTAATAGAGTTGGTGTTAGGAAAACCTAGGTTCAAATTTTCTCTCATACTTATTAAGCTATTTGATTGCAAAAAAAGTTACTTCCCAAGTATCAGTTTCATCACACATGGAAATTAGGAAGTTGTATTGGATTACTTGCAAGAATCCTTCTAGCTCTAAAGATAAATTATGAACCATAGACTGAAAATTTTGATACCTGAAGTAATTCCCTTGTTGGAGAGGGGAAATGGAGCAGAAGGCTAGAGAGGAAATTACCTGGAATATATTCGTCATGAGTAAGGAAGCTTATCATCATGTGATAGCTATCTATTTTTACCAATAATGTACTAAGAATAAATATGAATTAATAACTAGATATCTGGCCTCCAATTCAGAAAAAAATCTGGAAACAAGCCCTGTTTCTGACTTGAGTTAAAAATTATTTAATCATTAATCATGTAATCCTGGGCAAGTGACTTAAACTCTCAATGCCCCAGACAACTTAACCATAGGGTTATAGAGAAAGTGCTGATTTGCTAAGGAATTTCCTAAACTAGTGAAAACAAAGTCCATTCAAAAACAGTTTGCTAATCTCAGTTGTTGAAATGAGGTAGAAGGATTGCAAGCATTTGCATCCTTTAAATGTTGGTGCATTGGGCCGAGCTATGGTCACCTTACCCTAATTATGGGTCTACATGTTGGGGAGAACAAACACCTCTGGTGTAAGGACTTGTGGAGCTTTTTTCCTGGCTGCTCTTCCACCTTTGGGCAACCAGCTCTCACCTATAAATCTAAGAAGCGATAGCATGTACCATACCTAGAGCCTGGTAAAACTGGTGGACTAAACCAGGTGAAAGATAACTGATAGGCCTCAAACCCACAAGCCAGTTAAGGGGATGTACACCCCAAGAACATGAAGACTTCTCCTGGTGGAATGAGTAAGTGAGAACAATTTGTTCCAATGGTCATGAATTTGGCTGAAGTAGGTATTGTGGAATGTTTAGAGCTTGGTTAGACATTGAAGACAACAAAGTCATTTACTGTACCTTGTGTTGTTTCCAGGTATCTTGACTTTTGTCCAACCACTGAACTTTGATGCCCTCAGAAGAGAAAATGAGGGGTTTGACTTTGTGCAACTCTGCCTCACTGAAACCTAATTTATGCTTTAGTCAAGATATCATCCCATTATGTCATAAATCCTTTTGGAAAATAAATTAGGAAAACTTAATTTATGTTTTATTCAAGATATCATCCCATTATATCATAAATCCTCTTGGATGAACAACTAACAATAGTATAATTGTACACATTCTCCCTATATCTCATACCTATCTTGTATTCTCAAAGTCAAAGTTTCATTTCATATTTGCTCAATAAATTTTTGTTATGACAATAAATTTAATCTAAGAGTACAAGGAATTAAGAAGGACCTAATTATAAAAGATTTGACTTTTCAATCAATTCTTGACTTCTTTTTTATTGTTTTTCCATTGATGTTTATTCATTTTTGATGACTATTTATTTTTGAATCTAATAAATTGAAGAGGGGGCAGAGTTAAAAAAACATGGATTTAAAATATTTATTATTAGAATGAAGGGTCTTCATTTTCTTTGAAATTTTTGGTTTCAACGAATCATCTTGCTCTGCTGAGCTGTAATATTAAGAAAAAGCAATAAGATACTGAGGTTCAAAGTGTTGGGTATTAATTTGCTTACTTATCACAAGCTGAGTTTCAATATTTCTTATCAAGGATGGAATTTTTCATGAGGTGCTCCTTGGACAAACAAATTGGTCTATTGCAACAACTGAAGACTTTCTGGGCTGGCAAGCAATTGAACAGAAACTTGCAGAGAGTACAATATTTTGTTCTTGGTTGTATCAGTCATTGAGTACTCAGCTATCACCTGGAGAGGATATTGCCTTCGTTTATTGCCAAGAAAAGATCATTTCCACATTGTGAGTATACCATATTACTAAAAAAAAAATCAGATTGTTTGAAAGAATAAATGATTTCAATCTTATTTTTAAGAAATGCTATAATCAGAATAATCTAAATATCCTTGATAGACATCACAATATCTGTACCTCCTCCCCCTCTCCCCCCATCCCCCACCCCGAGGCATCCATTGTACAAAAGACCCAGGTTTTCTTTGAGATAAATCTGCTAACTTGAGTTATAATCTGCCTACTTGGGAGAATCTATCTGCTGAACAACCTGGTGGGAAGGCACCAAATTCTTTCTTTTCAAAATAAGTTCTAAATGAATGAATGAACATAATTTATAAAGTACTTACTATGAGTCAAGCACAGCTAGACATGAATGATAAAAATACAAATGTGACAACCCCTACCTCAGGGAGAGTATATTCTTTTTAAAAAACAAATTAAAATGTTTATTAATTTTGAACTTAAGTATAAAAAGACAAAAAAAGAGAGAACATTTCCATGTACAGAGCATGTCACAGAAAGAGAATTCAATATGAAACCATAAATTTCTACTTCATACACTTTACTTTTTTATTTTGAAAAACTTAGTAATAAATACTATACATTGTTTTCAAAGGTATTGCTTCCCCTAAGTTTTCTTTTGTTCTTTGCTGTGAATTTTTTTTTCTCCTTCTCTTCCCAGCCCACCCTAAAGAAGGTTACCAATGGACATAAATATATATATGAAAAACACCTGTTTTTTACTTTTTTCTATGGATGTGGATAGAACTTCATTCATAGGTTTTTTGCATTGATTTGAATATTTATAATGCACATAAATTGTATTTGCTGGATCAAAGGCTATATATAATTGTATAATTCTTTGGGCTCAATCCCAGATTGATCTCTAAAATGGTTGGATTAGTTCACAATAATTACCAATAATGAATTAGTATCAAAATTTTTTCATATCCTTTCCTACATTTTTTGCTTTCACCTTATATCATATTAGCCAATCTTATAGGTATAAAATGATATTTCAGAATTGTTTTGATTGCATTTCTCTAATCAATTGTGTTCGAACATTTTACATGTCTATATATTATTTTGATTTCTTCATTGAAAAACTGCCTATCCATAGCCTCTGATCAATTGTGAATTGAGGAATGACTCATATTCTTATAAATTTAACAAGTTCTTTATATATTTGAGATATGAGAGCTATATTGGAGAAAATGTCTATAAGATTTTTCTTCAATTTTTCTGTTTTCCTTTAATATTGGCTATATTGTTTTAATTTATACAAAGCCTTTTAAAAAAATCTAGTGTAATCAAAATTATGTCTTACATTTTGCCATGTTTTCTATATCTTGATTATTCATGAATTGTTCTATTCATAACTGTGATAGGAAATTTGTTAGGTGTTCTTCTAGTTTCATTTTTATTATATTGTTTATGTTTACCCATGAACAATTAATATTTCTCTAATGCTGACTTTATTTGTATAAAAAGCATTATATATATTTATGTAGCTTTTAGATTTATTTTGCTATGTGTACTCCCAGGTATTTTATATTGTCCATAGTTATTTTAAGTGAGATATTTCATAATTTTTTGTAGGGTTTTGTTGGTGATGTATAGAAATATTGATTTATGTAGTTTTATTTCATATCCTATTATTTTGTTTAAATTGTTTCCCCTTAAATTTTGGTTGAACCTCTAGGTTCAAATATATCAACATATTGTTTGAAAAAATAATAGTTTTTATTACCTCATTGCCTATTCTGGTTCCTTCAAATGTTTTTCTTCTCTTATTGCTATTGTTAGCATTTCTAATACAATTTTGAATAATACTGATAACAGTGGGCATTCTTGTTTTCCTTCTATTTTTATTGTGAAGGTTTCTAGCTTATTCCCTTGATAAAATATGCATGCTGATGGTTTAGATAGTTGCTTCTTATTATTTTAAGGAAAAAGTTCCTTAGCTTTCAAATATTTTTTATAGATAGAAAAGTATTGTATTTTGTCAAAAACTTTTTCTGCATCTATTGACATAATTATATAATTTTTGTTACTTTTGTTATTTATATATTCAATTATGTTAATTTCCATATGCTAAGCCATGTCTGCATTTTTGGTGTAAATCTCATTTAGTGACAATGTGTAATCTTTGTAATATATTGTTAGTTAGTATTTTATTTAGGATTTTACATCCATATTCATTAATGAAATTGGTCTATAATTTTCATTCTCTGTTTTTCTTTTCCTGGTTTAGGTATCAGTACCATATTTGTTTCATAAAAGGAATGTGTAAGGACTCCTTTTTTGATTATTATTCCAAATAATTTATTAAATATTGGAATTAGTTTACCTTTAAATATTTGGTAGATTTCACTTATAAATTCTTTTGGTTTTAATGATTTTTTTTTCTTAGAAAGCTATGGTTCAATTTCTTTTTATAAAATATGTTTATTTAGATATTCTATTTCCTTTTCACTTAATCCAGGTAGTTTATACTTTTGTAGATATTCTTTCATTTCACTTAAATTGTTAATTTATTGTCATAAAACTGGGCAAAATAATTCATAATTGCTTTGATTTTATCTTCATTAGTTAACATTCCCCTTTTCATTTTTAATACTAGTGGTTTGTTTTTTCTCTCTTTAAAAAAAAAAAAACATATTAACCAATGGTTTATCTATTTTATTGTTTTCCTCCACATAAACCTAACTCCAAAATTTATTTGTTAATTCAATGGTTTTCTTACAATTAATTTTCTTTTTCTTTTTGTTGTTGTTGTTGAGGTAATTGGGGTTAAATAACTTGCCCATGGTCAACACAGCTAGTGTCTGAGAGCAAATTTGAACTCAGGTTCTCCTGACTCCAGGGTGGCTGTTCTATTTACAACATGATCTACCTACCCCAATTTTACACCCAATCTTACTAATTTCCCATTTATCTTTAAAGATTTTTAATCTGGTATTTATTTGGGGATTTTCAATTGGTTCTTTTTCTAGTTTTTAAAATTATATACTTAATTACAATTACAAATTACAAATCATTGGTTTGCTCTTTATTTTTTTGACAGAAGCATTTAGAGATATAAAATTTCCTCTGATTATTGCTTATGCTACATTCTTTAAGTTTTGATATGCTGTCTTCTTCTTGTCCTTTTCATTAATGAAATTATTGTTTCTATGACTTGCTCTTTAAACCGGTCATTCTTTAAGATTAAGTTGTTTACCCTCCAAATAGTCTTTAACCTGTGTTTCCAAGGTCTCTTATTGAACAGAATTTTTATTTCATTGTGATCTGAAGAGGATTTTAATATTTATAATTAATTATATAAGAAATATTTTTACTTTTTCTGCATTTAAGTACAAAATTTTTATGCCTTAAATAAGCCCTAATAATATATGATCAAATTTTTGTAAAGATGCCATATATTGATGAGAAAAAGGTATATTCCTCTTCAGTTCTTTCTAGATAACAATCATATTTACCTTATCTAAGATTCATTTCACATATTAATTTCTTTATTTTTTGTTAGATTTATTTAATTCTGAGAGAAGATAGTTAAAGTTCCCCATTATTGTACTATTATGGTTTGTTTCCATCTGTAATTTATTTAACTTTTACTTTAAAATTGAGATGAATATTTATTGTTCCTAGGTATTGACATTGCTTCATTTTTTATGGTACCTTTTATCATAGTGGAATTTTTTTGTTTTATCTCCATTAAATCTGTTTTGGTTATAACTTTGTCTAAGAACAAGATAGCTATCCTTATTTTGTTTTTTCTCCTCAGTTGAAACACAATACAGACTAACTTAGGCTTTTATTTCAACTTCTATTATTTAAGATATTTTTTCTTGTAAATAACATTTTGTTGGATTTTGATTTTTAATAGATTCTGCTATTTGTTTCTATTTCATGGGTGTGTTCATCCCATTCATATTCAATTTAATTAGTAGAAGATACTCTGCATAAATCTTGTTTGTACATTGTTCTTTGCATATTGGCTCCTTCATTAGAAACTGAGCTCCTTAGAAGATAAATATTATATATTTTTTTCTTTGTATTCCCAGCATTTGGCATAACTCTCAAATTCCAAATATATGCTTGTCAAAAACTGTTTTATGGAGAACTCACACAGGACAAGCACTCATGTTATAGTCAGAAAAAGTGTTACAAGGACATTCTCAAGGTCTTAAGAACTTTGGAATTTATTGTATGACATGAGAGACACTGTCACAGGACCACCTGGCATGGCATATCCTCATGAAAAAAGATGCTGTGCTCCATGAGCAAAACAGAATTGAAGTAGCTCAAAAGAAATGAGATATGCGAAATTAGAGAATCCACTCCAAATATTCATATAGATTGTGTGTGCCTGACTTGTGGCAGAGCATTCTGAACTTTTATTAGCCTGATCAGCCATACCTGGACACACTGTAACCTTACCCTAATATAGTCATGTCTTTTTGCTCCTCTTTGAGAACAAAGGACAATAACTATGATAATGTCTGACATACAGAAAGTTCTTAATAAATGCCTATTCATGATGAGCACAACAAGAATGAAGATAATGAGGAGTACTTTAGATTGGAGAAATATTTATTTCTTAAAATCTTCAATTGAACTAAACAGGAGATTTTTTAAAAATATGCTTCCACAGGTTTAAATTCAGCATAATATTCAAAGCTTTCTACAATATGTCCACAACTTGCTATTCCAGACGCATCTCCAGCTATTCACTTATCTGTATCCCACCCTTTTGTCAAACTGACTATATGGTATTTCCTAAGTAGCCTTTGCCCATGCTTTTAAATTGAAATGTTGTTCCTTTGGATTTCTACCTACTGAATTCCCATTAATTCTCTTTAAATGCCATATTTTCATGAAGCTTTTCCTTATTCCTTAATTCAGTAAACATTTTTCTAAATGACTGTTGGAAATATGAAGACAAATTATGTGGAGTCGTCACATAATTATATAGGCATCTAAATTATTGGGAACAGTGTCATATTTTTGCCATCCTGGCCATAGCCAAATTAATGTTTAATGAGGCAAATGAGGATGAAGGAAGGTACCAATCAAGTTCAAATGGTAGTGATTAAAACATCTTTCTTTATGAGACTATAATTAATTTGTTTGCCTTATAAGAATTCCTTCTAATTTCTAGGGTTTTCCATACATTGGAAGAAATTCAATTTGCTCTGGAACAAAATAATTCCTGGAAAAACTTAACAGAATTTTTCAGGAAAACATGTGAATTTGCGCATTATGTGAATAAGCAAGGAAGTTTACAAAGAAGTATATCTGGTAAGCCAAAAAGTAGAACAAGTTATAACATAAGAATGTTTTGATATTTAATAATGCAATAAGATGGGAAAGAATATGGAAGAAAAAAATAAATTTGAAGCTTCAATTTCAGGATTCATAATTTAGTCCTATTGATTATTAATTATGTGATCTTGGAGAAATCACTTGCCCTCATTCAGCTTTACTTTCCTCATCTGGAAAATGTATGGGTTTGACTAGTTGATCTATGAAATTTCATTCATCTCCTATTTATGCTGGATTAAGCCCCAGATAATTTTTTATACTCTTTTATAATTTACAATATAGATTATTACTCATGTGACTGGGGAATTAATTTAATCTATTTGAATTTGTGTATTCTTCCATAAAAAAAGAACTATGAGTATATTTAGTAATGGCTTGTTCCTGGAGTCAGGAAGACCTGTATTTGTATCTTGCCTATGATACAGAACATTGTTCCCATAAATAAATCATTTGACCTCTCAAAGTCCTATTCAATTCTTAAGATTTGTATCACAAACTATGGTAAAAGTGGCTGATTTCCATCAAAGGAGACAATTTTTACAAGAATTATTCTTTACACTGATGAAATTACAAGCCTGGACCATCTCCTTCAAGAAAGAGAATAAGGGATAGCTCTCTGATTGATTCTCATGTTGTAATGCCAGAGAAACTGAGGCAAGATAGAGATTAGAGAGTATTTAATAATTTATTAAAAGGGAGAGATTTACTGGGATCAAATGGATCCATGGTTTGGTCCCAGGGCTGAATGAAACTATGATTTTCAAGAATCCAGCAAACAATGTGAGTTCTCAATGATCTATATACACATGGCTTAGATTCAGGGGATATACTGAAGCAGGGGCAGAGTCAGGGTACTGAGAGTGGGAATGGGATTCTGACAGGGTGGGGTGAACCTCTGGAGAGGAATGACATAATCGGGGGAGACACCCCAGACATGGGGAGAGACATCTTGATAAGACATTCCAATATCTTGCAATGGGGAGAGACATTCTGATATTCTAAAACATAAAATCTTTTATCCTTATCAAATATTCTGATAAAGAGGGAGAGCAGGTTTTGCAGGACTGAGCTTTGAGCTGATAATTATAAACTGAAGCAGAACAATTAGAAAAACAGAGAAACTGAGTCAGGACTGGATCAGGATGATTAGGGATACTGAGTCAGGACAATAAAAGAGAACTGTGGCTTAATAATGTATAATTAAAAAGTAAAAGTAAACTAATATTATTAAACACTTATATCTCCTTGGGCAGTCTTAGCAAGCCTAAAGACCTTTCTCTACATAATATTTTTAATTGAATAAAATAAAATGTATGAATTACAAAGAAAACCAAACATATGTTTGTAGTTACATATGTAAACACACACACACACACAAGTACACAGACCTCAGTATAAGAATTCCTTCCAGCAGTCATTCTTTGATTGGTGAGAATTAAATATATATATAAATGAATCACAAAACAAAAGAATTACTACCATATTCTTATTTCTGGAGTGAGAGAGTAATTAAAGAGGAAGTTTTGCTTGGTGCTCTATAGAAAATTGTGAAGTACGGGCTAGTTCTCTGAAGGGCTTCAGGGTCAGCCAGAGTCAGGATAAATTAAAGTCCTTGGTATTTAGGGGGAGAGAAGTGAAAAAGGTAGCCAAGCAGAATCCTGGATTCTCAAGTCCAAAGCCACTAGCCTCTCTTCTCCTTTTCCTGCTGCAAAATGACACTCTGGCCCCTCTCTCACAATCCTCAAATCCTTGTCTACAATTATCTTAACACCAAACATTCAGTAAGCACCAAATAGTGAGAAGAGCCATTTATCCAAACATATGCTAATAGAGTTATTGTCTCACATCAAATAGGTAATTAGCCTTAAGTGCTCAGTTGTCTGATTCAAGCACAAGAAACTTTTTCAGAGTTTCAACCCTCTACAGAAAATGATCTTGGGAAGGTTTTTCATTTGCAAGACAAAACAGTTTAGATAAGTTCTTGAATTCAGCCCCACTAATTATTTTAGTAGTGGGATATATAACTAGGGACATCTTTGTCAGTGAAGTAGTTTATTCTTTCATGTGTATGGGACAGATCAGATAATTCTTATGGACTCAGTTATGATGTTATAGTGTTGTAATCTAGATTATAAAGAATTTTTTCAGACTCAAAATAGTTTTCAACAACATTCCTATTTTTAGTAATTAGACTCCCCAAGAGAAGAAAAATAATCCTATGCTTTTTACTCTAGATGTTTGCTATATTAAAAGTCAAATTCTGAAATTAATTTTCCATGTAGCTACTTCTGAAAAATCCCCTTGTAATGGAGCCAAACTAGATTGGAAAGCCTTCACTGATACTTACTTTGCATTTTTGAAAAATTTGTTCAAGTCTCCAAGGATGTCAATGTCTTGGTAAGTTTTCATTATTTACCTTCAGGGTCTTCCCAAGATTCCCTTTGGAGATGCAGAAAAATTTGATTTTATAAGATAAAAAGAACTTTTTAGAGATAGTTATGGTTATATAAACATGGTTTTGATACGGAAGAGTAAATTTAGAAATACGTATATACTTCCCTGCACTCTAGTATCCTCAAACTCAAAGAGTTTGATCAAATCTCAAATTTATAGAGAAATGCATTCCTGCCAGGACATGAATTTATTTATACAAGCACAAGATTAATATTGTCAATGTTGCATTGTATTTTTACTTATTTTGTTAAACATTTCCCAATTATATTTTAATCTAGTTTGTGGTTGCATTGGGAGTTTTGTAGACTCATTGGGTGAACCCTGAGTTTGATATCTTTGCTATCCAGTGACTATATAAACACTTAGATAACTTATTTCTTGAACATGAGCAAATTGGTTGCTACAGAGGTGAATAATTTCTTCTGAGAATGGCTTATTATTCATCCCTTGGGCCTAATTCTAGCAACAACAACAAACGACAAAAGTTCCTAAGAATTATTGAAGAATTAGATCTCATTGTTGCACTGGAATTGAAAATTTACCAATATTTTAAATTGTTATCCTTTTAACTTTTTAACAAGCTGTGCTATTTTAAAATAATTTTAAAGTAATTGTTTTCTTTAATGGCAAGAGCATTTAAATTAAAGATGTGAAACTAAAATATTTGCAAAATCCTTATCTCTGTTACATCGAAGATATGTATATGGAAATTCATTTCTGGGTTGCTATAAGTGTATTTGAAACTTGATAATGTTAAAAACATTTGTGTTTTAATATTTCAGGATTTTGATGTACACCAAGGATCTTTTGGAGATGGAACAGAAATCACATTCCTATGAAGATGAAATAACAACCTTTTGGCTATCCTTTGTAGACTTTATTGAAAAAATGATACTACCTAGATCTTTGGTTTCATCCAATCCTCCCATATTCCCGAACCTTGCAAACCTCACTGAAGTTATCTGGAATAAGACTCTTTGGTGGATAAATACTTCTAAAACTTCAGAGGCTAAACCACCTTCTCTCACTACTAAAAAACTTTCTGAATTGAGTAAGGATGTTATAGAGAAAATTCAACTTATTTCAAGATTCTGGAAAAGGAATGAATATGAAGGATTTTTGAGAATCTTAGAATTAATTCTTTATGAAATTAATCCTAAATTTTTAGAACTATGGATGTATGGCATCCCAAAAAGAGAAAAGGACAAATTGGAAACTTTATCAACTCTTTTAAATTTGTCCATTCCAGAAAATCTGAAAGTTCTTGGAAAAAATTTCAACTTTTCTCTGCATTTCCATAATTTATCTGAGTCAGAAAATTTAAACTTGGATTTTATACATTTAAGTGAAATTGTCATAAGTAGTCTCCATGAGCTTGGATTACTTACACAAGAACAAGTCACAGCAGCCCTGAATACAGTTTATGCCCTTCGGAACATATCTATGCTTTCCTCATCATTTTCTGTTTCTCAAAAACAGTACTTAGAAAACATTTTGACTCAAATCTATCAAAATGTCTTTCAGGATAAGGATTCTGTTGTACTTCTTCGATTATATTCTTCAATTTACCAAAACATTTATCAATTCATCTCCAGTTTTCAGAGTAGAAAGTCTTTGTTAACGTACTTTATTCAGATTTCAAGAAGCATTCCGGCTATTATCAAGGAGTTTAATTTTCAAGACATTCACAAAGCTTTTGAATTTCTCTCTGAAGTTACAAGATTTCTAGATCGCATCTCTGAGGAATCACTTTGCGAAAAGCTTTTTTCAGTTTATAATTATCTGGGACTTCAACTCAAATCTCTGATTCCTAAAGGAGGCCAAGAAACAAAAATGATACATGTAACTCTGATGAGTCTGAAACGATTGCTCGAAAGAGATGAAACTTTTCGAATGTCTTTACTTCACTATCTGAATCAACTTTTCAACAATTCAGGACACTTAGATAACCAGTGCTTTTATTTGGATGATAGGCTTCCCTCTTTGAATTGGTCAATGGGTGTGAGAAATTTTCTAATCCTTCCTTGGATCCAAATGCTTTCAAATCTAACAGAAAATATTGTCATTAATGAATCTTTAGCTATGCAGTGTACCTTTTCATGGGTCCAAGTGTGGTATGAAATCTGGGGTAATATGTCTCAAGTCTTAAAGTTTGATTCCAATTTTTTTTCTTCTCTCCAGTTTGGCCTTAGGAAACTTTCTTCTCATTTGGGAAATAGTTCAGAACATTTTGAAGCATGCCAGACAACGTTTCCTGACCATGTTCCTATAAGACTTATCAAACGTTTTTTAAAAATTATAGTTCAAGATGATGATGCCAGAAATTGGAGTGCCCTTGCTAGTCTCTCATCTGTGCTAGACAATTCATTAACCATCATGAAATCACTAAATTCACAGAAAGTAGAGAAATCCCTTTTGATACTGGAAAATGCAATGCTCAAATTAAAAGAATTCCCATTAAATAGTAATATTAGCAGAAAGTTTTTTTACTCTCTGTTTGAAGTTTTCATGGAGTTAAGCAATACAACAGGAAATATAGACAGAAATTCTCTAACAGGCTCTAGAGAAGAAAATGAAATTGCCTTTACTGTTTTACAGGAGACAACAAAATTCCTTGGAAATATATCCTATAACCAAGATTTATTGTCTTGTGCTGGCATTTTACAGAATATTACAAATTTAATTATGGAAAGTGATTTAGCTTTGAAAAACACTTCACAAAAATTATTAAATGTGTTGGCAATTTTAAATTCCATTTTAACCTCTGAAGACATAAGTAGTAGACTAGAAAGTTGTAGTGCATGGATAGATATAATCAGAAATCTAGGTATCAAATATAATACTACTTCACTTGGCCACTCACAAGACTTTTTAGAATCATTTTTATCTTCAAGAAATGTCAATGGCACAAAAATCACAGTGAAAAAGATTTTAGATTTTGTCACTTTCATATTAAATTCAATAAAACCTCTCTGTCCTTTGAATAATTCAGATATGCATTGTCTGGCTGTTTACTTTAGAAATGTAACTAACTTTGTAAAAATTATAATAACTTCATTGTTTGAAAAAGAAAAGATGCCAATGCTTGACTTTATATCAATGATTTTAAATAATTCAGAAGACCATATCAGAGTAGTTCTCGATAATTTATCAAGATCTTTAGAAAATTCATCAGACATAAAATTGAAAAATTTTACTGAATTAATTATAAGAGCCTTAGAAAAATCAGATAACTCTTCTAACCAATTCCAGATTGTATGGCTAGAATCAATAAAATTCTTGAGTGAAATTCAAAAACTTGTGAAAAATATTACTATTAAAATTTTAGAAGATAATACATCTGACATCAGAAAAGTTTTAAAAGTGTTTATGAATTTGCCGATGGAAAAAAGTGCTAATCTGCTAAGTGATTCAATTCAAAATTTAGTAAGTTATTTTGCATTTAATCTTTCTCATGATCTACAAACTTCATCAATCCATGCAATTATGAAAGCAATTGGTCTTGATATTAAACTGGCAAGGGATGTGATGAATTCCTTATTGCCATCTGTTCTTTCTAATATTCCACAAAATTCAGGGAATATGAAAGTTTTGAAGAAGATCAGCACTCTGGTACACAACCTCAAGAATGCAGATATAGAACTTTTGATAGATCAACTTGAAGAAATTAGTGGGAGTCTTTGGGATTTTTTAAGGAATATTAGTGCTTTGGAAGATGGAAATTCTGGGATTGATTTATTAATTGGATTAATGAAGACTTTTGTACATAGCTCACATTCTTGGAATGTTAACCATCTGTGGCAACTCTCACGTTTATTTCCTAAAGATGAAGTTGATGCAGTAGTAGATGCCTATTATATGCTTCCTGATTTAGTGAGACTTTTACAGAGAATAGCTTATAAGAACATTACTGAGGCCCTACTGGAGGTTTATAACTTCACATTGGCTCATGGAATTAGCATTTTCACTGTCACTAAGGAGGATTTTACAAGTGCCATAAAAGGACTTTTGGACATAACGGAGTTGGTTATAGAAAAGCCAAATATTGCCGCAGAAGCTTTAAGTTGTCTTCCTATAACTTGGTGCTTAAACCATTCAACTCTACAACTTCGTAAGGATAAAGTAATAGAAAAGTGTAACATACACAAGTCAGCCCACTCTTTGCTGTATAACAAGATGACTGATTTGTTTTATCACCTCCAGCTGATGCCTTTGGAAGAAGATTTACAATGTTCAAATGAGAGTTTAAAGATAGAGACAACTCACAGGGTATATTGTTTCTTTCATGAATTAGCAGCATGGAATTCCATTCTTATGAATTTTTCTGAGGTCTTCCATGTTAATAATTCACTTCTGAAAGAGCTTCAAAAGTTTTGGTACAAGGTATCACCCTACATCTTATATTCTGAAAAATCAAGCAACGTTAATGACTCCATACATTGTACAGTTGTCCCAGGGAAATGGATTGCTTTGAGAGTCATAGCAAAGCTAAAAAAACTGAACTTTACAAGGGCTTTTTCAGTTAAAAATGTTTTGGGACAGTTTACAGGTCTGAACAAGATACACCATTGGAATGTGGACAAAGAAACATCAATTCTAAACAAAACTATCACAAATTTGAAAAGATGGACAAAATTAGTCTTGGGTTTTCATGTGGAAAACCTGACTTTATCTCCTTCAGTGTATTTATATTCTAAAGCAAAACAAATGAATGATCTTTTAAAAATATTACTAAGTTTTGATAAGACTAGTAATAGCAACATTACTGACAACCTTGAAACCTTATGGCTTGAGTCAGAGAGATCTGTGCAAGACCTATGGAAGAATTTTAGCATTAAGTATATATTCTCTTCATTCAAACAAGCAATTCAAATAATAAAATCACTGCCTGATCAAAATACAACATTGCCACTTTCTTATTTTTTGAAACAATTTAATTCTTCATTTCCACACGAGACTAGATTCCTTGAAAACCTTACATTACTTACTAAAGGTTTGCTCCAAGCATATACAAAGGGAAATGTCTCTACAATAATAGATACATTGGTTCTTGTTTTATCCAATGAAAGTTTCTCTTTTGCTAGGACATTGGGCATTGATGATATTACAATCTTTCTAGAACACTTCAAGAATATTTCTAGAGAAGAAAACATTAATGCTACATTTTTTGCTCATTTGTTAAACCTAGAAAAACAAGCTAATTTCTCTGTTGCTCAATTTCTTTTTGAAAGCAGTCAGATTAGTGCAATCAATAACTTTGTTTGGAGTTCTCTGGAAGCAGCCCTGAATTTCAATGACACTGACCTTCCAATAATGGACTTCATTGATCTGATATTTAACTATACACAGTTTGAAAATAATAAGGAAAATCTCTCTCTTCACCCAAGCGGCACAATGGAATTGTTGAAGCAATTTTTTCAAAAATTCTTCTTTCTACCAAAAGGAAAATTTGAGAATAAAACATCTGCCTTGCTGGATGACTTATATACACATATAATCCCTGCAATGAAGTGAGTATGAGTATGATTTTCTCTGGTACATTGTATTTTCTGAAATAGATTTTATTTTGTGAATTCCATTCAAACTGCATTAACAAAGATGTTATACTAAATGTGATTGTATATTTGCTGTTATGTCATCTTAAAAATGAATTTTACATGGGAGTAGATATTGGTTTATCAAAAATTTGGGGTTATATAATTTTGGTGAGCCTCAGCTACCTAGCAAATCTGTCATTCTTAACTCTAAAGACTATAGCTCATTCAGCTATAATTATTATCATTATCTAATATACCTTGATGTGGAAGTAAAAAATGAATGCTTCCATTCAAAATACAAAAGTTTAATTTTAAATGTGTATCTAGTTATGGGACAGCGTGGCCAAAGAGTCAATGAACATGGCTCTGAGTTAAGACTTGTCAGGCAGACATTTATTCTAATCCTTCCTCTCACCCATACCAACTTTTATAACGCCAGGCAAATTACTTTGTAATAATAAATTATAGAAGAGTAGCCTATCTCAATCTTCTTTTCCTTTATACAATCAAAGATCTACCTTGTAAAAAAAAGTATAAAATCTTTCTGTAATTCTATATAGTTGCATTGACTTTCCATTAATGAATGAGGGAAAACAAATTCAAAGCTTCATTCAAGTGAAGTCATTGTAATACATGTATTGAAATGCAAAACAAAAATGATCTTATTGTCCTTTAAAGACCCACAGTTTAATCTTTTTCTTTTGAAGAAGTCTTTTGAAATTCTGGAAGGAAAAGCCAATTATTCTCAAACTTTCCACCAAGTAACTTTTAATTTGACTTATTCTTTGAAACTGTACAATACTTATAAATAGCACTTAAAATACTGTGACTAAATGAGATCAGTATGTATATGTATGTGTGTGTATATACATATTGCAATAAATATGATTTATTTGTAATAAATATATAATTAAATTATCTAAAGGATTTTATCATATAATTCAGACCATTTGATCCATTTAAAAAAAATACTTAGATGGATATGTGATCTCTTCAATAGAGCTCTTCCATCCTAGAATAAAGTTAGTAGTCCTTCAAATTTTCTCAAGTTCTCATCTTCATCTTTCCATAAATCCTTCATGGAGATGTCATTGGATAGAGTAGAAATATTTTTCTGTTTTTTTTGATAACATGAATATGTTAGTGTAGCACCTGGGATGTCTCAATATTGTCTTTCATTCTTGGCACATAACTGCCTCACTTCCTTTCAGAAATACATATTTTTGTTGAAATCTTTGAAGATTTTGACTATTTAAATATTTGTCCTATTATTTTTTCAGTATTGCTTCAAAGGATAAAATTTTAGATCTTCTGAAACTATGTTCATTTACTAACCTTAGGGAAGAAAGCAGATTACAAAGCAACTATTCCAACTTAAGAAAAAAAAAAGATTTACAATCTAATCAAAGACTCATTCATTTTAGAAGATGGTTTATTTATTTTGGTTTTCAATAAGGGCTTAAGGTCATCAGAGATTTGTTTGGTGTTATTTTAAGATATCCTTTCAAGAAATTACATTGAAAATGATGCTGAGCTGGTTAGGAATAAGACTCATTTATTATCCAAGATGAATAATTTTGAGGACCTTATAGAACTCAGTGAAGATCTATATATTGCAATTCAACTTGTGAGAAAAAATTTTGCAAAAATAGCTAGCCTCATGGATATTATCTTTAGCTATCATATTAATGAACTACATACTTTCCCCTCTACACTCTAAGTTGTTCTTGCTAATTTAACAGAATTAGTGATCTTTGTAGATAAGGTTTTCACTTCAAAAGAGAGAAGAGTAATAGAAATGACCATGCAATTACTAGATATAATTAATTGCTTATGGAGAAAAGGATATTCCAAAAGGTTTTCTGGAAATGTCTCAGGTTTTCAGAACTGTTGCAGAACAGCAAGAAGTTAAGAGATCTTTCTTTATCAATAGATGCCATGGTTAAATTCCTTACTCTATATAAGAAAGTTCCAGCTCAAGTGGTGACTGTTTTAGAAACTCACTTCATTTCATAGACAAAAGGAAAGTTATCATACTCTATTCTTTTTTGCAAGAGGCTGTTCATAATGTGGTAGATGATAAAACTTCTATAAGGAATTTAGAACTTTTAAGTTAACCAAGAAATAGAAAGTTTGTTGAAGCCATTGCTGGATGTTCCCTCTTAAACTATTGAGATTAAACCCATTATTGTCAAAAAGGATCCAAACCTCTGAATAAATCAACTAGTCCCCTTTTAGATCTAAGACAATATAAAAACATTTCTGAGATTATAAAAGAAATTGCTGTGTTTGTAATCAATGCAAAAAAATCTTTCTGTAGGGTTGGAGCATCTTGTATTAGCTCTTAAAAATGCAACCCAAACTTTAGCCAGTTACTAAAACTATAATGGGAGAAGTTCTTGATTGTTTGGTGTCAATAAACAACCTCACTAGCCTGGTGAATTTCTTATCTGAATTCCTCTCATCATTGACTTTGGGATACAAAATGGGAAAGATTTTTATAAAATAGTACTATTTTGAAATGAAATACTGTTTCAGAACAGTCCGGAAAGTGAGCCTAACTTGAAAGTGGTGATGGCTCTATCCTTAGAAACTTTAGAGAATAATTTACAGGAGGGTGGCAGGGATATAGTTAATCTGCCAACATTTGCACAGCATCTAAACAACCTTTATCAAGCCATAGAAAGCACTGGGAAGATGCTGAATGTTTCTGGAGGAGAATTCAGTAAGGTTCTATTTTCTTACAGCTCTACCATTCACAACATGACCCACCAGCAACTTGAAAAAGCAATTGCAGTTACATTAAATAAAATAGCTCTCTGGATGGAATGGCTACTTTTACACCACTCACAGTGGAGACATTCTACAAAAGCTTTACTCCCACTCACTTGGGAGACTTCTGTTAATGTAACTACTGAAAAAGGTGTGATGTCAAAACTACCAAACAACATTAAGAGAGAAAAGAATGATTTTCCACTTACCTTCAAACCTTCATCATGTTTTGAAAAGTCCATTAAAAGAATAGTTTCCCTGGTAAAATACTGGCAAAAAGGACCACTGCAAAATCAAAGGTATTTTTCTTTTATAATTCATAACAGCTAATACTTTTCAAGATATAAAAATAAAGTATAACTATATAAGAATCAGATAGATTATATCTTATAAATAACATTATTTTGCAGAAAAATTAAAATAATGTGTATGCTATAAATGTACAGAAAGTGTTTCATAACTGTAAACCAATGTGTAAATGTAAGTTTTTATTGCTAGTTTCATTAAGATGGGAATTGTTCCTATTTGCATTATTGATAAGGATGTACTAAATGCCTATTATATGACAAGCATTGGACAAGCAACTACATATATAGAATGAAAATAACATAAATCATCAAGAGTTGATGCTGAGCCCAAGGAGCTCTTTTCTCTTTCTCTGAGGATCACCTTTTAGCTCTGGACCTGTGCACATGAATTGGGCTGGATTCAATCCTGGAGAAACCTGACTTGTAATTATAGAAGGGGTAGGCTTATGTTTCTCATGCTCTTCCACTTGTTAGGTCTCTTACCTCAGTGCTTTGGAAAGAAATTGCTTAAAATTTAGATTGTGACTCATGTCTAGGATTTCCTAAAAGCCTAAGTTGCGGAAGGAGGAATAGAAAACTGTTACTGAATAGAAATACAGTTGATTCATGTATGAGAGATATTTACTTCTTACACACAAATGAAATATTAAAAGACACAAAAGACTTAAAACTTATAGGAACAAGACATAAAGAATCATTAACATACTTTATAATTACATTTTTAATCATTTGAGAGGCTGATACTTAAACTTTTTTCAAATATAAAGTAGCATGTAGGACTGCTGAAGACATATTCCATAGTTCATCTCAGCTCTGCACTGCTCAAACAATATTGTCAGACAAAATAGTGCTCTTTCTTATTTAGTGGTTGACTTCTTCAAGAGTGCTAGAAGAGTTGCTGAGGCAATTGGGGTTAAGTGATTTGCCCAGGGTCACACAGTAAGGAAGTGATAAGTATCTGAAGTCTGATTTGAACGCAGGTCCTTCTGACTTCAGGGCTGGTACTCTATCCATTGTGTCATCTAGTTTATTCTGAAATTTCTTTTCCTGCCAAGAAGCTCCAATAAAAAGGACCTAGAATCCTCTGGATCTCTCATTTATATGTCCATCTCAAAATAGATACACATCAATGTTAGATCAGGCAAAAAAGAGAACATGAATTAGTCCCAAACCTAACTTTTTACAGCACATCATATCCTCGATCTGCCACGTTGTGGCCAGCTCAAAACAGTCCTAACAGGATTCTTTTTCAGAAGAAAAAGGAGGCTAAGAGTGGAGTCATTTCCATTGAATCTGGTCACTGATCAAAAAAGAGAATGCCTCTTCAAATTAAAATGCCAACCCCTTCAGTACAAAGTCTAACACAATGATAAGCAGCCATGTTGATGCTCTTCATTCTGAAAGAAACTCATTTTTTTCAGTGCTAAGTCATGTGCACATGTGGTGACTACTGTTTTTTGTGTGTCCTGTTCAATCTGTTACACAATATAGTTTAGTGAGGGAAGGTGCTAGGATTACTAGGGTAGGTGGGAAGAATGGAAGAGAACAAGGAAAACTAGTACTTAAGTAGAGTTTTGAAGGAAGTAAGCGGTATTTTGAACTGAAAGTAAGGAGGTAGTACTTACAATAGTGATAGAAATCTAGTGTAAAGGTATGGAGACTGATTCATCACCTTATGTCCAAAGTACTGCCATAGCATGTGTGTTGATCGTCCTTGCCTCAAGTCTCTACTTAATTTCAACCATCTTCTTCTCAATCGTTAAAATGATCTTCCTAAAACGTTGATTGGTTCACGTCATACTTTCCCTCTCATATCTTTCCCCTATTCAGTATCTCCATCTGAAAATTATGTATGATCCTTAAAGATGTAATCCACTTTAGTTAGGACTTTATCATTCAATGGCCACCTAGGATAATCTACTAAGAGGAATAGTACAGTGAAAGATCTCCAAGGCAAGCTGTATTGATCTCTAAAGTTATTCTTACTTTAAACATTATTAGTATTGAATGAAAGAAAGAGAAAATGCTTTTGAACTATAGGGACAGCCAGAACCAGTCAAACCAATATTTCATAATCCCACCAAATGACCAGAGATATCCTCATTCATTTTTCTCATCCATCTAGTTCCTCCTAATTGTTATTTCATTTAGCAAGTCCTAAAGCTCTGGAAAATATAAACTTTTAATCTATTCATTTGAGATGAAAAGCTTTATTTTTACCATAGTAGAGTCTGAAAAGCCAGTCTCTCTTCTCCTGTTTTAAAATCTTTCTTCTCTTTCTTGAGTCAGCAGGTCATATGTCTGTCATTTAGCATCTTAATCTAGTTCTCTGCGATCTTGATTTTTTTCTTTGAAATCTCAGTTACTTAACACATCTTTTCTAAACATATCCATCTATCACATGCTCTTCCCCAATACTGACAAAGAGTTCTCCATTTAGGAGTGTTCTCTACCTCTCTGCAAATCTTTTCTCTACTATGTCATTTCTACCACTCATAAATATCGCTTATGTAATAAGATTAAAGGCATCCCTGAAACAATTATTCTAGTATAAGGGAATTCTTGAAACTATCTGTCTTTAAAATCCTTAAATTATTTGAATGATTTTTAAAAAAACTGAAATATCAGTGAACTCCCTATGTGCTGGCCATCATTTTTCCTCTACCAGTGGAGATAGATTCTGCATCACTATAATAATAGATATTAGGAGCTCAGTTTAAGGTTCAAACACAGTTCAATTAAATTTAATATGTAATAATTAGGAACTTATTGTGTATCAGGCTGCATGCTAAGTACTAGGAATGAAAAGAAACAGTTCTTACTCTCAAGGAGATTACATTCTCTGCAAAATTCTCTTCTGAGAGGCACAGGAACATGGGCTGATATTTTGAGAGATGAGGTTTGGAGAATAACTTCTATGGGGAATGAGATTAAGCATCAATCAGAAGAGCACAGTAGTTTTATGAAACCTGAAAGACCCTATTAAGAGTAGATAACAAATTTGTATTGGACTCGGTCAGCAAAACTAGAAAGCAAAATTACCTATATTATGTCACCTGTTCCTCTTAACAAATCTATGAAAATACTATAATATTTTTTACTCATATCTACAAGGAGAAATTGAGACTCAAAGATGTTAAGTAATTTAGCCATGAGTACACTTCTAGTAAGTAGTGGAGGTTCTTCCATCCAGGGCTCTTTCCACTATAAGTACTCCTTAACTCTGATTGATGATAGCTGACAGCTTAAATTCACTACAGCAAGAGTTTATTCTACTATTTATAATACTTTAATAGTTTGTTATCATTCCATTTCTTTATTTTCTTCCACTGAGGAAAGAAATCATGAATGTTCTATATCTTCCCTCCTATCTGTTAGGTCTTTAGCAAGGGGAAGGAAAAGGTGGCTAGACTGTGGGACTGTCATTTTTGGAAGCACATGGAACCCCTTGTGGGCTTTGAGATCATGTTTTATATGTTAACAATGGATTTCTCTTCTGAAAGATAGTTCTAGACTTTCCAAAATGTTCCATTTTTCTAGGAAACAGCCAGCTTCCAATTACCTTATTTTCTGCTAAAGAAATGTGATCACTAAACAATAGTTTCATCCCTCTGGCATTAGGAAACTTTCTGTCTTTGTCATAAATCAATGCAATTCTAATTAGTTTATAGCAACCTAATTTTGTTTTATTTGGAAGAACCTTGTTTATTTCACATCTCATTATTACAATGTCCTGATACTGTGAAGCTCTTGGTAGTGAAAGGTCCAGAAGAATGTGTTAACTATTTCCTTTCCTTAAGGGAGGCTGGAGATAAGGGGAAAGAATACCAGATCTTAATTTGACAAAAAAGCAGTACCAAAAAATTCAGATACAGGGAAGACACCACTAATAAAATTCAGAGAATTGTGTAGGAATTCCAATTAGAGAGCTCTATAAAAGAGGCAACTAGATTGCTGGTTTTGCAGTCAGGAAGACTTGAATTCAAATCCTTACTCAAAGACTAATAGTGTGGTCTTTTTATTCATAAAATAATATCACCCACTTTGCATCATTGTTGCAAAGATCAAATGGGATAAAAATTACACACATAAAGAGCTGACAAATTACATTAACAAATGGATGTATTACAAAACACTTTGTAAACTTAAAAGTATTGTATAAAAGTTATGATTACTGTAATAATAGTGAAGTCTGAAAACGATGATAATGGGGAAAATCAGAACTCCAACTAAAATGTCAGATGCAAGGGAAGTCATTTGTAAGGGGATTTAGTATGTGGACCCTGTAGTGTTAAATCAGTATGATAGTTTTTTTTTTAACAAAACAAATACAACTGATTGATCTAAAGTGTTGTTGCTTTCAAAATAGTCACCCTTAGAACTCATACGCTTATTTCAATGATGTTCAAAACATTTTACATTGCTTAGATGATTTTTTGGAACTTTCTTTTTGAAATTCACTTCAAAGCCAACAGTATTTTCTTTTAGACATCTTCAGTGGTATTGTCTTTTACCTGTATGAATACATTTGATTTGGGAAATAGTCAAAAGTTCTTTGGAGCCAGGTCCAATGAATAAAATAGATGACCAAACTGAACAATATAAATTTAATTAAAAACAAGATATGATTATAAAACTGGAAGACTAATTATCTTAGGTATTGCCCATCCTTCCAAGTTTCTGCTCCCTAAAGGTACCTTAGTATCAGAAGATGACAATCTTAGAAACTTTAAAAGGTTTCTGGTCAAAGTTCTCTTTTATAGATAAAGAGAGACAAGAATTAAGGTCGTTTGGGAAAGTTCACACAGGTAATAAATAGTAGACTCCTGCTTAGAAACCAGGTGTTCTTATTTCAAATTCAGTAATCTTTTGGCCACACACACACCCCTATATGCGCACACACACACACACACACACACACACACAGATACACACACATATTGGAATTTAAGGGAAATAAAGTCTCTAGGACTGAGATAGCGAATGATAGGGAAAACTATACCACAGTCTAAGCAATAATTCAAGAGAATATTCAGTGGACAGTTTAAAAAGTTCAACATTGTTAACAAATGCAGAGAACAGGGTAGGACTCTGGAAATGGAGGTCAAAAAAAGGATAAAGTTAATACTAAAGAGCAAAAAGAACAAGGCTTTTAGTAAATTAGTTCATTTCATATAATTTTCTTATTTAAATTCAACTTAGGAACAATTCATTAGCCATGATTCCTGATTAGTTACATTAATTGTTCATCCCCCATACTCTCCACCTTCCTAGAACTTTCTCTGTGGAATATAAATTCCTTGAGGACTGGGACTGTTTCACTTTTGTCCTTGTATCAGACTTAGTATTATATCTGGTACAATGTCAATTCTTTTTAAACTTTTTATTGACAGAACCCATGCCAGGGTAATTTTTTTACAGCATTATCCCTTGCATTCACTTCTGTTCTGATTTTTCCCCTACCTCTCTCCGCCCCCTCCCCCAGATGGCAGGCAGTCCTTTACATGTTGAATAGGTTACAGTATATCCTAGATACAATATATGTGTGCAGAACTGAACAGTTCTCTTGTTGCACAGGGAGAATTGGATTCACAAAGTATAAATAACCCGGGAAGAAAAACAAAAATGCAAGCAGTTTATATTCATTTCCCCGTGTTCTTTCTTTGAGTGTAGCTGCTTCTGTCCATCCTTGATCAATTGAAACTGAATTAGCTCTCTTTATCGAAGAGATCCACTTCCATCAGAATACATCCTCAAACAGTATCATTGTTGAGGTATATAATGATCTCCTGGTCCTGCTCATTTCACTTAGCATCAGTTACAATGTCAATTCTTGATAAAGGGTTCCTGATATATTGATTTTAATTTATAGTCATCCCTGATATAGTAAACAACACTAGTTTATTTTGAATCAAATATCTGAAAAAATCACATTTACTCCTGTAGGGTTTTTAAGTTTCTTTCTTTTGCTATGCCTTTTGATCACTTTCTACTTGTTTATAACTTCAAAAGAGTATGAGGCAGGGAAGACTGAGAAGGTTTTTTAAGATAACAAATGATTGGTGATTTCATTCTTGTGGGCACTGTTTATGATGGCAGATCACAATTCCTTTAAGCCTTAGTAGATGATATTCGTCATGAATTGCAGTGGCACTGAAGAAATCACTTAGTTGCTAATCTTCTGTGACATGTCTCTTTCAATCTAGCTGGGATGGTACTCAGGAAGGAGGTACAAAAATCCATCACCATGATTATTCTCAAAGTCTTTCTGGATTGGTATAATCTGCTAATAATGTTTTTTTTTCCCAATATGCCTACAAGAACCTAGTTATTTTAATGCTCTCTTGGAGTATTAATTTAGAGATTTAATTCAGGAATTTTATAAAGTAAAACTCAAGTTTAGTTAATTTTTTGATCAGTTTTGGACAAAGACAAACACTTGGCTAACTTGGAATTATCTGTGGATTTTAATTATGTCATCTATATTTCTTGTGTGCCAGGACAATGGAAAGTGCAGAGGTGGCGATCATCTATGTTGCAATTCTATTTTGGCTTCATCTTATTATTTCTTTGAAGCATGTAGTATTGTAGCTTAATGGACAGTATTAATATGTTTGAATTAACACTTAATAAATATTTTTCTTCTTTATCAGTGTCTTGGAAATATGTCAATTTTTCCAGAAGTACTTAAAGCCCTCTACTGCCTCAACTCTGCAGAAGGTGAAGATGACTGTTTTGAATGTGTTAATCATCCTATCTGGTAAGTTATTTTAACATCAATTTTTGGGTAATTTTCAAATAATCTAAATTAGTTGACTCTATGCCTTTTTTGTGTTCTTTGACTTTAAAATGGATTGGGTCAAATATGTTTTGACCATAGTGAATCTGAGTTTTTTAAATGAACCATATTGTAGGGGACATGCATTGTACAGGCAGATCAAAGGATCACCTGCCATTGGATTTAGAGCTGAAAGGGAAGTTCAACTCCTTAATTTTATAATTCAGGAATTTTTACACACACACACACACACACATATATATATATATATATATGTGCACATAAATGCATATATATACATACAGAAAAAAGAGACAGAGAAAAAGAGAGGGGGGATAAGGGATTTTTCCATGTTTATGTATATGTCTACATGTCTTTATGTATGCATGTTTATACATGTATACACATATACATACATACATATTCACCTGTCTGTCTGTCTATCCTAGCAGAGCAAATCCCTTAATTCCAAATCTAAATGGTACTATGCTCCAAGTCCAAGTAAAACATCATAAAATACCTTTAGCTTAAGGTCAACCAAATTTTTATTAGTGTCTGTCTCCATGGTTAGAAAGTATTTCTGCTAAATGATTTTGAGTCTATTATAAATTGAATTTAAATTTAAAATAATCTTTAGTTAAAGTTATTGATTAGTCTAAGCCTAATACCATAACACCTAGTGACCACTAGTTGTACATCAGTGGCAGTGGGCACTCTTCTTTTACCAATTCAGGTATGTTAGAGGATTAAGCTTTTTGTTCCCCTCTAAAAATCTTATAGGCCACACCCTAAGGGAAGATAAAATTCAATTGAACTATGAGCCACAGGTCAAATGCCTATGTCTAAAAACGTTCAATATGTAATTAATTTTTAAGAGAGTTGTAATGGAAGTGAGCATTATTGAGAAAAATCATAATTCAACAAAGAGATTAATTTATTTATTAAGTTAGAATATCCAGAATAGCTATGGGATCTAGATTGTCTTATCCAGAACTTGTAAGATTAGATCCATCTGGGGAGAAATACTCCAGGTTGCCATATTCTTTTTTGTGCACTATAAATCAATCAGCAAACATTTATTAAGCATTTACTATATACCAGGAATTGAACTAAGGAAATCGTACTAAGGAAAATAGGTTGTGAAGAGCTTTAAATATACTATAGTTATTTTAATCACATTTCTAGCATCATGCTAAGTATTATGGAGACAAAGAAAGGCAAAAGACAGTTCTTGTTCTCAAGGAGTTTACAATCTAATGGGGAAGACAATATGAATATGCATAAACAAGCTATATGCAGGAAAAATTAAACATAATCAGCAATGGGAATGCACAATAATAAAGTGGGATCAAGAGAGGCTTCCTGTAGAAGGTGGGACTTGAGCTGGGATTTGAGGGAGGCTAAGAGGCAGAAATGGAATGGAAGAGAATTCCAGGCATGTTAGACAGCTAGGGAAAATGATATGAGCCAGGAGATGAAGTGTCATGTTTGAGGAAGAACCAGGTAGCTATTGTCATTGATTTGAGAAGTATACTCTTCCGTGTGTGTATGTGTGTGTGTGTGTGTGTGTGTGTTTGTGCATGTGTGTGTGTGATATAAAGTATAAAAAGACTTCAGAAGATGGAGATGGGGAGGGTGTGCTGTGAAAAGCTTCAGGATCAAAGTTTCATACATCTAAAGCCAGAATGGATCTTAGACATCATTTAGTCCAATCTTCCTACTCTATAGATGAAGAGACTGAAGATCAGAGATACAAAATGACTGTCTCAAGGTCAAGAACCAGGGATTTGAAGTTTGGGCCTCTGGTTCCAGATAAAGTAATTTCCCCCCATTTCACTATATCGAGTCTTCTTGGAAGTTAGTTAGCAAGGAGTAGGATTGCTTTGCTTCATTGAGGGCCCATTTGTTATTCTACAACATAAATATTCAGTGAGCCCACTCTGCCTGGTTTTGCAGTTTCTTCTAACTCCCTTAAGCAGCATTGTAAGAGTGAAGGAGGCAAATGACGGGAAAGTGGGGTTTAACCAGGTGTGACAAGATAACTCAAATGAACAAGTTCAATCAAACTGAACTGCTTAATATTTTTCCTACACAACTTTCATTTCTTATTTCCTTATCATTGCACTTTCCCCATAAACCAAGGCTTCTCCTTTTTCTTGCTTAGAATCCACATCTCCTTTCAAAGATCAACTTATATCACCTTCTTTAAGAAGTCTTTTATGATTAGGAACATTAGCACCTCTGGTGTGAGGTCTTTTTGAGCCTCAATTGAAACTCAATACCTAGAAAATTTAAGTGCTTAAGTGTGAATTCTTTATTAAACTCTTAATCTCTTCCTCATCCTGGACAATTCACCAGGCAAGGGCAATATAAAAAGAACCTTGCCTTTTAACTCTTTCTAAAGTCATTCTGGGAATTGATAAATTAATAGAAAAGGTTGAGAGATAGTTCACTGTCTCTGAAAGGACTGAGTCAGAGAGGACACCAGAATGGAATGGATGAGAAGCATATCTACAAATTGATAGATTGTAGTGGCCTAAGAAACATATTCTACACATGGGTCAGCTATTGCATGGGGAAAAGAGGAACTTCTCCTCCTCCTCCCCTCTTTTTCTTGTTCCTCTTTCTTCTTTTTCTCCTTCTCTTCCTTCTCCTTCTTTATCTTCTTTAACTCCCTCCCTTCCTCTCTCTTTATCTCCCTCTTTCCCTCCCTTCCTCCCTTCTTTCTGCATACTGAACTTGTATACTACAGATTTTCATCCATAGTTCCTAGAACTAGAGTAGCAGTTTTAATCTAAGATTCAGATGGATAATTTTCTGGAGACTCTGTGAATTTGGATGGGAAAAATTACATATTTGTATTCACTAGCATTTAACTAAAATTTTGTACTTTCTTTAACTGTTTAAAACATAATTCTTATGTGGGCCCATAGATTTCACTAGACTGACACAAAGGTCCAAGACATTAAGAAAGGTCAAGAACTCTGGAACTAGAAAGTCTAGATCACAGCAGGCATTTGGTCCGTGAATCCAGAGTTAGATGAATGCCATATCTGCCTCTGGATGAAAAGATAAGTGTAACAATTATCTAGATAATTTGCGAAAGAAAATCTATATTTTTAATCAAATGTGCTATGAAAATAACTCATCCTAGATCAAATAAAGCATCAGCTTTTTAAATATTCCTTAAGATTGTCAAAAACTGCTTTGTAACAAAATTTAAACAATCTGATATTGAGTCTGCCACTCACTGGGAGCAGTCTTAGTTTTAATTGCCTAAGCAATATATTGAATACAGCCACAGTTGAAGACATAATCATTTTGACACTTCACACATGGATAAAGTAATGGCTTTTAAATGAATTAAACATTTAGATTAATACCTCCAGTTAAGTTTATTTTCTCGATTTGCATTGCAGCTGCTAAATTGATATAGGGTATTTGGAATGACTTATTAGTTACAGAAAATTGATTTTTAATCTTTACATTTAATTACAATCTCTTTTCCTCTAGCAATTCTGTATCAAAGTAATCTAAATTATTAGTTAGCTCTTTATGTTCTTAGAAAAATTAACTTATAACATAATTCACATACAAGGAAATGGGTGGAGAGCCAAATATTGTAAAAAAAATTATGCCCCTTACTAATTAAAAATTTGTGTTTTAAAAAATTTGGTACATATAATTCTTATGAAATAATTTAAAAATCAATTTTATTGATGGCTTTTGTTTTATATCACAGTCATTTTTAATAATTCTTTCCCATTTCCTACAGTCAAATAAATCTCTTCCTGGTTAAAAAAAAAGTAAAGATAAAAATCAGCAGAATTATCTTCATTGTTATCAACAACAACAGAAATAACAAACATCTAATACAATGATCTCACCCTTTACAATATCCAATATTCTGTCCCAGTAGTCTTCCACCTCTCTTCCATTGTTGGTTTTTCAGTTACTGAGAGATCAACTTTCTTTTATTATTTTTTCAGTGACATCACCCGTTGTTCACATTGTTCTTTTAGTTTTGTTTATTTCATTCTATTTCAGTTTATTCAAATTGCCCCATGTTTCTCTGAATTTCTCATAACCATTATTTCTACTAATCAATAATATTGTACTGCAATCATATACTACAGATTTTTACAAAAGCCATTTCACAATTGCTAGGCAACCAATTTTATTTCTAATTAATTTTTTACTACTATAGAAAATGCTGCTGAATTCTAGCATTTTTGAGTTATAAATGATCTTCAAGAATATCCAATGTGTATGCTAATCTGTCTTGAGAGATCATTATTTTATAATATGAATGTCATAAATTTTAATTAAATTATATTTTATTAATGACATTTAATCTTAGTTCAGCATGTATATATATGATATAAAATAAAATTTTATTAAAATGCCCAAATTTCACTTCAAATTTTTATAGAAAGTTGTTTGTTTTTCATTCTCCAAGGACATGACACCAGGTATGTGATGCTATGACATGCAAGTGAGTTGGATTTAAATGAGGAGAGCTGTGCAAGATCACCTGCCTCTCTTTCCCCCCCAGAGCCATCTGGGTCCAGTGGCCACATATAGATCAAGATGATTGGAGATGGCCCTGAATGAAATGGGAGACCTTGGCCTTTTTAAACTAAGGTCTTCAATACATCTCAGTTTGACTGAGGCCATACCTTCAGTAACTAAAACTAGGTAGCAATTGAAGCAAAGAATCTTCTCTTTAGCCTAGTCCTCCCAAATCTAAAAAAATTAAATGAATGAATGAATCTCAGAGGGGAAGATCCTCAGGGTTTCTTGTTAAAGCAGAAATGATTACTATTTACTTTCAAATTGAGTCCACTCAAGACTCAAACAATGAACAAATGAGATTTGACTTAGGACTTATTGGTGGCCAATTAGAATCAGATTCCTCCTTCCCTCTCTCCCTCCCTCCCTCCCTTCCTTCCTTCCTTCCTTCCTTCCTTCCTTCCTTCCTTCCTTCTTTCCTTCCTTCCTCCTTCCTTCCTTCCTTCCTTCCTTCCTTCCTGCCATCCTTCTTTCCTTCCTTCCTTCCTTCCTTCCTTCCTTCCTTCCTTCCTTCCTTCCTTCCTTCCTTCCTTCCTTCCTCCTTCCTTCCTTCTTTCCTTACTGCCATCCTTCTTTCCTTACTGCCATCCTTCCTTCCTTACTGCCATCCTTCCTTCCTTCCTTCCTTCCTGCTAAGCTTCCTTCCTTCCTTCCTTCCTTCCCTCCTGCCTTCCTTCCTTCCTTCCTTCCTTCCTGCCATCCTTCCTTCCTTCCCTCCTGCCTTCCTTCCTTCCATCCTTCCTTCCTTCCTTCCCTCCTGCCTTCCTTCCTTCCATCTTTCCTTCCTTCCTTCCTTCCTCCTTCCTTCCTGCCATCCTTCTTTCCTTCCTTCCTCCTTCCCTCCTTCCTTCCTGCCATCCTTCTTTCCTTCCTTCCCTCCTTCCCTACTTCCTTCCTGCCATCTTTCTTTCCTTCCTTCCTTCCTTCCTTCCTTCCTTCCTTCCTTCCTTCCTTCCTTCCTTCCTTCCTTCTTCCTTCCTTCCTTCTCCATTTCCCTCCTTCCCTCTTCTTTTCCCTCTGTCCACATAGAGATACAGTACCATCCCTGGAGTTAGGAGAATCTGAGCTGAAATCCCCTTTCAGTCACTTAACACCTCCAAGTTGTATGGCCCTAGCCAAGTCACTTAACTCCAATTGCTTCTTTAAAAAACTCCCCAAAACTCAAGAAAACAAACAAACAAAAAAACAGAAAGTAGGGTCAATATGATATATGGGGGGATGGGTCAGGAGTTTAATGAATTCAAATTCACTCTCAGACACTTATTAACTATATGACCCTGCACCAATCACTTAACCTCGGCTTCAGTTTCCTCAGTTATAAAATGGGGATAATAAAAACACCTATTTTTCAGGGTTAACATGAAGATCAAATGAATTAATATTTGTAAGAAGAAAGAAACAAAATCCTCCAATAAAATAAAACTGCTTAGCACAGTGACTAGTTCATAGGAGATGCTATACAAATGCTTCTTCCCTTCCTGTATGTACCCTCAGAAGTGCAGAAAAATGAGGAAGCAACCAGTAATTAGATTGCTTTTTATTGGAGGGAGCTTACCTCTGTATTCACATCAGTCATAGAACTCTGGCCCTTTATCTGGGGGGAAAAATTAAAAAAAAATATGAGACAAAATTTTGGGACAATTAGCTAAAGTCTGTTTTTCATTGACTTATTGGTACATTATTAAGACTTTTAGGTTACTAAATTCAACAATTTCAATTTATGGTTAGGAAACTAGGATAAAAAGAAGTGACTTGTCCAAAGTCACATAGCAAACGAGCATTTGCACACAGGTCTTCCTGACTCCACTAAGCTATGTTTTACTATGTACGCGTTTCAGGTGACCAAGAAACACAATGCATTGATATTATACAATCTATGTTAACTGACTTTTAAAAATATGGTAGAATCATTTCTTTTAAGACAACACAATAATTTAAACTTGTTTCATGCAAATATGTAGATTCCTTTCCCAGACACAAGATCAATTTATCTTCAAAGACAGATGCTCCCCAAATGATGTTTGAAAGCATATTTTTGTGTATTTTTCAAAAATAAGTGATTTCTGAAGTGAAACATTTTTTAAAAATAAGGGACTTTAAAATATGTTAAAAAAATCCTAAAAATGATGGAGCACATCTAAAAGCAAGCAATTTGGTAGTCTTCCTTTATGTTAATTTGTTGAAACTTCATTGTAGAAAAAATGCTAGCCTGGTAATTTAGAGAACTCAGTTTTAGTCCTGATCTGATCACTGATTTATGTGATTTGAGACAAGCCTTTCCATTTCTCTGGGCTGCAGCAAAATGAGGAATTTGGACTAATCTAATAATCTATAAAAATGCTCTTATAACAATTGTTGTGAATTATCAAAAATGTAATTTAATAGTTCACTCCAACAACCATTTATTGTGCACCTACAGTGAGCCAGGTAATCTTCTAAGAACTGGAAATACAGGTAGAAATGATAACAAAACATTCCCTGCTCTCAAGAAGCTTATATTCTTTTGGTTGAGAAATCATTTTCTTCTCTTTTTGAAAAATCATTTTGGTACTCATGGAAAATATCTTTGTGCCTTATGTCATAAACACAACTATTCAAAGCAGTTCCTTAAAAATGATAAATGAATTTCAAAAGAATACATTGCTTTCAAAAGAAAACATGGTATATTGGATGAAATAACTTCAAATGGAACATAGATTGCTTAAATGTCCCAGAAGATTGCCTACAGAGTAAAGTTGACATTCTTCCCTTCTGTTTTTGTGACTCTTGAAAGTCCAGTGCTACTGACCCTTTTCAACTTTCCTTTCCCTTCCAAATGCTTTATGCTTCAGTCAGAGTGAACTGTTCCTATCACTTGAATATGCCCTGTACTCTCACATCTTTGTTCCTTTCTCACTCTATTCTCTGTTCTTAGAATACCCTCTGAACCACCAGCTATTGAATACTAACACTTCTTTTAATGGTAAACTCAAAAAGCACCTCTGTCATACCTCTGTCAGCCAGAGAAGACATATGTAAAAGGAAAGAGCATAATACTTTGAAAAGAACACTGACTCTGGGGTCAGAGGACCTGGGTTCTAAATCTTCTCTGATGTTTACTACTTATGGGAAATTAGATAAGTAATGGACTGAGAATCATGAGACCTTAGTCATCTACTACTGGTAGTTTTACAAGCTGAGTTCCAGTTGCCCAGTATATATTACCTGGATTTTCAACCAGACTTTTTTTTTTCTCTGAGGCAATTGTAGTTAAGTGACTTGCCAGGGGTCACACAGCCAGGAAGTATGATGTGAAGTGTCTGAGACCATAGTTGAACTCAGGTCCTCCTGATTTCAGTGCTGGTTTCTATCTATTACACCAACTAGCTTCCCCCAACCAGATCTTTTGTTTTCAAAATCAATTTTTCATTGAATTATACTGCTAAACTTCTCTGGGTCTCAGTTTCCTCAACTATAAAATGAGATAGTTGGACTACAAGATTTCTGAAATCTTTTTTAACTCTAGACTTTTGATTATATTAAATAAATAGGATTAAGGTTCATAAGAAAGAGATGATACACACAAAAGGGAAGTTGTAACTTTCTTGGGAAAGACAAGAGAGAGCAGTATGGGCAGATTTTCTGTTTTTAATGAAAAAGAAATAGAGAGGGAGAAGGTGGAAGGGAGGGAGGGAAAGGAAGGAGAGAGAAAGAGAGAGAGACAGAGAGAGATGAGAGAGAGAGAGACAGAGAAACAGAGAGGTAGAGAAACACACACACAGACAGAGACAGAGAAACAGAGAGAAAGAGAGATAAATAGAAAGAGAGAGAGAGAGAGAGAGAGAGACAGAGAGAGAGAGAGACAGAGAGAGACAGAGAGACAGAGAGAGAGACAGAGAGAGAGAGAGAGAGAAAGAGAGAGAGAGAGAGAAAGAGAGAGAGAGAGAGAGAGAGAGAGAGAAGAGAGAGAGAGAGAGGAGAAAGGGAAGATAGATGAAGAGACAGACACAGAGACAGAGACAGAAGGACAGAGAGAGAGACAGAGAGAGAGAAAGAGAGAGAGAGAGAGAGAGAGAGAGAGAAGAGAGAAGAAGAGAGAGAGAGACAGAGATAGAGACAGATAAACAGAGATACAGAAAGAGACATAGACAGAGAAAGAGGGAAGGAAAGTGATAACAAAAGTACAAAATGACCTTCCTCTATTCTTCAATTATGCACACATAACACCTGTGTCAATTATTTCTGCCCCAGACCATAGATCATTTGTTCTGATGGTGGAAGTTTATAGAGTAATTCTTTATTTTATTTTATTTTTTTCTTTCCTGGTTTCACCTTGAAACATTTGTTTATTTTCAGCATAAACAAGTTAGATAACTTTACAGAGGATGATTATTGAGCTTCTGGGTATTTTCTTCAAGGACTGAGAATTTATGTTAGGAGGAGAGAGACAACCTTGTCAGGATGTTCTGTAGATTTTATGCTGATGGTTTCTGCTTTGAGAATTACAACTGACCTTCCATGATTTTCATAGAAATACTTTATTTTGTTTTTATTTTGATCCTGGGCAAACTTTGGTTCCAGAAATTTCAGTTCATGCATTATGTCTTCATAGTATCTGAGGATATAATAAGGCCTCTGATAAACTAGATGTGGATTTTTCCTTTCAAAGGAGGAAAATAATGGGGTCTTCAGAAAAGTCCTAACTACTTTCATGTACCACTTTCCCAATACTTTACATTTCTCTCATATATGTTCCTGGTCCTGACTGGTTACATGGAAATGTCAATCAGTATCTATAAGAGGTTTTAGTAAGCCTTTTATAAGCAGCCTGCTAATAGCCTCCTCTAAAACATTTCTTCTCCAGGTGAAACACTCCTAATTCCTTCAGGAGATTTTTATACATTTCACATTCTGACTTCATTATCTAAAAAGTTAGCTATTCCTCCCAATTTTGCATTATTTGTAAGCTTTGATGAATTAGCTATCTAAGCTTTCATCCAAGTCAACAATAGAATTTTTGAACAGCAGAGCACCATTAAAAGTACACCCACCCACACCCTCACTTCCCCACACCCCAAACACATACACACACATACACACACACACACACCAAATTGGGTCACTTTCCTCCAATTTGAGATTGATCCATTAATCACTACATTTATAAATCTGTCCATTTAACCAATTTTGCATCCATCTAGCTATTATTATCTAGCATGTGTCTTTCCATTAGCTGTGGAAAGAACACTGAACTTGGAGACCTAGGACCTAAATCTGTATTTTTTTCAGAAGTTAATACAGTGTTCTGTAGTTTGTTGTAAATTCTTCTTTTCAAAATAATATTTCCCCTAAGTACATGTAAAAACAATTTTTGATATTAATGTTTTAAAGTTTTGAATTCCAAGTTTTTCCCTCACTCTTTCCCCTTCCCCTTTCTAAGATAGTGAGCAGTGTGATATAGGTCAGTTATGTGTAACCATATAAAGCATATTTCTAAGTTAGTCATTTTGTGGAAGAAAATTCAAACTTAAGTAAGTAGAAAGAAAAAAGAAGAAAAATTCAAACAAACACAGAAAGAAATAATATACTTTGATCTGTATTCAACTGCTATTCATTCTTTCTCTGAATGTAGATAGCATTTTTCATCATGAATTCTTTGGGAATGTCTTTAATCAATTATTACTGAGAATAACTAATTCATTCAGAGTTGTTCATTATACAGTATTTCTATGAAGTGTTCTGGTGCTGCTCACTCTGCATCAATTCTTGTAAGTCTTTCTAGGGTTTCCTGAAAGCACTTGTTTACCAATTTTTATAGTACAATAATATTTCATTACAATAATATATTATAACTTGTTCAGTCATTCCTCAGTTGATGGACATTCCTTCACTTTCTAATTCTTAGCCACCACAAAAAGAGCTGCTATAAATATTTTTGTACAAATAGATCCTACTCTCTCCCCATCCCTTTTTGGATCTCTTTGGGATATAGATACAGTGATATTGCAGGATCAAAGGATATGCACAGTTTTATAGCCCTTTGGGCATGATTCCAAATAGTTTTCTGGAGGTTGAATCATTTCACAATTCTACCAACAATGCATTAGTGTCCCATTTTCCCACATTCCATCTAACATTCATTATTTTTCTTTTTGTCATATGACAGAAATTCAAATTAAAATAACTCACCTTTATCAGATAAATAATGGTGATTTAGAGTATTTCATATGATTCTTGATAGCTTTAATTTCTTTGCCTGAAAACTGTCAGTTCATATTCTTTGATGACTAAGCAATTGGGTAATGACTTTTATTTTTATAAATTTCACTCAATTCCCTATATGTTTGAGAAATGAGACCTTTATCAGAAATACTTGTTATAAATATTCTTCCCAATTTTTGCTTTTCTTCTAATTTTTGTTGCAGTGGTTTTGTTTAAATTTAATATAATCAAAATTATCAATTTTATATTTTATAATACTATCTATTTCTGCTTTGGTCCTTAATTCTTTCCTTAATCATAGACCTGATAGACAAATAATTTTATGATCCTCTAATTTGCTTATGGTATCCTTTATGTCTAGATCATGTACCCATTTTGACACTTTTTTAAACATATGCTATGAGACATTGGTTTATGCATAGTTTTTGTCATACTCTTTTACAGTTTTCTGAAAAATTTTTGTTTTCAAAGTACTTGGATCTAGGTTGTATCAAACACTAAATCATTATAGTCATTTACTACTGTATCTTGTATATCTAATCTATTCCACTGATGCATCACTTTTTTTGCCAGTTTAAAATTGATTTGATTTTGATTGCTATATAATAGTTTGAAATATAATAAAACAAGACCAATTTTCTTCACATTTCACCCCCCCCATTAATTCCATTGATATTCTTAATTTTTTGTTCTTTCACATGAATTTTACTTTATTTTTTTCTGGATCCATAAAATAATTTTTGGTAGTTTGGTATGGCATTAAACAAGTAGGCTTAGTGTAGGTATAATTGTAATTTTTTATTATATAAGCTTGAAAAGTGTTTGGTAATTGTGTTTGTATGGTTCCTGATTTATCTTGTCAGGTAGATTCCCAAGTATTTTTTAATGTCTGCTATTATCTTAAATGGAATTTCTCTTTCTATCTCTTTTTTTGCTTTTGTTAATAGTATATAGAAATGCTATCCTATACTGAGGGTGAGGCCCATAGGATATGGTAAGTATGCCCCCTTCTTACTCCAGGGGGACAGGTTTTTTTTTTTCCTGTTGATCTTCAAAGCTGTCTTGGGCTGGAAATTTTCTTTCACTCTTCTAAAATTGAGCTTGAGGCATCATTCCAAAATTTTTCGAGGGGAATTTGGGAAAACTCAGTTGAGTTCCTGCTTCACTATTCCATCTTGGTTCTAGAATTGCCCTTTGTGAATTCTTAATAAAAATTTATTTAATTGATTTGGAATTTCCTAATGTTTTTAATAATCATTTCTTTTTATATGTCATATTTTTTAGCCCCAGATCCTGGTTTTCTTTCTTTAAGAAAATACATTTGTGATAGGACTTAATTTTCATTAATTATTTTTCTATATTCCTTCCTGTAGAAGATCCTTCTTTTACTAAGGACATTTTGTGTACTTTTATGAGCTGCAAGGATGGATTACTAAGACATCTCCTCTTATCCATTGTACAAGGAGTTACATTAGTTCATGACCATTACCAGGTTTGTACACTTGTTACTCCCGATCTCTGCTTTTTCAGTGCTTCAATGCTTAAATTTCTCTCTCTGTTTTGTCTTTTTAATGAATAATTAAGACTGTCATGCTGTGATATACTTGGGACTTAAGATAGTTTTAGGGGATTAAATTTAACAGTATTTTTTTCTGTTTATACTGGTAAATTATAAAAATGTTAATTAAAAACCTATCTCATAGATATGTCTTTTCAGAATTTAATAAATTATGCTTGTAAAGTTTTCCTTTTTTTTCATAGAAAATAATGATCACATGGCATATCCATTTCATTAGCATTTTCAAATTGCTGCTTAAGTTTAATGGTATATAATATAAACTCAACATTTAGATAATATTAATATAATCATGTCTTTTAACAGGAATGAATGAAATATGTCAACATATGTTCTTCTTACCTCTGATTCTACTATGTTTTCTAGGATTTTGAAAACATTTGGTCCTCAACCAATCATGGACATTGTGAAGAACTATTGCACACCAGCAGCAAGCTTTCTAGTAACTTGGAAAGTTTGAAGAGAAGTCTGGGAAATGCTACAGCCAGAGACTGTGAATGCTATCCAATGTTAGAAACTGTAAAGCTACACATGCAAATGTAAAGCCAGATTTTTATTTAATTTGGTAGTTTAATTTTTAATTGAAAATGATGAAATATCATTTTTCTTTCTTGTTCTAGACCCATGAATTCATTAGTGCAGGAAATTCCTGATGAGGAAACTCTATACAAATGCCAATTAATATTTATTCTGCAACTTATAGTTTTCCAGACTTCCTGGAAATTCATAAGTTCATAAAATGAATTTATGACTGATGTCATAAGACCAATAGAATTCAGAGATGGAACTTAAGTCCATGACTGTAAAGCTTTTCCTATACTCTATGATGCTGTTTCATAATATTTAAAAAATAAACATGTTTCATAATAAGGATCCCAGATTTGTTTTCATTTTCCAATTACTCCAGGTTCCTTACATATTTCTTTAGTGTTTATTCAATATTTGGGGAGTGGAAAACTACTAAATGAGAAAATATGCACTTTATGTTCAGCAGATGACTTAGAGAGAAAAATATTCTCTTAGACTCCCTGTTGTCACAGTTCTTAATATTTCTTTTCTGTCCTCCTTTCACATTGGAAATTAAAGCATTCAGTCTAAAACTGTTCATCATGAATCTTTATGCCTTTGGTTCATCTTAGTAGGAAGTCTGAGGAGAAAAGTATTGCCATAGTGTATTCATGGACATAAGCAGATAGACGGTGTCAGGAGGGACTTGGTGCCTAATTATCTTGTTATCCAGTCCATCTCCTAAGGACTCAGGAAGTCACGTTCACTCCAAAATAATTGCTAGTATTTTATCTTGCCTAATTTAGCATTAATTTTTTGTCATTTTAGGTTGGCCAGAAGCCTCGAAAAGCCTTTATCTGGAAACCCCATTATGGCTTTTCTTAGCAACTTCAGTGTAACTAGGGGTAAGTTCCTGGATTTCTTCCAACAGATAAAATAAATGAGGCATAATTTTCATAAATTTATTTGAAGAAGAAAATATAATGAAAGATGGAAGAAATGTCACATTTGAAAAGCAATCAAATGGATGTCTATATATATATATATATATTATGAGTAAAGGAAGCATTCTAAGCTTCTGTATTTCCAGGTTCAGTTAGGGGATGTTTTGGTGAAGTAAATAAAGTAATGGATTTGGTCCCTGGGTTCTAATCTCTCCCTGTCACTTACAAAATAGTTATGTGATATGAAGCAAGTCACCTTACCTCTCAGAGTTTATCATCTGCAACATGGATTGGGATATAACATTTTTTCCAATGTTCACAGTCCATGATTCTAGATCTTTTTGACCAGTCTGAAGAAATCTTTAAAGAATGGATTCCAGAGTACTGGATTGGGGAGCATCAGTTGCATTTAATGAAGAGTGAATTAATTATACTTCATTTAGTAACAGCTTTGGCCTGCTCATTCCTCCTACCCCCTACCCCACCTCCATTATCCATAGCCTTTCAAATAGCATTAGGCTGGCAAAAAACCAAACCAAAACAAAACAAAACAAAAAAACAATAGCAAAACTCTTAAAATTTCCCATGTACGGATTTTACTATACAATTATTTACTGATTACTTTTCAGATTATTTCAGATGACATTACTTCATGCTAGTGCATTGTTCATTTAGTATTCTGCTAATGTGTAAATCGCTAGATATGAGAGCCACATCCTAAATATTCAGCAGAGAGCTTAGGGGCAGAGAGAATAACATTTTTTTTTCTGGACTTCTTGCCCAGATCTTCGTGACTCTCAACTATTTCCCTGACCATCTAATGTTTATTGTGGCATTTACCAAACTCAAAGAAATACTTTAAGAAGTTACTAGCAAGCGGTTTTTAATAAAAATTTAATGATGTGGAAATAGAAAAATAGTAGCTGACATTTTTATAACATTTTAAGGTTTACAAAGTACTTTTCATAACTATCTCTTTTGAGGCTTACAATAACCTGCTAAGCAAAATTGTTTAAGTACTACAATCCCAGTTTATAAGAGAGGAGGATGAACCTGAAATGTTAAGTAACATAACCTGACATCATGTAGGTAAGATATGCTTGAACTATAATTGGAACCCAAATTCTTGGATTTTGAGGCCAGTTCCCTTTTCTTTTCCTTTCATTTCTTTTTCTTTTTTCCTTCCCTCCTTCCCTCCTCCTCTCTTTGTCTCCTCTTCTCCCCTGCTCTGCTCTCCTCTCTCCTTTCCCCTCCTCTCCCCTCCTCTTCTTCTCCCTCTCCCTCTGTCTGTTTGTCTCTGTTCTCTTTCTTTTTCTTTCTTTCATCAAACATTTACTATGTTCCTACTATGTGCTTAATGAAGTCTACTATTGTTCCCTCATGCATTTAAGAATGTCCCTTCTCTTCAGACTCAGATGATTATATACAGTGACTGCTATTGTGTTTCATTATTTGTAATTGTGCTAAACAGATTTCTGAGAACATATAATAAAATTCTTTTACTTAAAAAAAAAAACACAAAACACCAAATCTCATCAAGCCTAGAAATCACAAGTCAGTTTCTTGCTTTACCTGCCTTTTGTTTTCTGACATTTAAAGAATAGTAGCATAAATCTAACACAACCCCTACTCCAAATAATTCCAGGAATTTTTGGCTAAACATGGTGAACTCTACATGGTCTTCTGGGTTCTGGCCTGAAGAAGTCAGTTCTTGAGGATATTTTATTATTTTGACAAGAATAACAAAGAGAGGTGTTGAGTGCTTTTTTTTTTTTTTTTGGTGTTTGGAAGGAGTTTTCTTAAACTTTCAGTGATAAGTATTTTTTCCTCTTGAAATACTTAGGGGATTAGTGATTTTATCCATGTTGGCACTTCTGTCATTAGAGTAAATTATCATTTCTTTCTGCTTTAAGTAGGTAGTCTTCCAGATTTGGCTATGGCCAAAAAAATCCATCATCTTGTAGCCCACCAGATGTCAAGTCTTTTCAAACTTAGCAAGCCTGGTCCTTACACATTAAGCACTCAATTTATCATTTGACCTGTACTTGGAGTTTTTAGTTTGGTTTGATCTCTTAAGATTCTGCTGGTCTTTTGAAAATTAAGAGTTGTGACTATGCCATGAGTAGAGGTAGTCAAATTTTTCTGTAGCAAGTTTCATAAAATAAAAGTAGATTAACAGGAATCTTATCGACCAAATATAGGATAATAGATTTTGAACTGTAAGGAACTGGAGATGTCATCTAGTCCAAATTCTTCCTATTAGTAATGAGAAATGAAAAGTCGATAAAACTTAAGGGACTTACTAAGGCTACAGAGGTAATAAATAGAACAAAAATTTAAACCCAGATCTAGGTTGAAATTTTGGTCTGCTGTCTCTGAATATAATACTTGTCTCTCAGTAAAGTTGTTTTAAGCTTGAGTACTATTGTGCCTCCCTTTTATCAAAGCCTATTAGAAGAATATAATTCTGGTTTACATTAAGAAATTTTCTTCACTGAGCCAAGTAAAATGTTATTAGTATGTGATCTATTTTACACAATTATAACTGCATAGGAAGGGGTATTCTCATCTGAAATATTTTTTTGTGTGTATAGAATTTTATTTACTATTAAATTAATTACTTTAGAGGAATCTTAAAAACATTTTGAGCCATCAAATTTAGACTACAAATATGTCTAAATATTTCTGTCATGTTATTTTTTCTGTTGCTCTTACAACAGGGCATTTAATTTTTGCTGTTTACCTCATCTGTAAAATGGGCATTTAATTTCAAAATAATGGAATAATAATAATCAATGTTCCTTTTTCTTCCTTTCTTTCTTTTTCTTTTTCTTTTTCTTTTTTTGCTGAGGCAATTGGGGTTAAATGACTTGCCTAGGGTCACACAGCTAAGAAGTGTTAAGTGTCTGAAGTCAGATTTGAACCCAGGTCCTCCTTACTTCAGGGCTCATACTCTATCCACTGCACCACCTAGCTGCCCATGATAATAATCAGTGTTAAAAATGGAATAACATAACTTTTTTTTTAATTTTATTTTATTTAATAATAACTTTGTATTGACAGAATCCATGCCAGGGTAATTTTTTACAACATTATCCCTTGCACTCGCTTGTGTTTCGTTTTTTCCCCTCCCTCCCTTCACCCCCCCCAAGATGGCAAGCAGTCCTATATATGTTAAATATGTTGCAGTATATCCTAGATATAATACATATTCGCTGAACCAAACAGTTCTCCTGTTGCACAGGGAGAATTGGATTCAGAAGGTAAAAATAACTCAGGAAGAAAATCAAAAATGCAAATAGTTCACATTCGTTTCCCAGTTTTCCTTCTTTGTGTGTAGCTGTTTCTGTCCATCATTTATCCATTGAAACTCAGTTAGGTCTCTTTGTCATAGAAATCCACTTCCATCAGAATACATCCTCATACAATATCGTTGTCGAAGTGTATAATGATCTCCTGGTTCTGCTCATCTCACTTAGCATCAGTCCATGTAGGGTCTCTCCAAGCCTCTCTGTATTCATCCTGTTGGTCATTTCTTACAGAACAATAATTGGAATAACAAAACTAACATTTACATAGTGCTTTATGGCTTGCAAAGTGCTTTATAAATATTTTATTTGATGCAACAACTCTGGAAGATAGGTGTTATTATTACTCACATTTTAAAGATGAAGAAACTGAGGTGAACAGAGTTTATGTGACTTGTTCAGGGTCATAAACTAAGGATATGAGACAGGTTTTAAATTCAAATTTTCCTAACTCCAGATCCAGTGCTCTATGTACTGTGTCACCTAGCTTCAAAAGAACAGAAATTAAATGAAAATTGGACAGATGAGCTAAGAAAAGAACAGAAGATAATATGGCAAAAAAAAATTGAGGCATCAGATTTAGACTACAAATATGCCTAAATATCTCTTTGTATTCATTCACTTCAGTGTGTTTATTGTTTCTGAAATTGTTGTTTCAGCCAAATTAGATTACTAGTTCTTCCCTTTAATATTTAAAGGACATACTTCTCTCAGGTAATTTATTTTCCTATTCACCTTTTTGAAAGCTTTTTTGATGCCCCTACATGTTTTCCTCTTTCCAAATCACCTTGTATCTGTTTGGGCAAAGACTATTTGTCTTTTGCTTTGTGTTCCTTCTTCTAGACTTGCATTTAGTGGATACTCATTAAAAATGTGTGGATGGCAACTGTTAAGTTCTGAGTTTTAATAAGAAATGTTCATTAAAATTTAGGAATCTTCAATGTGCATGTGAAATAAACACAACCCACTATGATTATAATTGTTTTATGCCCAATCTCCCTCCTCAGACCCACTATCAACCATTAAAACATTTCAGTATTATAAATATTGCTTCATTTTGGCAATGTTTCAGATGTGAGAATAAAGGATTGTGTGCAGAATGTCACCAAATTAAAAGAGGAGCTACATTCTTTGACTATTTCAGAAGAAACCATCAACAATATTCTGGAAGCAAATATTTCACATTCAAAGGTATGAATATAAAAGTGGGAAATGATATATCTTTCTTAGCATGATTATCTTCAACCTCTTTTGCTGCTTTTTTTTGGAAGCTATTTTTTCAGTAGGGGAAAGGTATTGTTGTTCAAGTCTGTGTGACAAGATGAGTATTAGATGATACCAATTGTCCATTAAGGAGTGTTCTTTTTTTGTTTTTCAGAATATCCTTTTTTTGTTTTGTTTATCTATCTATCTATTTAGTTATTTATTATAGCTTTTTATATATAAAGTATATGCATGGGAAATTTTTCAGCATTGACTCTTGCAAAACCTTGTGTTCCTACTTTTCCCCTCCTTTCCCCCACCCCCTCCTCAAATGGCAGTTAGACCAATACATGTTAAATATGTTAAAGTATATGTTAAATACAATATATGTATACATATTTATACAGTTGTCTTGCTGCACAAGAAAGATCAGATTTAGAAAGAAGGTAAAAATAACCTGAGAAGAAAAAACAAAAATGCAAGCAAACAATAACAGAAAGAGTGGAAATATTATGTTGTGGTCCACACTCACTTCCCAGTGTTCTTTCTCTGGGTGTAGCTGGTTCTATTCATTACAAATCAATTGGAACTGATTTGAATCCTCTCATTGTTGAAGAGAGCCACGAAGGAGTGTCCTTCTTTAAGCAACCAGTGTCTTCCAGAAATACGTATATGCTAAAATTATGTAAATTGAACTGTATTTTTCTACTGGAAATATAGGAACATACTTCTAATATTTTAAATTCAGATTTTGTTGCCCCCCACTAATATTTCAATAGAATAATTAATGATTTGTAGCAGCCACCTAAATATACTATGGAATTTTAGTATTCAAAGAAATTCTTTTGTGAACTAAAGTCTTTTTATTTTGCAATTAATCACCCATTAGCTTACCTGTTTCATAATTGTTTAGGTGAGTTAATATGAGAATTTCTTAAAAACAAGGCATATTTAAATATATATTAAAACTATTTTAGCATATGGGCAAGTTGATTATCCTACAGCATTTTATACTTGAATCTGCAAATTACTTAGTTTCTGGACTTTTACAAGTCTAATATTTCCATTCTCCATCATCATTTTCTCTAAAATATTCCATTCTTTGCACCATCCCTTTCAATGGACTCTATTTTAAATTCATATGGGGACTGTATATGTAGTTATTTAAAATTCATACATGGTTTAGTGCTTATCACTGGAACACTTTACCTTGAAGAATAATTCAATTACAGTTGGGGAAATTGGAATTTATGGAAAGTTTCCAGTGCAGTATTTAAGCTTTGAAACTTACTTTGAATATTGGTATTGTTTTATAAGACCATTCTGATTTTTGTTTAAGCACAACTTTTTATGAAGACTCTAACTTAATGACTGGATTTGTTGTTGTGGTTGGGGAGAAAGTAGATGGTACAGTGGATAGAGTACCAGGCATGGAATTAGGAAGACTTAATTTCAAATCTAGCCTCAGACATTTACAAGCTCTGTGAACTTAGAAAAGTCACTTAACCTGTTTGCCTCAGTTTTCTTATCTGTAAAATGAGCTGGAGAAGGAAATGACAAATCACTGTGGTATCTTTTTCAAAAAAATCCTAGATAGATTCATAAAGAGTTGAATGTAATTGAAAATTGAACAACTAAAGCTAAATGACTAAAAGGTTTGCTTTAAAGTTAGGAGGATTTGGGTTCAAATTTTATTTCTGAGCAGATTGTATGATTCTAGGCATGTGAGATAGTCTCTTAATTCCATAGGAAATTCCCCAAGACCACAAGTGGAAAGGATGTTTGATCAGAAATCAGGATCTGGGTTAGATAGATACTTCCTATCTCACTTTGGAGAGACCATTTAAACTCTCTGGGTCTCATTTTACTTCTCTGCAAATTGGACGACTTGAATTCTAAGGAAAGTGCCTTCCAACTCTCATTCTATGATCCTATGAGCGTAAGTCACAGAGGAGTTGCCAATCTTCATCAATAGAGGGGTGTTCCATACTAGAAGTTCACACTGATACTGATAAAATCACTACACAATGTATATATTATGCACACATGTATTTATATGTATCTTCATTGATATTGATGATCAATTCCCTCATATTAGGATCACAGTTTGTATATATACACATATTAATGTACACTCACAAATATGTGCATATACATGTATACATGTATATATATCCACATATGCATACATATGTGTATCTATTTAAATGTACACGGTGTATAGGATAATCAAGGAGGACTTGCACGTCTGGCATGGACTTGCCAAGCTTATTTTGCAGCTTCTCATATATATATTTGTAGTCCACATGCCATCTAAACTCTCACCTGTGACTCCAGAAAACTGTAGCATAGTCAGCGGCCACACTCCAGTAACACCATCTTGGCAGACAATTACCTTTAACCGTAACCTAAGGATAACTGACAGGTTTCAAACCCTTAGTGAATAAGCAGAATATCTACCCCAAAAATGAGAAAACTTTTATTGGAAGCATGGGCAGATGAGAATAGTATGTTCCAATGGTCATTAAAGTGACTGAAGAAGGTATGTAGGATGCTTAGAGTTTGGTCAGATATTAAAGACACTAAGGTAATCCACTGCCTCCTGGGCTACCTGTAGTCATCTTGACTTTTGTTTTGCATCTGGATTTTTACAATTGGAAAAAAAAGGTAAATGATTTTGTGCAATTCTGTCTCAATAAAAGCTGATTTACATTAAAATGAAGACAACACTTATATGGTGTCTTGACTTGACTTGGAATATATATGAATATATATTCCGCAGTTTTAGAATCTCAGTTATAAGGGACCCTGTATAAATCATTTATCCCAACACAAGACTGAGCAGGGATCTTCTCTAAAGCATCTCAATAAATAGTCATTTAAATTCCATGTGATGACTTCGAGTGATGGCAGAACTCATTGCTTTCCAAAGCAGCCCATTACACTTTGAACAGCAGTGATTGTTAGGAGTTTTTTTCTGTATGTAGTTCAAATCTGTTTTCCTGCAACTTTTGCCTTTTACTCCAAGTTCTTTCTATGGATAATTAAATAAAAGTCAGTTCCTTTTTTTACATGAGAACCATTCATATATTTATATATAACAATCCTGTTCGGTGCATTTTTCTTGCACCTGAGTTCAATTGAAATAAAAAAAAACAAACTTGTAATAATTTTAATAAAATTTGAATATGTGATTTGGAAAATATAATTAAAATTTCAGAATTTAATTTTATGTTAAACTTCTCAGGAGCATATATATATTTTATGAGGTTAGACAAAATGCATTGAAGAGGAAATACTGTCATTACTGGGTAGGTGGATGTAATGTGGACAAAATGAAATTAAAAAGCAAAACAACAGAAAAATAAAAAAATCTTTATCCTCATGGCCACATGGGGTAAGTGAAGAAAAGACAATGGGGAAAACAGGAAGGAAATTTGATATAAATATCTGATGGTATCAATGTCTGACTTTTTAAAAGTTACTGATTTTTATAACACCTTAATTATGTAATTACAATTGGTTTTCATAAACAATAAAAATGAAGCTGATATTTACATGAGTGTTTTTCACTCCTATGTCAGGTTTATCCCTTTTAGGAGAAACTCTGTTTATTTTTTGGAATATTTTGAAATTCTCTTTTCTAACCATCTTGAAAAAAATAATCATAATTTCTTTTAACTTTAAGAACAAATAAATACTTTACAACCCTTCTAGAAGTAGGATAGGAATTTTGAAGTGAATGATAAAGTAGTTCTACTTCAAGACAGGAGAGACATTTATAGACAATTAAAATAAAGGCATATAAATAGCAAGACCACATGTGCCTCTGTGATAGAAACTTCTCAAATATTGTAGAATAATGATGGACCAAGTGATGTTCATAGAGAAGATTCTGGTTTGCCAGGTTTCTGGAAAACATAATGTGTCGCTTTCACTTCCATAATATGACAAAGTTAATTTAGTGTCTGCAAAGAAAGATAGGCCCACAATGTTGGCAGGTGCAGTCTTCACTCTCACAGCTTTGCTCAGGCATCCTTCCAACAAGTCCATTCAGTTTTTTGCTTCCTTGTAAATAATGCCAGCAAAATAATTGGTCATTATGACAGTCACTAAGCTCAATATTTGCAAAAATAGTTTAGTTTCTTGTTGACTCCATGTAGAACACTCTTGGTTTATCATAGATAACATTCTCATGTTGTTTTCGCATACTGTCTCATATAATCCTTACAATGATCCCTGTGAGAAATGTTAACCCTATTTAATAACTGAGAAAATTGTGGCTTATAAAAAACTGATTTCTTCAAGATCATCTGGAAAGTAATAAAGTGAACCTTAAGGAAGATCCCTCTACTTGTATCTTTTATTTCATTTCTACCTGTCTTCTCCACCAGTTTGCTGCTATTATAAACCCCTCCACTACCCATCCCCAATCTTTCTCTATTCATTTCTTCTGGCTTCCTATGAACAAGCTCATGCATGCCCCCTCTAATTCTTTAAAAACAACAACAAAAAATCTTCACTAGATGCTACAATTGCATAGATTTGCTGCTTTTCTCAGTTAAATGTCTTTTTCTGAACCCATTTTTATCTGGCATCCAATCTCCCTCATCATTTGATTGAATCTGCTCTCTTTTAAATGAGCAATGATCTTATAAATGTGAAATCTAGTGGCCTCTGCTCAATCCTCCTTCTCTTGCCCTCTCTTCAGTATTTGATTCTATAGAGCATCTTTTCATCCCATTTCTTTCTCCTCTCCTTCCTGTTTTGTGATATTGCTCTCTTGGCTTTCCTACCTGTCAGATGTCTACTTATTAATAACCACTACATGTATATGTTTCTCATTGCATTATACTGAGCTCTGTTCTCTTCCCTTACTCTCTTTCTTGGTGATCTCATCAGCTTCCATGGATTCAGTTATCATCTTTCTACAGATGCATACTAGATCTCTATATCCCTCTCTAATCTTTCTCCTGAGTTCTAGTTTTAACAGCAAAATTGTCTATTAGATATTTTGAAATGAATATTCCATAGCTATCTTGAACTCAATATGTCCAATATATTATTCATTATTTTCCCTTGCAAACCCCCATCTCTTCTAAACTTTCTTGTGACTGTTGAGGATTCTGCCAACTCTCTAGTTATCTACTGAGATTCACAAACTCAGTGTCACCCTTAATACCTCTTTCATGCATCCCACATATTCCTAATTCTGGTTATAGTCTATAGCTTTAAACTGGGAAGGGAATTTATATTACAGGAGTCCAAATGCCACCTTTTAAAGATGAGGAAACTGAGATCCATAGAGGCCCATAATATGTCTAGTATCCTGTAGCTCCTAAGAGACTTAGGCAACATTTGAAACCAGGTCTTATTAACTCTATTACAAGGCCATAGCACTATATTATCATTTCCTACACATATTCTTCTCTCCTCTCTCCATTTATATAGGTATCACCCTAATTCACATACTCATCTCTTCTGCATGATTATAGTTATTTCCTAATTGGCCTCTGTACCTCAAGTCTCCCTCAACCCTAATTGATCAGCCATAATTTACAGAATGTTCTCCTTTCTGATTTCAGTCACTTAGATGCCTTAATTTCTGAAAGGTCTACTTTATGATCCCTCTCCTTCTTGAAACCTTTGCTAATCTACTTTTCCCCCAGTCATTAGTGCTCATTCCCTCCTCAAATTCCTTTGTACTTATTTGTAGATGTATCATTTCACCAACTAGAATATAATAAACTCCTCAATGGAGGGAACTGCTTTTGCATCCCTAGTACTAAGCATAGTATCTTGTTCAAGGTAGGGGGGTAATGAATTTTTGTTGAATTATATTGAGAATATATTGAGTTGAGAGTTTTGGCTTGAGAGAGAGGACTGTGCTTAGGATACAAAGATCTAAGCAATTGTGGTGCAGTGGAAAGAACAGGGGCCTTGTAATCAAAGAAACTAAGTAAAATTCTACTTCTTATGTTGATTACCTGGGTAACCCTGAGCAAGTCATTTAACTTCTTTGGATCTCAGTTTCTTCATATGTAAAATGAAATTGGCAAATGAAAGTGGTTATTTCCATTTTAAATGATAATAACTTGAAAATGCTTATAGCAAATCAGAATCTTTCTTGAACCTATTTTTAAAAATAACTTTTTATTGATAGAACCCATGCCAGGGTAATTTTTTTTTACAGCATTATCCCTTGCACTCACTTCTGTTCCAATTTTTCCCCTCCCTCCCACCACCCCCCTTCCCCAGATGGCAAGCAGTCTTTTACATGTTGAATAGGTTATATCCTAGATACAATATATATGTGCAGAACCGAACAGTTTTCTTGTTGCACAGGGAGAATTGGATTCAGAAGGTATAAATAACCCAGGAAGAAAAACAAAAATGCAAGCAGTTTATATTCATTTCCCAGTGTTCTTTCTTTGGGTGTAGCTGCTTCTGTCCGTCCTTGATCAATTGAAACTGAATTAGCTCTCTTTATTGAAGAGATCCCCTTCCATCAGAATACATCCTCAAACAGTATTGTTGTTGAGGTATATAATGATCTCCTGGTTCTGCTCATTTCACTTAGCATCAGTTCATGTAAGTCTCACCAGTCCTCTCTGTATACATCCTGCTGGTCATTCCTTATAGAACAATAATATTCCATAACGTCTTGAACCTATTTTTATTCAAAGTAAAATAAAAAGAATTTAAATCAATAGAAAAATTGTTGAAAGAAATGTATTGATTCTGTATAATGTCTCTTAAGAGAAAACCTTTGCTTATGTATTCAAAAGGCTTTTAGCATATGACTTGTTCCCTCAGGATTAGAAAGGAGATAGTCTGATAAGGAAAAACTGTGTTACTAAAGGAAGATTCACCTTTCACGCATGCTTTGGATAGCCCAGAGTTTTCTGATCTTTTTCTTTTAATGATATTATGAAATCAAGGCATATGTATGTCTGAAATGGTTTTTGTTGCCACTTAAAACATTTATTCTTCACTTGCTTGACTGTTAGAAAGGGCTTGTCCTTTAGGTGTTGGTGTTTTGAGACTGACTTACTTAGTGAGTCAGCCAGCCACTGGATGTCACTGATGTTCTGTTATGACCAGGTTCTATTTATAGAAAGTTACCTTGTTTAAAGCACTGTCTCATTTGAGTAGCTTTATGAGACACAATGTCTTTGCTTATGAATGATTTGTCTTCATCTAATTCTTTTTCAAGGAAATAAATGTGGTCTGCTAACTAGATAGGTAAAGAGAAGAGTATAGAAAAAAGCTTCATTATTATGAATTCAAAAAACATTATTTTTTTGTATAGATAAAAGTATACCCATGAATATACACACATCTAGCTAATACATATCTATATATTTAGCTAATATATGACCATGCCTCTATAGATATATGTGTTGATTAGTAGCTACATCTGGATGCACAAAATATTACAGGTAAACATTCTCAAGAATACTCCCATGTTCATATGCATCCTGCGAGGGAAAATCATTATCAACCGTGTGTATCAAGAAAACAATGTAGCTATTCAACAAAAGTAATTCTTGCTAAATTAAAATTAGAACTGTATAAATATATATTGACTGTCTCATGCAGCAGTAAGTTCTCCATTGCTGGATGTGTTTAAGTAGAGGAAGAATGGTTCCTTTTTTTTTTTTTTTTTTTGGTAACGTTGTAGAAGGTATTCATTTTTCAGTTTGTGGTAGGATTAAAAGACCTCCAGGGTTCTTTTCTACTTCGATATTTTGAGATTTTGTGAATGATTGACAGACTTAGAGAACCACAAAAGTTTCAATTCATAAATTCATAGGCACCTCAGAAGTTTCATAAAGTAACCTCTTGACCAATTCAGAATTACTTTCTAGGATATTTGATGTGGAGGGGCTTGCTATTTTTGGAATTAGGTTTTTTTTTTTTTTTGTATTGTTGGGCTTTTTTCAAAAGAAATTCATTCCTTTTATTGAGCTCAGATATAATCCCCAAATCTTTCATTCATTGGCCCTACCTCATTCTACTTTATGGAATAGCAATAATGCATCTCTTTTTTTTCTTCTTTTGCTTGATAGAACTTCAAATATGTTTAGTCCTCTTCCTATTTGTATTAATTTCTTTTTTTATCAAAGCTTTTTATTTTTTATTTTTTATTATAGCTTTTTATTGACAGAACATATGCATGGGTAATTTTTCAACATTGTTCCCTGCAATCACTTCTGTTTCAACTTTTCCCTTCCTTCCTTTCACCACCTTCTCTAGATGGCAGGCAGTCTCATACATGTTAAACATGCTAAAGTGTATCTTAAATACAATATAAGTGTATATATTTATACAGTTCTTTTGTTGCACAAGAAAAATTGGATTTAGAAAGGTAAAAATAACATGGGAAGAAAAACAAAATTGTAAGCAGTCCACATTAATTTCCCAGTGTTCTTTCTCTGGGTCTAGCTGGTTCTGTTCATCACTAATCAATTGGAACTGAATTGGATCTTCTTATTGTCAAAGATATCCTCTTCCATCGGAATTGATCCTCATATAGTATTGTTGTTGAAGTGTATAAAGATCTTATGGTTCTGCTCATTTCACTTAGCATCAGTTCAAGTAAATCTCTCCAAGCTTCTCTGTATTCATCCTGCTGGTCATTTCTTACAAAACAATAATATTCCATAACATTCATATACCACAATTTACCCAACCATTCTCCAATTGATAGGCATCCATTCAATTTCCAGTTTCTAGCTACAACAAAAAGGGCTGCCACAAACATTTTGGCACATACAGGTCCCTTTCCCTTCTTTAATATCTCTTTGGGATTTGTATTAATTTCTTTAACTCAATGGTCCTAAAACTTGTAGGTATTAGTCTCAGAACCTCTAAAAATAATTTTAAAAATTATTGAGGACCCCAAAGATCTTTTATGTACATTATAAACATTAATATTTATCATATTAGAAATTAAAACATATACTTTAAAATATTTTATTAATTCACTTGGCAACAATAACAGCAACAAGAACAATAATAAAATCATTGCATGGTAACATAATTTTTGTAAATATATTTTGAAAAAAGTTAGAAGAGTAGATTATTTTACATATCTTTCCACCTCTCTTTAATGTCTGGTTTAAAAGAAGTCAGCTTCTTATATCTGCTTTTGCAGCCATTCTGCTGTGATAATATTATTTTGGTTGAAATATATGGAGAAAATCTGACCTTATACAGACATTGTAGTTGGAAAGGAAGACTATTTTTATAGACAAATAACATTTTGCTTTTATAATGAAAATAATTTTAATTTCATGGAAATTATTTTCCCTCTTTTCTCCTAAAAGGCTTCTAGAACCCCTCAGAGTCTATCACCACACTTCAGAATGCCTTCTCTAGTTAAATACCTGTAGCTCCTATGGCTATTGATTTTATCACATTATCTGAGACTTTTTACCATCTTAGTATATTCCTCTTAAAGTGTGGTCACTGTAATTGCTTATAATATTCTAGATATGATTGGGCTGACCAAATTACTATAGAACTTTGACATTCCTTGATTTCCATAGTATACATCCTTTCATGCAATCAAAAATGAAATTAGCTTTTGGGATAGCTCTTTGAACCACATTTTTGGATGTTGTTGCATTAAATTTTTTAGATCAACTTCTCCATTTTCACTTATATGTCAAACTTGAAAAATAACACTTAAATTAGGACTTATGCAATATTCAATTTTGGCTTTGAGTACACTTCCAGTTTGTGGTGATGGTTTCATGTCTTTGTACAGTTTACATGTGCTTTGAATACAATAGGACATCCAGTAATATGGAGCATGGATAAGTCTTAAATCCCAGACTCAAATTTTGCCTTTGATACTTAAGTACTTCTGTGACCTTTACAGTCATTTCACCTTCCTGGTGCCAAGTTTCCTCATCTATGAAATAAGAGTATTAGAATAGACCAAATATATATGACATGTTGTACAAAAAACAGGAGCAAAATGGATTTGACCTTGAGGCCATAGTTTACCAACCCCTGAAAGTCACTGACATCCTTTCTATTTCTAGATCTATGATCTATTGAATACAACTGTTCCTATAAATATATTAAGAACTTTCTATGTTTTCATCCAAATAATTACACAAATGAAGAATTGTACAATAGCACGTTTATACTCCTCTAATATGCAAGCTGGATTCTTAACCTTTTTTTAATGTCATGGACTGATCTCTTTGTTAGCCTAGTGAAATTTATTATGATCAGAATAATGTTTTAAATACATAAAATAAAATACCTAGGATTATAAAGTAAATTAGTGACCAAAAATATATTCCAAATCACATAAACATGTTTTGATTCTTCATATCTTTGTATGATTGATATGATCTCTCCCCTATATTAGAGTAGATGATTGAGAATTTTACTCTATTGGAATGTAACAAATATCAAGACTTGAAAAACCTTCCAGGTACATCTCTAAACAAGACAGTTACTTCCTTTGTGAACTTTTTATTCCACATTTCCCTTCTCACTTTTAAGATTTGTCAAATTTACTAATTGGTATCCTACCAATTAGGATAAACCATTGGAGTGACATCTTCCCAGATTTTATTGTCATAAACTGCTACTTCTTAGAAACTCCATTGTATCATCTACCATCTTGTGATACCAGTCAGTCAAGAAACATTTACTAAATGTTTAATATTTACTGTGCTTAGCTCTGGAGATACATCTGTAAGCAGAAAGACTATCTCTGCTCTCAAGGAGCTTATATTCTACTGGGAAAACAGCACAAAAAGGAGCTGAGAGAAATGGGAGTGGGAGAAATGTATTTGCCATGGAGGCATGGTGGGAAAAGTCCTGTGGGAATGAATCAGCAGTGCAGCCTTAAGAGGGAGAAGTACATTTTTGGTCTGGGACTGTACCTTAAATAAAAGATTAGAAGGACCTACTAGATGAGGCCTCAGGAGTGGAGAGTGATACAAAGGTTTTAGCTCAATGAAAAGTTAAATCGTTTTTTGAAAGAGTTAAAGTTATCTAGTTAAAAAAGACAATATGATATAGTGGTAAAGAGTGAACTTAGAGGTCTTAGAGCAAGATTAAGTTGAGGCCTTGCTCAAACACTTTTTAATGGTATGACTCTAGATATATCATGTAGTCTCTCTGAACCTCAGTTTTCTCCTCTGCAAAATGGGAATATCATTTATATGACATATCTCCCAGTTTTTTTGTTGCAGAGGGACTTTGTAAATCTTAAATATCATATAAATATGAATTGTTATCAATTTTCTTATCAAGTTTTACTATGAAATCTCATTATGGTCTGAAAGTAACTCTGAGTTCTCAAAGACTGTGCTAGTATTATCTATGGCTAATACCAATTAGTTGAGAAGTCTTTGAGTGTGGTCATGGCAACCAACCGAGACTGCTACCTAATGAAAGAATGCCGGATTTTGTGTCTTGGTACATTTAGACTTTGTTATCTATTACTTGTCAATTTTTGTCAAATCACTTAAACTCTTTATAAAATAAGTAGAGGGAGGGGAAAGTTGGACACTCTTAGAGAAGACTTCTGAAGTCCTTCCTATCTCTAGGGCTATGAACTGGTGACCAATCTAGTTACGTTCAGAGTGACTCATTGTTCTGTAAGTGATTTTTTTTCTCTTGGCTCATGATAAGCTATTAAATGCCAGAAATCATTGTTTGTATGAATTGTTTTTACATGTTTGGAAAAGTTCATTCTAATTTTTCTTTCTTTAACTAGTTTCTTTCCAGTGCCCTCACAGTATTGTTGGCTGGAAAATGTGATGAAGAAGTTATCAGCACCTTGCTGACATTTCCTGCAGATGGAAAAGCTCTTGCAGCTAGAGAATTGTGTGTTCTGCCTGCATCGGATCTGTACACTTTGATTGTACTCATTAGTCAGAACCTGGATCTGCGGATTATCGTTTACAAAGTAAGAAGATAATGGTGTCGTGTGGTGTGGATTGCTTTTTACACCTGGTTCACTCTGTAGGTGATATTAGAAAGAAGAGAAATACATATAAATAAATACTAGAGCAAACAATCAAATTGTCCCTATGATAAATGAGAAAATTAATAGTTGATACTCTAAAATAATCTCCCAACATTTATATGCTCATTCCTGACATAGAATTCTAGAAAGTCCTATAATTAGAGTCACAATGAGAAATTCTTACATATAAGACAACTACTAGAAACATTTTTTGGAAGCAAGTAGCATTGAGCATACCCATAGATGTTGGGGAGATCAAAGAATGTTAGGGAGAAGTTTCCCCATACAAATACTAGTTAAACTTGCTATTAATTATTTCTGTAATTTAACTGCTGATCTCTGTTGTTACTTAGACCTTCCTTTCTATCCTCTAGAAAACCTATTCTAGAAAACAAACTTCCCTTCTTCTTAAATCTTTTCTTTTACTCCTGTTTGCTAGCTGTTATTAAAACCTAGCTTCTGCCTGTTGACACCAGCTTCCCTGGATACACAATCTAAGATTGGCTGCATTTTCCTTCAGTCTCCTTGGCTCTCTGGTTGAGGCAGGGAATTGGAATGCTCCTTGCTCCCATTACCATTTGTAGTTTTCTCTTTTCCACCATCAGTAAATTCTCTTCCTTTGTGGTTCATACTATTCATACCCACCACCCAATCATAATCCTGTTAGCTGTTGTCTTAGAGATCCTCAGGTTACTTCCCTTCTTTCCTCAATGAATTTGATACCTGGTTTACAAGTTTTCCTTTCTTCTCAACTCTTGTCTTCATACTAGGGAATTTCAACATATATATTGATTCTCCTTCAAATATCCTAACAACTCATATCTTTAAATTACTCACCTCTCATGACTTACTCTTCTACCCCACCCAGCTACACACAAAGATGGTCATATCTTGATCTTGCCATTCCCTACTAATATACTATATCTGTGTTCAAGAATTCTGAAATCACATTATATAATTGTATGCTATTTTTTTTTTGCCTCTCTCTCTGCCTTCCCTTACCTAATTCTATTCTCCATCTGGTCTGTGACCTCAAAACACTTGATTCCTCATTTGTCTCCTAATCCATCTCTTCCATACCAGCTGCTCTCTCCTTTTTTCTCCATCTTGACTCTTTGGTGAACTAATTCAAGTCTACACTATTTTCCTCTCTTGAATTACTAGCTCCCTTATCATATTGCTGCTTATATTCAGCTGAGCCTTAGCTTTGGATCACTCCCAACATTCATGGCCTTGGTTCCTACACCTATGGTTTTGAACAAAAGTAGAGAAAATCATGGAACCATTCTGACTTTGTTCATAATAGACTTATGTTATGTAACTTCAACTGGGGTCTCACCTCCTTCACTATTTCACTCTCCATCGTTGCTGTTTCAAACCTTCTTATTTCTCTTTAAATCTTCCATATGTTCTCCCAACTCCAACAGCTGAGAAATTTGCCTCGTATTTTACCAAAACAAAACAAAACAAAAACCCATACCATTTGCTGTGAAATCCCTCTTTAATCCCTTTCTCATCTCCTATCACTCAAGTGCCTCTTCCTTCCATCTGTTTCATATGATGAAGTGGCTTTATTTCCTGTCAAGGTTAACTACTCTTTATATTCAATCCATCTTGTCTCTTCCAATAAATTCTTGCCCCCTCAATCCCACTTTTTCACTTATTTCCAAGCTCTTTCTCTCTCTCTCCCAGTTCATTTCCTATTGCTTACAATCATACTCAAGTTTCCATTTCCCTGAAAAGGCTTTCACTTGATCCTTCCATCCCTGTGAACTATCTAAATTTCTTCAGTGTTTAATAGCTAAACTCCTCAAAAAGAATATCTACAATAGGTAACTTCACTTTTTCTACTCAGATTCTCTTTTTCACTCTTTATAATCTGGCTTCTAACCTTATCATTACACTAAAAATGTTCTCCCTACATTGCTTTTGATCTCTAAATTGCTTAGTCTCAATGGCCTTTTCTCAGTCCTATTCTTCTCTATATAAATACTGATCAGTCTCTCTTCTTGATATTCTCTTTTCTCTCAGTTTTTGCGATATATTATTTCCTGCTTTCCTATCTATCTCTATGATCATTCCCCTGTCTCCTTTGCTAAATCTTTCTCTAGATCATGTCTTCTAGTAATTGTTCCTCATGGTACTGTCATTGGTTCTCTTCTTTTATCCTGCTGTACTGCTTCATTTTGTAATCTCATTAATCCTCCCCCTACATTTAATTGCCATTTTTATGCTGATGATTCTCAAATCTACTTTTCCTGTCTTAGTCTCTCTCTTGACTTACAGTCTTACATGCCAACTGCCTTTGAACTGGATGTCCAATAGCAACTTAAACTCACTATGTCCAAAATAGAACTCATTATTTTTCCTCCTAAGCCCTCCTCTCTTTCTGCCTTCTCTATTACTATAGAGGGCAACCATATTCCCAGTGCCTTTGATTCACAATTTGTGACTCATCCTGGATTCCTCATTATCTCTCACCACCTACATTTAAGCTGTCCTCAAGATCTGTTGATTTCACTTTTATAATGTCACTCAAAAAGAGCCCTTCTCTCTGAAACTGCCATAATATTGGTATAGGTCCTCTTCATTTTGTGCCTTGATTGCAATAGCCTGCTGGAAACTCTGCCTACTGTAATCCATCCTCCATTCAGACACTTTAGGAAAAGTGATTTTCCTAAAATGTTAGTCTGATTTTTTCAACCCCCCCAACCCAACCTTCATCCCCATAAATTCCAGTGGCTTCCTATTGTCTCCAAGAATCAATACAATGCTCTATTTATCATTCAAAACCATTCGTAACTTAGATCCCTTCTACCTATCCGGTCTTTCTATACCTTACTTCCAGATATGTACTCTTTGATTCAGTCATATTAGCCTCTTGGCTGTTCCATGAAAAAGAAATGACGTGCTCTGGGCCATCTCTCTGACTATTTTCCATGCCAGAAACACAGTTACACCTCTGTCCCAATTACTGACTTCCCTGGATTTCTTCAAGTCCCAATGAAAATCTTCTATAGGAAATCATCCCACACCCTCTAAATCCCAATACTTTCTTTCTATTATTTCCCCTTTATTTCATATGTAGTTTGCTTTTGTAGATATTGGTTAGCATGTTGTTTCCCTCAATAGACTGTACATTTTTCAATGACACGTTAATTTCTGTCTCTTAATACTTTAGCCCTTAGCAGCATGTCTGGCACATAGTAGGCACTTAATATTTGTTGTTGGATTAATTGATTTTTTCTGTGAAGCAGTGAGACTATAAGTTTTATTAATATAATAAATAATATTTCTAGGTCAGATACTTTGGATAAAACTCAAGCCACTTTTAGCTTTTCCTGCAGGCTATATCATAAAATCTAATCTAATATTATATGACATATATAATTTAATATGCATCAAACATTTTTGTAAGTCATCTAATTGGACCATTACTAATACCTGAAGAATATATTAGGCAATTTGCAGAGATCAACCAGAAACTAGAAGCAACAGCAATGACCACCACAACAAAAAGATTGTGAAAAATTCTATTAAATATAAAATAAAATGTACATGCTTACTAGTAATTTTCACTTGTCTGTCAGGAACACTTAACTAAATTCCAGTCATTTCCTCATGACAAGTTAAGTGTCTCTTAGTGCCACTTTTAAAGAGCAGCCATAATTAGAGAAGCAAGTAGGGGAAATGGCATAACCCTGCTGAACATTTCAGTGGCTCAAATTTTATTTCTTGACTTAATTGGCAAGAAAACCTACCTTATGTTGTTAGCAGAAGGAGTCTATGGAAAAGCAAGCTGGACTCTCAATTATCTTGCTGGTTATCAAGTAAGATGTCAGCTAATGGCAGTCATCCAAAGATCATGAAAACTCTTGAGAAAGGATAAGGGGCAGAGACAATAGTCTACCTAATTTCTCTACCCTTGAATTCTGGGCAATTAGAACATTTATTTCTGAATGGTTTGTAAAGTTAAGCATTTGCTGTTCAGTTCACAATAAATGATCCATTGGGGAACCTTATTTTGGCATCAAATTTATGTTTATTTTTCTAATCTTGTTTTTGAGAGGCAACACCATATAGTGAATAGAGAGCTAACCTTAGAGACAGAAAAATCTGAATTCTGTACTCTCTTATAGTACACAATGGGCAGTTAAGTAGTACAGTGGTTAGAGTATTGGCCTGGAGTCAAGAAGAAATGCATTTAAATTCAGTCTTGGAGACTTATTATCTGTGTGACCCTGAGTATGTCACTTAATCCTGTTTGCCTTGATTTCCTCATTTATAAAATGAGCTGGAGAAGAAAATGATGAACCATTTCAATGTCTTTATCAATAAAACCCCAAATAGCATCACAAAGATGGAAAGGATTGAATAACAACTAATACAGAATGGACCAGTAATTTTCTATCACTTGTAAGTTGCAAAACATATATCAAAGAGGGAATTTCTTCCCTGTGTAGACTTCTCTTTATTAACCAAATCACAGTCCTAGTCCCCTCCTTTTTTATGGTATTTTGTTTGTGTTAACAGATTTTGAACTTTGAATGATTTTTAAAAAATTTACTGATGATAGATATGGGTCTATTGAATAAGCTGATTGAATGGTGATTTAAATATGCCAGTTTTTCATGCAAAGAAATTGTACATAATGTTTAATTATAATCAACTTTGAATTATAATCAATCTATGTGATTTGATAAATAACACACATAACATTTGAGGACCATCTTTTACAGCCTCAAGATTCAGGTATTCTTTGTGTTTATATTTATTTAAAATCATAGCATACTGCTCTCCATGCATTTAACTTTTATAATATGATCAGAGGACTCAAATTATTTCAAGGAAAATGTATTCAATAAAATAGAAAGTAAGAAAAGTAGTATAGAACATTGTTCCTACAAACCTAGGGTTACTCTTTCAAAATAGATAGATCATCAGTGAGATCAAGCTTAAAAACATACTTGTGGGGAACATGTGTGAACAGAACATATTTACGGAGGAGCAAGTCATAGTTTTAATGTTCAGGTCCCCATCAATATCTTATGGTAAAGTTACCTTGCTATAGTTTATACACCTTTGCTTGGCCTATACCTAGCCAGTCCTCTCCCCCTCCTCCTCTCACTCCTCTCCCTCTCCTTTTCCTTCTTTCTCTTCCTCTCCTTCCCTCTCCTTCTTCTTCTCTCCCTTTCTTTCTCCTTCTCCCTCTCCCTCTCCCTTTCTCCCTTTCCCCCTTTCCCTCTTTTCCTGTTACCTTAAAACCACCCACTTCTCTCTCTCTCTCTCTCTCTCTCTCTCTCTCTCTCTCTCTCTCTCTCTCTCTCTCTTCTCTCTTTCTCTCTCAAGTTTCTGCTATGATCTATAGTATATTTCATTCAACTTGTCTCAAAAGCTGCTCTCTACTCCAGCTTCTAGGCTTTATGTCTTTGGGGCTATTTCTAGCCATCTCAGACCCAGTTTACTTGGGTTCAAGGTTTAGAAAGATTCTTTATGATAAAAGTAAACTGATATCAGAGTGGCAGTGAACCATCACAGTCCCAGTCA